>NC_092098.1:30784179-31146679 GCF_045679555.1 Salvelinus alpinus | reverse complement strand
CAGATCTGGCTCCTCCTGCTCTTCCTGGGCACCAGAGCCAGCCCCGTGGGGGGGGTGGGGGGGGGGGTGGAGGAGAGCCCCAGGACCCTGCCACCCTGCTCCAAGTATGCCAGAAAGCGAGCCTGGAGCTGGGGGGTGAGGGGTTTGTCCGAGGCCAGTACTAGCAGGTTGGAACTCTCCAGCCAGGGTTCACTGAGGGCCTACTGGGGCAGGGTGCAAACGCACCCTCTGAAACCTCTCCTGGAAGCCGCCCGTGTACACCAGCACATTGGGGGGCTTCCCGCTAAATGTTGACCCGTCGGCTCTGACCAAGGAAGCTCTCTGCCTCATCCTCCTCGAATTCGTCCAGAGTCTCGTCCTCGCTGTCCGTGCACATGGCCTAGTCGTCAGGAAGGTCGGAGATATTGTCAACCAAGGCGTACTTGATGGAGAGTATGGTGCTGTTCCCAGCTCCAGGCACTCGTGGCAGCTGGACAGGTAGAGGTGGTGGCCTTGGCCCTCCATGTGCTGGTGGTTGTTACCCAGGGAGTCCCCTGTCCACCCCAGGGCTGGCTCCTCGTATGGGCTCTGAGCCTCGTCTCTCCACTAACGCCCTATGGACCTCCAGTGGTAGGAGCAGGCTTCCCTTCCTGCGTTGTGTTAGCTGGGGGGAGCTTCTCTCTGAGAGTACCTCCCACTCACAGGGAGAATGCTCAGAGAGGATGATCTCAGTCTGTTTTTTGAGGGAGAGGGAAGTGATGTGCTTCTCTGACTTTCCCTTCTCCAAAAGTTATTTAAAAGCATATTCTCTGAGCAGGACTGCTGGGGAAATGGGCACAGAGGGGAATATTTTAATTGCAAAATGTGGCCCGCTCTCCGTATCAAGCAAATTATTTGGATAATGTTTTGGGATATAGCCTAGCGTTGACAATAATTAAGTGAAGTTCTGAGATAGCATTGGCCAACAACTGTAACTGCATTTGCTTTTGTTACTTCTAGGTTGGACTACTGCAATGCTCTACTTTCTGGCTACCCGGATAAAGCACTAAATAAACTTCAGTTAGTGCTAAATACGGCTGCTAGAATCCTGACTAGAACCAAAGAATATGATCATATTACTCCAGTGCTAGCCTCCCTACACTGGCTTCCTGTTAAGGCAAGGGCTGATTTCAAGGTTTTACTGTTAACCTACAAAGCGTTACATGGGCTTGCTCCTACCTATCTTTCCGAGTTGGTCCTGCCGTACATACCTACACGTACGCTACGGTCACAAGACGCAGGCCTCCTAATTGTCCCTAGAATTTCTAAGCAAACAGCTGGAGGCAGGGCTTTCTCCTATATATCTCAATTTTTATGGAATGGTCTGCCTACCCATGTGAGAGACGCAGACTCGGTCTCAACTTTTAAGTCTTTACTGAAGACTCATCTCTTCAGTGGGTCATATGATTGAGTGTAGTCTGGCCCAGGATTGTGAAGGTGAACGGAAAGGCTCTGGAGCAACGAACCGCCCTTGCTGTCTCTGCCTGGCCGGTTCCCCTCTCTCCACTGGGATTCTCTGCCTCTAACCCTATTACAGGGGCTGAGTCACTGGCTTACTGGTGCTCTTTCATGCCGTCCCTAGGAGGGGTGCGTCACTTGAGTGGGTTGAGTCACTGACGTGATCTTCCTGTCTGGGTTGGCGCCCCCCCTTGGGTTGTGCCGTGGCGGAGATCTTTGTGGGCTATACTCTGCCTTGTCTCAGGATGGTAAGTTGGTGGTTGAAGATATCCCTCTAGTGGTGTGGGGGCTGTGCTTTGGCAAAGTGGGTGGGGTTATATCCTTCCTGTTTGGCCCTGTCCGGAGGTATCATCGGATGGGGCCACAGTGTCTCCTGACCCCTCCTGTCTCAGCCTCCAGTATTTATGCTGCAGTAGTTTATGTGTCGGGGGGCTAGGGTCAGTCTGTTATATCTGGAGTATTTCTCCTGTCTTATCCGGTGTCCTGTGTGAATTTAAGTATGCTCTCTCTAATTCTCTCTTTCTCTCTTTCTTTCTCTCTCTCGGAGGACCTGAGCCCTAGGACCATGCCTCAGGACGACCTGGCATGATGACTCCTTGCTGTCCCCAGTCCACCTGGCCGTGCTGCTGCTCCAGTTTCAACTGTTCTGCCTGCGGCTATGGAACCCTGACCTGTTCACCGGACGTGCTACCTGTCCCAGACCTGCTGTTTTCAACTCTCTAGAGACCGCAGGAGTGGTAGAGATACTCTTAATGATCGGCTATGAAAAGCCAACTGACATTTACTCCTGAGGTGCTGACTTGCTGCACCCTTGACAACTACTGTGATTATTATTATTTGACCATGCTGGTCATTTATGAACATTTGAACATCTTGGCTATGTTCTGTTATAATCTCCACCCGGCACAGCCAGAAGAGGACTGGCCACCCCTCATAGCCTGGTTCCTCTCTAGGTTTCTTCCTAGGTTTTGGCCTTTCTAGGGAGTTTTTCCTAGCCACCGTGCTTCTACACCTGCATTGCTTGCTGTTTGGGGTTTTAGGCTGGGTTTCTGTACAGCACTTTGAGATATCAGCTGATGTACGAAGGGCTATATAAATACATTTTATTTTATTTGAAATTTGATTTGGGACCTAAAACAAATTGTCTTCAAAAAATGCCTTAGTGTCCTTCCACCTCAAAAAGCCCAAGAAAGACACCCACCATCTCAGATTGTTCTGAACTGGTTTCTGTAGTTAGAAACAGATAAGACTAGCATTCCTGAAACATTATTTTGTTAAAAGATATATAGAAATTAAGCTAATTTATTGCACCTAAATTGTCCGTTTGAAGTTATAGGATTCATATAGTATTCTATAAATATAGTACCCAACATCCGATTTGGACCAAACCCCTTCTCAACAATGATTAAGACATTAAAATGGTCAAAGGCCCCCCAAGGACCCCCCCCCCAACCCCAACCTCAATGGAAACAGGATGCACCTGAACTCAATTTCAATTCTCATAGCAAAGGGTCTGAATACTTATGTAAATGTAAAATCATTAAAACATTTATTTTAATACATTTTCTAAAATGTCTAAAACCCTGTTTTTGTTGTGTCATTATTGGGTATTGTGTGTAGATTTATTTAGTCAACTTTAGAATAAGGCTGTAACGTAACAACATGTGGAAAAAGTGAAGGAGTCTTAATACTTTCCGAAAGCACTGTATGTTGTGTGATTAGTGATATTTACTATTAAACCAAACACAATACCATTACCAAACACAATAAAGTGTGTGTTCAGGACTTTTATCATTGAAGACCCTTTTAGACCACAACATTGAAACCATTGCAACAGCTGTAACCTAATGGCTTGCTTGTTAACCAGGAATTGTCTAATCCAGACTTTTTTTAATGGGAATAATCCACACACATAGGGGCCATTTCCTGGACACAGATTAAGCCTAAGAGAAAACAATTTGAATTGCTTTCATGGAGGACTGGCTTGAGTTGTGAGGATGACCATACAATACATTTTTATCATGAGCAAATAGCTATTGGTTTTCTACCCAAAGCGGCAAAGAAAATGTGATACATTTAATAAACACAAGAGAGCAAATTGGATTAAAGGGTATGGCAGTAGCAGGAACAGCAGCATCTGGTGGTCAAAATCGGGTACTTTCATGCTAATTTATGGGGGGAAATGCAAGCTACTTCAATGGCTAATTTCTCTGAACAGGGGAAAAACACAATCCCCAAATTTACTGAGAATACATGACATAGTATGAATAAACAATGCTCCAAGCCGCAGCTTCATACTACTTGTCGAACAGAGAACTGATACTGTATACTGGATGTTGGGGCGGGCTTGGTGTGTGGTGTGAAGGGTTGTTGGTGGCTTTTGACCATTTATTTGGATTTCTCATGTATCAATCGTTGTTAAGAAGGGGCTTGGTCCAAATTTAATATTGAGTATGATATTTCTTGAATATTATATGAATCCCATAACTTGACATGGCCAATTTGTGTGCCCTTAATTAGCTTAATTTCTCAGAGTTCAAATTGTCTTTCAACAAAATCATGTTGCTGGAATGCTTATCTTATCGGTTTCTAACAACAGAAAACCATTTCAGAACAATCTGAGATAGTGGGTGTCATGGCTTGCTGAAATGAAATGGAACGACCCCTTACAAATAGCCTTAAAAGTACAAATGTTTTTATTTTAAATATTTAAAATCCTTAAAATCCTATGTGTACAATAAAGTTGAGTTAACACACTCCATAAATGAGAAACCCTTGATTTCAAAAGTAAGGACTAGACACTCACAGACTATCTTTGAAGGCTCAAGTCCATTGTCCAGCTGAAGGTCGATCTTCCATAAATGCCACTCCGAGGTCGGCTGAAGTTGTCAACGCTGTCCTGAGCCACGGCCCTGAATGGCTGCACTAGGCTACAGGCCAGAGGGAGACAGTAGTCTGACCACTTCAGCACCTAGACAACACAGCAGAGTACACAAGTCAGCAGGATTTAAACATTAGTGGACAGTTGAAGGAAAATATCATAATTTCAGAATGTTTAATTGGGATCGGGATTAGTTCAACAATCAGATAGATACTGTACTGCATAATCACTTTTGAGTAACTAAGCAATATCTTCCTGCTGCCTGAGTAAAATAACACTTTTTGTGTTTAAAGGGACATTTAAATGGCTAAATGCAAATCAAGGAACCCTACTTCCTCTCCAACCAAAACATTTTTGCTCCAGGATCTTAGCATGGCCTCTCAAGTGTCAGCGGACCCTCTGCCATATGTGTCATCCCATGTCATTTCAGCAAGCCCTGATCCCCACCATCTCAGATTGTTCTGAAAGCATTTCTGTAGTTAGAAACAGATAAGATAAGCATTCCTGCAACAATCATTTGTTAAATTAAGCGAATTGATTGCACATATATTGGCCATTAAAATGTATAGGATTCATATAATATTCAATAAATATAGTACCCAACATACGATTTGCACAACAACATCTTATCAGTGATTAAGGTGTGAGGATTCCAAATAACATGATTTTTTAATGACTACCTCATCTCTGTACCCCAACATACAATTATCTGTAAGGTCCCTCACTGGCGTGTATTCATGGAGGCCAAGGGAAGCCAGGCTTCCCCCCCAAAAAATTACCAATAAAATGTAATAAATGATCTTTCATCACTCTGTGTTTCATAATGTTCCTTCAATTCACAAGTGGCTGAATGTATCTCACCGGAGAAAGCATCCGAGCCAGCGAAACAGCGCCCCTCTGTCTCTATATACTTTGCCCTTCTATCTGATGCTGTATGGTCAAAAATAGTATGATATTGTTGCCGCCCGTAGCATTGAATGCAAGGTAAGCCAGCGAGCATTTGGCCTCCCTTGATTAATAAAAAGTATACAATTATAGCCAATCAGCGTTGGTCCTGGCACACCAAAATAAAGTGTCAAGGGAAGCCAGTTTGGATTTGGCTTCAAACCACTCACATCAAAAGGAAAACGTCATTGACAGAAAAATTATATAACGTTGCATCTCATTGTGTCGTTGTCCTATGGTGGCTAGCTAGCTAGCTAAAATTGGCCATGGACGGAGATAGGGATTTTGACTTTTTAATTAATTCTCTGTACTGGCCAATGATTATAACGGCGATTCTGATCCAACCATAAATTCATACATTGTGCCCCTGGCCTGACAGGATGGAAGTTCAATACGTAGCTAGATGTAGTAGGCTAATGTTAACTAGCTGGCTCATCATTGCCCATGAAAGGAAGTTAGGCTAGCGAGCCACGTAGCCTAGGACAACAAAAACTGAAAGTGCATACTGTATGAGAGTCATAGACTGTTTTGTCAACATGAAAGAGAGGAGGATGGCATTGGCGTTTCTCTACAAGTAGGGTGAGTCAACATGTTTTTTCTACTTGCACGAAAGAACGCATACACACAGAAATCAGAACCATGGACAGCCATATCCTTTTTAGCTTACGTTGATTTGACTAATTCGCTTTTGGTATCTTTTAGTTTTCACTGTATTAGACTAAGCATAGTTGTATTGATGATATTGCCATGTTGAAGTTGAAATGGTGCTGCAATAGTGGAGGCAGCAGGTTTTCTTTGCAACTTGTGACATTTGTCATGAATGTAAAGCGTTATGTTTGGGGCAACCCCAACACAACAAATCACTGAGTACTCATGTTATGGGTATGCTTGGGAGTTTTTTTGTTGGGGGAGGGGGTGGGGGTAAAAAGATCCTAGAGGAAAATCTGGTTCAGTCTGCTGTCCAACAGACAATGGGAGACAAATTCACCTTTCAGTAGGACAATAACCTAAAACACAAGGCCAAATACACTGGAGTTGCTTACCAAGACAACAGTGAATGTTCCTGAGTGGCCGAGTTACAGTTTTGACTTAAATCTACTTGAAAATCTATGGCAAGACATGCAAATGGTTGTCTAGCAATGATCAACAACTAATTTGACAGGGCTTGAAGAATTTAAAAAAGAATAATGGGCAAAAGTTGCACAACCCAGGTGTGCAAAGCTCTTAGAGGCTTACCCAGAAAGACTCACAGCTGTAATCGCTCCAAAATGGGCTCCTACAAAGTATTTACTAGTTATGTAAATTAGATATTTCTGTATTTCATTTTTTATAAATTTGTAAACATTTCTAGAAACACATTTTTGAATTCTAAAAACATTTTTTTTATTGGGTATTGTGTGGAGATGGGTGAGACAAACATCTATTTAATCCATTTTGAATTCAGGTTGTAACACAACAAAATGTAGAATAAGTCAAGGGGTCTGAATACGTTCTGAAGGTGCTATGTTTTTCAATAAAATTATTAGAAAACATTTCTCTCTCTATATGTTGTGTGACATTTACCATTAAACCCAACATAATACCATTGCAAAACACTTACAATGTGTGTTTGGGACTTTTACTATTGAAAGTCCTTAGAGATCATAACATTGAAACCATTAGACAAACATTGGCAGTAGAAGTATCCGTGTGTGGAGAGAGGTGTCATGGCGGACTGAACACAGCGGTGCAGAATGCCTCAAGATAAAAACGTAATATTCAATATCTGTAAGTTTGACTAAATATTAACACTTCACTCCACATACTCGTGGGCAATAACCTTCAATCTGGATAACAACACAAAACAAATGATAAGGCTACAGAAATGTATCGACCAATATCACCAATACAATCAACACCCAAACATGTCAGAGAGTAAGCATGGAGACCCAATCCCCAAAAGAAAACGAGGCTCCTCGAAGGACACACGATTTATGCTTTTCACCACCGGGAATGGTAAGTGTAGATACTGACTTGCTAAAGTTGATAAATGATATAAACTGGGCATGAACTAGTCAGTAAAGCTGTAAAGGAGTTGAAGACGAGCCTCGAGATGAATGACAAAAAGCTGCGACAATGGAGAAAGAAACAAACAAGCTAAAAGGTAGAGTCAATACGATTGAAACGGACGTTAAAAAACTTAAAAAGGAGAAGATGTTTCTGAGAGAAGCCTTACTTGAATTACAGACTAGATCTTTGAGAGAAAATCTAGTACTTACTGGTATTTAAGAAACATGAGGGTAAAGATCCTGAAAGTGTGGTGAAATAATTATTTCTTACAGCGCTATAGATCCCAGGCGATACTGTCGACAAAATCAAACTTGCACGTGTACACCGTTTCGGGACAG
Organism: Salvelinus alpinus; assembly: GCF_045679555.1. Taxonomy (NCBI): domain Eukaryota; kingdom Metazoa; phylum Chordata; class Actinopteri; order Salmoniformes; family Salmonidae; genus Salvelinus; species Salvelinus alpinus. The sequence continues at coordinate 31,138,990 of NC_092098.1, read as the reverse complement.
AGATATGAGCGCCAAATTGTTGCAAAATTTGCATTTTTTAAAGATAAGATAATGGTTAAAAGCCTGGGTAAAAGACTCGCTGGCACGAAAATAGTCATGAATTATCAGTTCCCCAAGGGAATTGCAGAACGGCGCAAAGTTCTGTACCCACTCTTCAAGGTGAATAGATTAAAAGGGAAACGTGAGGCTCTCGTAGTTGATAAACTGTATATTGATAACCAAATTGTTCCGAGACACCAAGACTACTCCATGGCTATTAGAGTTGAATAATGGAACACCCAATATTATCCATGGTATGGATTGTAATAATACAAAAATATTTAACAATAGAAATAAACTACAAATACAGTATACCATTCAAGATAGGAAATGTTGTCAAAATAATTAGTATTCAACTTTCTAGTTATAGTATTTACAAATAGATAAAGCCAGCATTAGAAGAAAGGATCATTATTGAAATAATACATCTTCATTTATAAGGAACTGGAACACAAAAGTACTCAAAAGCCAGAAATTAGGTAGGAATCCACATGGTAGGGATAAAAACACAGCTAACAGAGGACACAGAAGGCACAGTATGTGGGTATGTGCAAGTGTATTGTGATGGAAGGTGGGGTGTGCGTTTTTGTGTTTGGGAAAGTGTGGAGTTAAGTGAGTGAAAAAGGAAAATGGTTGCAAATGCCAGAGCCCATGTGTATCTGCGAGCAGGACTTGTGACAAAGAGAGCTTTCAATTTTGTGCAGATTTAAAATAAATTATATAGTTTTTGTATTTATTGTCCTATCAAGATGGAACGGTCCCCAACCCTATACACCCACCTGAGCGCCCCATACACTAAGGAGAAATCCTTATCTGATTTACAGTACCTTCGGAAAGTATTAAGACCCCTTGACTTATTCCATATTTTGTTAGGTTACAGCCTCATTCTAAATGGATAAAATAGTTTTTCCCCCTCATCAATCTACACACAATAACCAATAATGACAAAGCAAAAAGTTAAAACATTTTTGCAAATGTATATAAAAAAAAGAACAGAAATACCTTATTTACATAAGGATTCAGACCATTTACTATGACACTCGAAATTGAGCTCAGGTGCATCTTGTTTCCATTGATCATCCTTGAGATGTTTCTACAACTTGATTGGAGTCCACCTATGGTAAATTCAATTGATTGGACATGATTTGGAAAGGCACACACCTGTCTATATAAGGTCCCACAGAAAAAGGCACCTCAAGACTCTCAGACCATGAGAAACCAGTGTGTGTTTAAAGGGAAGGGGTTGTATCTGAGCTCCATCAGCTACAGTAGGACAACCCATTCTTGCTCAATTTTGCATGCCTTCTCAAACAGCTACAACTGTATATGCATTCGCACATCAAGTCCTTTCTTGAGTTGGGCTCGGGTATGAAACAACTGTTGAACATCTGAGCTTGTGGTTGTTTGTGGGGGAAGGGTGGGGAGTGTGTATGAGTGAGTGTGTGTGTGTGTGTGTATGTGGGGGGTGGGGGGGGTAATGATGTTAGGGACAATATAGGATGAATAACAATAATTCTTTGCTAAAATTACAATTGCTTGCCAAAAATGTATTTTTGAAATGGCAGTTCTGGTGTAGGTAACTATCCTTCACATGAACTGCCTAAATTATTATGCATAATTATTAGTTCATTCTGGAAATTATGCTTGGACACACTTACTCATTCAAGGGTTTTTTTTTATTTGTATTATTTTATACATTGCACAACACATATGGAATCATGTAGTAACCCAAAATGTGATAAACAAATCAAAATATATTTATATTCTTCAAACTAGCCACCCTTTGCCTTGATGACAGCTTTGCACACTCTTGGCATTCTCTCAACCAGCTTCACCTGGAATGCTTTCCAACAGTCTTGAAAGAGTTTCCACATTTGCAGAGCACTTGTTTGGTGTTTTTCCTTCACTCTAAGGTCCAACTCATTCCAAACCATCTCAATTGGGTTGAGGTTGGGTGATTGTGGAGGCCAGGTCATCTGATGCAGCACTCCATCACTCTCCTTCTTGGTCAAATAGCCCTTACACAGCCTGGAGGTGTGTTGGGTCATTGTCCTGTTGAAAAACAAATGATAGTCCCAACAAGCGCAAACCAGATGGGATGGCATATCGCTGCAGAATGCTGTGGTAGCCATACTGGTTAAGTGTGCCCTGAATTTTTCTATCCAATACTAATAAAAATATGCATATATTAGCATCTGGGACTGAGTAGGAGGCAGTTTACTCTGGGCACGCTTTTCATCCAAACGTGAAAATGCTATCCTAGAGAAGTTAAGGAAAGAAATTCCAAAGAAAGGCAAACCTGTTAATTGAAATGTATTCCAGGTGACTACCTCATGAAGCTGGTTGAGAGAATGCCAAGAGTGTGCAAAGCTGTCATCAAGGCAAAAGGTGGCTACTTTGAAGAATATCAAATATCAAATATATTTGATTTGTTTAACACTTTTTTGGTTACTACATGATTCCAAATGTGTTATTTCATTGTTTTGATGTCTTCACTATTATTCTACAATATATAAAATAGTACACCTAAATAAAAACCCTGGAATGAGTAGGTGTGTCCAAAGTTTTGACTGGTACTGTATACAGTTGAAGTCGGAAGTTCACATACACTTAGGTTGGAGTCATTAAAACTCGTTTTTCAACCACTCCACACATTTCTTGTTAACAAACTATAGTTTTGGCTACTTTGGCTAGTTTTGGCTACTTCTACTTTGTCCATGACAGAAGTAATTTTTCCAACAATTGTTTACAGACAGATTATTTCACTTATCATTCACTGTATCACAATTCCAGTGGGTCAGAAGTTTACATACAGTAAGTTGACTGTGCCTTTAAACAGCTTGGAAAATTCCTGAAAAGGATGTCATAGCTTTAGAAGCTTCTGATAGGCTAATTGACATAATTTGAGTCAATTGGAGGTGTACCTGGCCTACCTTCAAACTCCGTGCCTCTTTGCTTGACATCATGGGAAAATCAAAAGAAATCAGCCTCAGAAGACCTCAGAAAACAAATTGTAGACCTCCACAAGTCTGGTTCATCCTTGGGAGCAATTTCCAAACGCCTGAAGGTACCACATTCATCGGTACAAACAATAGTACGCAAGTATAAACACCATGGGACCAAGCAGCCGTCATACCGCTCAGGAAGGAGACTCGTTCTGTCTCCTTGAGATGAATGTACTTTGGTGCGAAAAGTGCAAATCAATCCCAGAACAACAGCAAAGGACCTTGTGAAGATGCTGGAGGAAAACGGTACAAAGGTTTCTATATCCAGAGTAAAACGAGTCCTATATCGACATAACCTGAAAGGCCGCTCAGCAAGAAAGAAGACACTACTCCAAAACCGGTTTGACTACGGTTTGCAACTGCACACAAAGATCATACTTTTAGGAGAAATGTCCTCTGGTCTGATGAAACAAAAATAGAACTGTTTAGCCATAATGACCAACGTTATGTTTGGAGGAAAAAGGGGGGTGCTTGCAAGCCGAAGAAAACCATCCCAACCGTGAAGCACGGGGGTGGCAGCATCATGTTATGGGGGTGCTTTGCTGCAGGAGGGACTGGTGAACTTCACAAAATAGATGGCATCATGAGGAAGGACAATTATGTGGATATATTGAAGCAACATCTCAAGACATCAGTCAGGAAGTTAAAGCTTGGTCGCAAATGGGTCTTCCAAATGTACAATGACCCCAAGCATACTTTCAAAGTTTTGGCAAAATGGCTCCATGAGGACAGTCAAGGTACTGGAGTGGCCATCACAAAGCCCTGACCTCAATCCTATAGAAAATGTGTGGGCAGAACTGAAAAAGCATGCGCGAGCAAGGAGGCCTACAAACCTGATTCAGTTACACCAGCTCTGTCAGGAGGAATGGGCCAAAATTCACCCAACTTATTGTGGGAAGCTTGTGGAAGGCTACCCGAAATGTTTGACCCAAGTTAAACAATGTAAAGGCAATGCTACAAAATACTAATTGAGTGTATGTAAACTTCTGACCCACTGGGAATGTGATGAAAGAAATAAAAGCTGAAAGAAATAATTATCTCTACTATTATTCTGACTTTTCACATTGTTAAAATAGTGGTGATCCTAACTGATCTAAGGCAGGGCATTTTTACTAGGATTAAATGTCAGGAATTGTGAAAAACGGAGTTTAAATGTATTTGGCTGAGGTGCATGTTAACTTCCGACTTCAACTGTATATTTAAAAAAATATATATATGGGTTTTGGAAATTATGGATACAATTACATTGATGGAAGCTACAATCTATCTGCAATATTAAGCTGATCTACCCCCCACAACAACAAAAAAATACAGAACTGCTGGAGCCTAATAGTTTGCTTGTTCACCAAACACACCTACGGCTGGTTTCCTGGACACAGATTAGCCTAAGAGAAGGACAAACTGAATTGCTTTCATGGAGGACTGGCTTGAATTGTGAGGATGACCACACCATTTATTTTCATCATGAGCCAAATCTATTGGTTTTCTACCAAAGGTTGAAACACAACAGACCAGCAAAATGGATAAAAGGGCAGTATCAAGAACAGCAGCATCAAGGGGGTAGAACCTGGTACATTCACTAAATTAATGGAGAAAATGCAAGCAACTTCAATGGCTAATTTCTTTGAACAGGATGGTTTGGGAGAATATCACCAAAATGAATAAACAATACTCGCAACTTCATTCATCTGCTAAAGCAAAACTTGAGTGGTTTAAGGGGAAACATTTGAATGGCCTAGTCAAAGCCCAGAGAACTTATGCTGTATACTGGCCATTGGGGGTGGGCTTGGTGTGGGGTTTGGGTTTAGTTTATTAATTCAACCATTCTGAAAAACAAGCACACATAAAACTTGAAAAAGCCATTAGTAAAATCATTGAGGATAACACCAAATAAGGTCTGGGACTTTCTTCCATTCTAGTCCTCTTGAAACAAGATGGCTAGGCAAGATCCAGCACGGTTGAACACAGTATGACAGCATGGGTGGCGTTTGATCATTTATTTGGATTCCTCGCATCTTAATCATTGTTAAGAGGTTTTATTATATCATTCCTATAAATTGAAATGGACAATTTGGGTGCAATCAATTATATTGAACAAAAATATAAAACGCAACATGTAAAGAGTTGGTCCCATGTTCCATAGGCACAAAAATACAATTTCTCACAATGTTGTGCACAAATTTGTTTACATCTCTGTTAGTAAGCATTTCTCCATTGCCAAGATAATCCATCCCCCTGACAGGTGTGGCATATCAAGAAGCTGATTAAACAGCATGATCATTACACAGGTGCCCCTTGTGCAGGGGACAATAAAAGGCCACTCTAAAATGTGCAGTTTTATCACTCAACACAATCCCACAGATGTCTCAAGTTGAGGGAGCGTGCAATTGGCATGCTGACTGCAGGAATGTCCACCTGAGCTGTTTCCAAATAATTTAATGTTAATTTCTCTACCATAAGCCACCTCCAACGCCGTTTTAGAGGCCTACATACTCACCATATATGTTACCCATTGAGCATGTTTGAGATGCTCTGGATCGATATGTACGACAGCGTGTTCCAGCTCCCGCCAATATTCAGTAACTTTGCACAGTCATTGAAGAGGACTGGGACAACATTCCACAGGCCAAAATCAACAGCCTGATCAAGTCCATGCAAAGGAGATGTATCGCGCTGCATGAGGCAAATGATGGTCACACCAGATACTGATTGGTTCTGATCCACACCCCTACCTTTTTTAGAAGGTATCTATCTGTATTACCAGTCATGTGAAATCCATAGATCTGGGCCTAATTTATTTATTTCAACTGTAACTCAGTGAAATCTTTGAAATTGTTGTATGTTGTGTTTTTTTTGTTCAGTGTAGCTTAATTTCTCAGAGATCACATATTTCAACAAAATAATGTTGCAGAAATGCTTATCTTATCTGTTTCTAACTACATAAACAATTTCAGAACAATCTGAGATGGCGGGTGTCGAAATCCTCTTTCTTTTTAAAGTGAAAACAACCAATATTCAATACTTCCTTTTTAAAGCGTGACTTCAAAGAGGCCAGAGGCTTTCTCTTTCTTGGAGCATTTTTAAGGAGAAAAGCCCCATTGAACACAGAGTGGGGTTTCACTGTCCGGTGCAGTCCCACCCAGACATGAGGAACAATGGAGCGGAGGGAAACACTCGGAAGGAGAGACAAAGTGGCTCGTCTCAGGTTACAAACCTCTGTCAACTCAGCACAAGAGAGCCCCCTCCCGAACTCTCGAAGGCACAGACATATAAGTATGCATCCTCTCAGTCACGCACACATACACCTTCAATACAGTTAATGGCTGTATTGTAGACTTCAGTGTCTAGGGGTGATATAGCCTAACTGTGCCACACAGTTGGGACCTATTCATTGCAATATAAAACTAGTGTATTGATGTTTTTTCTTACCCAATGTGCACAGACGAAAGTTGTTATTTTCTATTTATTTAACTAGGCAAGTCAGTTAAGAACAAATTCTTGTTTACAATGACGGCCTACCCCGGCCAAACCCTAACGCTGGGCCAATTGTGCGCCGCCCTATGGGACTCCCAATCACGTCCGGATGTGATACAGCCCAGGATCAAAACAGGGGCTGTAGTGACGCCTGAAGCACTGAGATGCAGTGCCTTAGACCGCTGCGCCACTCGGGAGCCCCAGTTAAACGTGTAGTTTTGAGTGACATTTGGTTGAGTTTTCAACTGTGAAATCAACAGAAATTCTATTCAAATTGTATTTTATTTTTATGCTCTGAATAGAACAGGTGTAGACCTGACATTGAAATGCTTACTTACAAGCCCTTAACGAACAACGCAGTTCAGGAAAGAGTTAAGAAAATATTTACTAAATAAAATAAACTAAAGTAAAAATAAATAAATAAAAGTAACGAGGCTATATACAGGGGGTACTGGTACCGAGTCAATGTGCGGGGGTACAGGTTAGTCAAGTTATTTTGTACATGTAGGTAGGGGTAAAGTGACTATGCATAGATAATAAACAGCAAGTAGCAGCAGTGTAAAAACAAAGGGAGGGAGGGCATGTCAATGTAAATAGTCCGGGTGGCCATTTGATTAATTGTTCAGCAGTCTTATGGCTTGGGGGTAGAAGCTGTTAAGGAGCCTTTTGGTCCTAGACTTGGCGCTCTGGTACTGCTTGCCGTGCGGTAGCAGAGAGAACAGTCTATGACTTGGGTGACTGGAGTCTTTGACTATTTTTTGGGCCTTCCTCTGACACCGCCTAGTATATAGGTCCTGGATGGTAGGAAGCTTGGCCCCAGTGATGTTCTGGGCCATACGCACTACCCTCTGTAGCACCTCACGGTCAGATGCCGAGCAGTTGCCAAACCAGGCGGTGATGCAACCGGTCAGGAAGCTCTCGATGGTACAGCTGTAGAACTTCTTGAGGAACTGGGGACCCATGCCAAATCTTTTCAGTCTCCTGAGGGGGAAAATGTTTTGTCGTGCCCTCTTCACGACTGTCTTGGTGTGTTTGGACCATGATAGTTTGTTGGTGATGTGGACACCAAGGAAGTTGAAACTCTCTACCTGCTCCACTACAGCCCCGTCAATGTTAATGGGGGCCTGTTCTGCCCGCCTTTTCCTGTAGTCCACGATCAGCTCCTTTGTCTTGCTCACATTGAGGGAGAGGATGTTGTCCTGGCACCACACTGCCACGTCTCTGACCTCCTCTCTATAGGCTGTCTCATCGCTGTCTGTGATCAGGCCTACCACTGCTGTGTCGTCAGCAAACTTAATGATGGTGTTGGAGTCGTGTTTGGCCACGCAGTCGTGGGTGCACAGGGAGTACAGGAGGAGACTAAGCATGCACCCCTGAGGGGCCTCAGTGTTGAGGATCAGCGTGGCAGATGTGTTGCTGCCAACCCTTACCACCTGGGGGCCGTTCGTCAGGAAGTCCAAGATCCAGTGGCAGAGGGAAGTGTTTAGTCCCATGGTCCTTAGCTCAGTGATGAGCTTTGTGGGCACTATGGTGTTGAATGCTGAGCTGTAGTCAATGAACAGCATTCTCACATACAGTTGAAGTTGGAAGTTTAAATACACCTTAGCCAAATACATTTAAACTCAGTTTTTCACAATCCCTGACATTTAATCCTAGTAAAAGTCAGTTAGGATCACCACTTTATTTTAAGAATGTGAAATGTCAGAATAATAGTAGAGACAATGATTTATTTCAGATTAAAATTTTTCCATCACATTCCCAGTGGGTCAGAAGTTTACATACACTCAATTAGTGTTTTGTAGCATTGCCTTTAAATTGTTTAACTTGGGTCAAACGTTACGGGTAGCCTTCCACAAGTTTCCCACAATAAGTTGGGTGAATTTTGGCCCATTCCTCCTGACAGCGCTGGTGTAACTGAGTCAGGTTTTTAGGCCTCCTTGCTCGCACACGCTTTTTCAGTTCTGCTCACACATTTTCTATAGGATTGAGGTCAGGGCTTTGTGATGGCCACTCCAATATATCCACATAATTTTCATTCCTCATGGTGCCATCTATTTTGTGAAGTGCACCAGTCCCTCCTGCAGCAAAGCACCCCCACAACACGATGCTGCCACCCCCGTGCTTCACGGTTGGGATGGTGTTCTTCGGCTTGCAAGCCTCCCCCTTTTTCCTCCAAACATAACGTTGGTCATTATGGCCAAACAGTTCTATTTTTGTTTCATCAGACCAGAGGACATTTCTCCAAAAAGTATGATCTTTGTCCCCATGTGCAGTTGCAAATCGTAGTCTGTTTTTTTGATGCCAGTTTTGGAGCAGTGGCTTCTTCCTTGCTGAGCGGCCTTTCAGGTTATGTCGATATAGGACTCGTTTTACTGTGGATATAGATACTTTTGTACCTGTTTCCTCCAGCATCTTCACAAGGTCCTTTGCTGTTGTTCTGGGATTGATTTGCACTTTTCCCACCAAAGTATGTTCATGTCTAGGAGACAGAGCGCGTCCCCTTCCTGAGTGGTATGACGGCTGCTTGGTCCAATGGTGTTTATACTTGCGTACTATTGTTTGTACAGATGAACTTGGTACCTTCCGCAATTTGGAAATTGCTCCCAAGGACGAACCAGACTTGTGGAGGTCTACAATTTTTTTTCTGAGGTCCTGGCTGATTTCTTTTGATTTTCCCATGACGTCAAGCAAAGAGGCACTGAGTTTGAAGGTAGGCCTTGAAATACATCCACAGGTACACCTCCAATTGACTCAAATTATGTCAATTAGCCTATCAGAAGCTTCTAAAGCCATGACATAATTTTCTGACATTTTCCAAGCTGTTTAAAGGGACAGTCAACTTAGTGTATGTAAACCTCTGACCCACTGGAATTGTGATACAGTGATTATAAAATAAATAATCTGTCTTTAAACAGAGCGGGAGTACGGGCAGACACCGTGTTACGCAGTAGAGCGCACGGTGTCTCCTGTACGTGTTCATAGCCCGGTGCGGGTTATTCCACCTCCCCGCACTGGTAGGGCTAGATTGGGCATTGAGCCAGGTGCCATGAAGCCGGCTCAACGCGTCTGGTCTCCAGTGCGTCTCCTCGGGCCGGCATACATGGCACCAGCCTTACGCATGGTGTCCCCGGTTCGCCTACATAGCCCGGTGCGGGTTATTCCACCTCCCCGCACTGGTCGGGCGACGGGGAGCATTCAACCAGGTAAGGTTGGGCAGGCTCGGTGCTCAAGGGAGCCAGTACGCCTGCACGGTCCGGTATTTCCGGCGCCACCTCCCCGCCCCAGTCCAGTTCCACCAGTGCCTACACCACGCACCAGGCTTCCAGTGTGTCTCCAGAGCCCTGTTCCTCCTACACGCACTCGCCCTATGGTGCGTGTCTCCAGCCCGGTACCACCAATTCCGGCACCACGCACCAAGCCTCCTGTGCGTCTCCAGAGTCCTGTGCATCCTGTTGCTGCTCCCCGCACTAGCCCTGAGATGCGTGTCCCCAGCCCGGTACCACCAGTTCCGGCACCACGCACTAGGCCTAATGTGCGTCTCCAGAGCCCTGTACGCACTGTTGCTTCTCCCCGCACTCGCCCTGAGGTGCGTGCCCTCAGCCCGGTACCACCTGTGCCGGTACCACGCACCAGGCCTATAGTGCGCTTTGAGAGCCCAGTGTGTCCTGTTACTGCTCCCCGCACTAGCCCTGAGATGCGTGTCCCCAGCCCGGTACCACCAGTTCCGGCACCACGCACTAGGCCTAATGTGCATCTCCAGGGTCCAGTATGCCCTGTTCCTTCTCCCCGCACTAGCCTTCAGGTGCGTGTCCCCAGCCCGGTACCACCAGTTCCGGCACCACGCACCAGGCCTACAGTGCGCCTCAGCCGGCCAGAGCTGCCCGTCTGCCAAGCACCGTCAGAGCTGCCCGTCTGCCAAGCACCGTCTGAGCTGCCCGTCTGCCAAGCACCGTCTGAGCTGCCCGTCTGCCAAGTACCGTCTGAGCTGCACGTCTGCCAAGCACTGTCAGAGCCGCCCGTCTGTCCCGAGCCGTCAGAGCCGCCCGTCTGTCCCGAGCCGTCAGAGCCGCCCGTCTGTCCCGAGCCGTCAGAGCCGCCCGTCTGTCCCGAGCCGTCAGAGCCGCCCGTCTGTCCCGAGCCGTCAGAGCCGCCCGTCTGTCCCGAGCCGTCAGAGCCGCCCGTCTGTCCCGAGCCGCTAGAGCCGTCCGCCAGACAGGATCAGCCAGAGCCGTCCGCCAGACAGGATCAGCCCGAGCCGTCCGCCAGACAGGATCAGCCCGAGCCGTCCGCCAGACAGGATCAGCCCGAGCCGTCCGCCAGACTGGATCTGCCCGAGCCGTCCAGGATCCAGACTGGATCTGCCAGAGCCGCCCGCCAGCCAGGAGCAGCCAGAGTCGCCCGCCAGCCATGAGCAGCCAGAGTCGCCCGCCAGCCATGAGCAGCCAGAGTCGCCCGCCAGCCATGAGCAGCCAGAGTCGCCCGCCAGCCATGAGCAGCCAGAGTCGCCCGCCAGCCATGAGCAGCCAGAGTCGCCCGCCAGCCATGAGCAGCCAGAGTCGCCCGCCAGCCATGAGCAGCCAGAGTCGCCCGCCAGCCATGAGCAGCCAGAGTCGCCCGCCAGCCATGAGCAGCCAGAGTCGCCCGCCAGCCAGGATCCGCCAGAGCCGCCCGCCAGCCAGGATCCGCCAGAGCCGTCAGCCAGCCAGGATCCGCCAGAGCCGTCAGCCAGCCAGGATCCGCCAGAGCCGTCAGCCAGCCAGGATCCGCCAGAGCCGTCAGCCAGCCAGGATCCGCCAGAGCCGTCAGCCAGCCAGGATCCGCCAGAGCCGTCAGCCAGCCAGGATCCGCCAGAGCCGTCAGCCAGCCAGGATCCGCCAGAGCCGTCAGCCAGCCAGGATCCGCCAGAGCCAGTCAGCCAGGATCCGCCAGAGCCATCTGCCAGTCATGAGCTGCCCCTCAGTCCGGAGCTGCCCCTCAGTCCAGTGGCGCCCTATGGGATGGTATTCAGTCCGGGACTCGCCGTTCCAGAGGCGCCACCAAAGCGGGTAGTGTCTATGGTGGAGGGGGTTCCACGTCCCGCACCCGAGCCGCCACCATAGGAAGGCCCACCCGGACCCTCCCCTTCTGTGTCAGGTTTTGCGGCCGGAGTCCGCACCTTTGGGGGGGGGGGGTACTGTCACACTCTGGCCTTTGTTATATATATTTTCTTGATTAGTTTAGTTAGGTCAGGGTGTGACATGGGGGATGTTTGTGTGTTTTGTCTAGTTTAGGGTGTGTGTATTGTTTAGGGGGTTTTGTAGTATGTATGGGGTTGTGTTCAGTGTAGGTGTTTAGAAAAGTCTATGGTTGCCTGATTTGGTTCTCAATCAGAGACAGCTGGTTATTGTTGTCTCTGATTGGGAGCCATATTTAAGGCAGCCATAGGCTTTAGGTGTTTGTGGGTAATTGTCTATGTCTGTGTCTATGTTGCATGTTTTTGCACTTAGTCATTTATAGCTTCACGTTCGTCTATTTGTTGTTTTGTTTAGTTTTTCTTCTTCTAAATAAAGAGAAGATGTATTTTTCACACGCTGCGCCTTGGTCCTCTCTCTCTCCCTTTGACGATCGTGACACTCCCATATCTATTTGGTGAAATACCACACAGTAGCAAGATTTGTGACCTGTTGCCACAAGAAAAGGGCAACCAGTGAAGAACAAACACCATTGTAAATACAACCCATTTTTATGTTGATTTATTTTCCCTTTTTTACATTAACTATTTGCACATAATATGACATTTGAAATGTCTTTATTCTTTTGGAACTTTTGTGAGTGTAATTTTTACTGTAATTTTTTTATTTATTGTTTATTTTACTTTTGTTTATTATCTATTTCACTTGCTTTGGCAATGTAAACATGTTTCACATGCCAAAAAAGCCCCTTAAATTGAATTGAAATTGAAAGTGAGAGCGAGAGAGAGATTATTTGCAACTTTATCAGGGAAAGAAAAATTCAAATATCTATTAGGAGAAAATACACAATGTGAGAGGCTGTTTGCATATAACTGTTCCTCAACTCACCAAATGTTATACAATTATAATACAATTGCTTTCCTTAAATGAGAATTAAACTAATTCTAATCCATTCATTCTAATTGTGCCCAGTACAAAGGCATGTTACCTGTACACTTACCTAGAACTATAGGATAGCCCTATAAAATAAATGCAGAGACAGCCAGGGCCTAAAAGTTAAACAACATAATGAAAAAGAGAACAACAAAAAATGAATGCTTTTATATCTGAATAACTAACTTCTCATGATCAACATTTGAAAAGCTTCAATTTCCATATCCTTAAGGGACCAGTGGAGGAAGGTGACCTGCAACTTGACAGCTGAAGACAGATCTCAAAGACTCCCCCACACAACTCCACTTTTGTTTATTCAAGTGAACGGTCAAGATGAGAAAGCCTTGATAAACAGCATACCTGACCATATGCCTCTCAGTCTCGGAGTTTGCAGGTAGTGGGTCAGTCGAGGACAGAAGATGCTCCATCTTGGTCTGGATATGCAGCTGCCGTCGCTCACTATGAAAGCCAAACCAATGAGTTGCATGAGACGATACATGGAGACTGAAGAGCCACTTCAAAGGTATGGAAGGTATCTTTAGCCTACTTAACCTACTTAGAATATGGAAGTAAAAAACACTTCAATAAATGATTTTCAACATTTACAGTTATCCGGTAATATGGAGACCATGGATTCCCTGTCACAGAGAAACTGGACTTCTAGATAAAGTAAGGGCATTCCCTTCTCTGCAACTGCTTAAGACCTACAATTAAATTATAAAGTAATTCAATTTCATCCAACCTATCAGCACAAGAAACCTGTAGCCTAGTAAACAAGAATATCTAATAGTTAACTGCCACAAGTCCTTGGCAATGCTATATTTTTTTATTATATAGGTCTGTTAATTTGAGTTGAAAATGATCATGCCTACTTGTCCTCTTTAGTTTGGCCAAGGGAATGTGTCATCAAGAACCAGACAGATGACCAAAGGTGCCCATGGATTCCAGCACCCTGTCAGGTATGTAGACTGTTAGCAGTTGAGAGAAGAAAGCAAGTTGGTATTGTGACCACATTGAGACACATTTTGGGAAAAGAGCTGTGTCCTGAATCAATTTGATGATTTGATGTAACTATCAACTTCATGAAGACAATTTTGGTATATTCTACTTTCTTTAAATAGTAAAACACAGATGTATTTTAAAATACTAAATACATTCATCTGATCCATAGGCTCTTCATGCCAAAGTCCAGGACTGAGGAATATCTGTCTCATTTGGGGAAGAAGGTCTTGGACAGTTTCCCTGTCCAAGCCACTCTCCACTTCTACAACGATGACTCCAGCTCTGAGGAAGAGGATGATGAAGATATGGAGGAAGAGCTGGAGGTTAATTCACTCAGTTTGGATCACAGGTCCCATCCCCTCAGAGAGAATTCATAGGTAGTTAATCTTTGCTGTTTTGGAAACAAGCAGGGGTGATTGGACAAGGGAGAGAGACAGTGCAGCAGGTCACAGGAGACATGCTACTTCCGCGGTGAGGGTCTAGTAGAGGATCCAAGGTGTTCACCTGAGACAGCCACAGGAAGCCGGGAAAGGCCAGGTCACTGGCTGCAGTTGGCCTCACTGAGGTGATTCTGTTTACACCAGCTCAGTGTCAACACACCTTTAACCCAGATATGGCCATTTTCCTTGACAACGTCCTATGTTCTCAGGACCTTGTCATGCAAACTCAAGTTGGCCTTGTGCTGGTCCCTCCTTTTTTGTTTGTAGTGAAACATTTTCTCTGCTTTCTATCTTTTGTATTTATAATAATTTTACATTTGTTTATGAAAAAGTGTGTGTTATAAATTGCTGGACATTTGAGTTACTGTGTAGAGGGTTTGTTGGTTGAAATGTAAAGAATGTATGTGGATAGAATTGAATATTAATGTGCTTAGTTAGTGAGTGAATATGTTGGTATGGATGCAAAGTAAACTTAAAAGGCCTTTTTCTTTATTAATTTCAATTATTTTAGCATTTGAGTTAAGCAATAAACATTTATTTCAAAATCATATAATTTTCTGCACTTCTTGTGGACGTGGATGGATACTTTGTTCAGGGTTGATTCACATGTCAGGGTCTTTAATAATATACCCTCAGACAGGACAGAAGTAATTTCCAATGGGACATGAATGATAAAGCCTCTCTATGTCCTATTAATGTCATAACTATAGACACATAAGAAATGACAACCACCCAGATTAGCTGATTTAGTCATCAAAGTTGAGTATTGATTTTATAGTCCATGAGCCAGGGGGGGTCGGTTGAGCTCAATTGAACCGACAATGTCTGGGTTCCTAGAGATGGAAAATATGTGATAGCAAGCTACCATTGCTGCACTGCTATGTGTTATAACTCTTTCTTTCTTTTTTTTACCCTATGACAATGTCAGTATACAACAAGCTATTGCTCGCTTATAACCTTTAATCATATATAATTGGAAAGCTTAGATTCAGAGTCAATTTGACCTTTGACCTCTAGGGTATACAGTTGAAGTCAGAAGTTTACATACACTTAGGTTGGAGTCATTAAAACTCGTTTTTCAACCACTCCACAAATTTCTTGTTAGCAAACTATAGTTTTGGCAAGTCGGTTAGGACATCTACTTTGTGCATGGCACAAGTAATTTTTCCAACAATTGTTTACAGACAGATTATTTCACTTATTATTCACCGTATCACAATTAGAGTGGGTCAGAAGTTTACATACAGTAAGTTGACTGTGCCTTTAAACAGCTTGGAAAATTCCAGAAAATGATGTCATGGCTTTAGAAGCTTCTGATAGGCTAATTGACCTCAGTTGAGTCAATTGGAGGTGTACCTGTGGATGTATTTCAAGGCCTACCTTCAAACTCAGTGCCTCTTCGCTTGATGTCATGGGAAAAGAAGTCAGCCCAGACCTCAGAATTTTTTTTGTAGACCTCCACAAGTCTGGTTCATCCTTGGGAGCAATTTCCAAACACCTGAAGGTATCACATTCATCTGTACAAACAATAGTACGCAAGTATAAACACCATGGGACCACGTAGCCATCATACCACTCAGGACGGAAACGCGTTCTGTCTCTTAGAGATAAACGTACTTTGGTGCGAAAGGTGCAAATCAATCCTAGAACAACAGCAAAAGACCTTGTGAAGATGCTGGAGGAAACAGGTACAAAAGTATCTATATCCACAGTAAAATGAGTCATATATTGACATAACCGCCATAAAAAAGCCATACTACGGTTTGCAAGTGCACATGGGGACAAAGATCGTACTCTTTGGTGAAATGTCCTCTGGTCTGATGAAACAAAAATAGAACTATTTGGCCATAATGACCAACGTTATGTTTGGAGGAAAAAGGGGGGTGCTTGCAAGCCGAAGAACACCATCCCAACTGTGAAGCACGGGAGTGGCAGCATTATGTTGTGGGGGTGCTTTGCTGCAGGAGGGACTAGTGAACTTCACAAAATAGATGGCATCATGAAGTAGGAAAATTATGTGGATATATTGAAGCAACATCTCAAGACATCAGTCAGGAAGTTAAAGCTTGGTCGCAAATGGGTCTTCCAAATGTACAATGACCCCAAGCATACTTTCAAAGTTTTGGCAAAATGGCTTAAGGACAACAAAGTCAAGGTATTGGAGTGGCCATCACAAAGCCCTGATCTCAATCCTATAGAAAATGTGTGGGCAGAACTGAAAAAGTGTGCGAGAAAGGAGGCCTACAAACCTGACTCAGTTACACCAGCTCTGTCAGGAGGAACGGGCCAAAATTCCACCAACTTATTGTGGAAGGCTACCCAAAATGTTTGACCCAAGTTAAACAATTTAAAGGCAATGCTACAAAATACTAATTGAGTGTATGTAAACTTCTGAACCACTGGGAATGTGATGAAAGAAATAAAAGCTGAAATAAATCATTCTCTCTACTATTATTCTGACTTTTCACAATGTTAAAATAAAGTGGTGATCCTAACTGACCTAAGGCAGGGAATTTTTACTAGGATTAAATGTCAGGAATTGTGAAAAACTGAGTTTAAATGTATTTGGCTAAGGTGTATTTATACTTCCGACTTCAACTGTATATCCGAATTACCTGTATAAATGCCTTTAAAACGGAAACCCTGATACATTTTTTACTTTGTTTCAGAAGTGGTTCTGAAAGGTCATGAAATTGTTTAAAAATCACCCCATGTTGTACCATTGACATTAGAATGTTGGAAGAAGCTTAGCCATATAATTCCATGTGATGGGGTAGCTATGTTTTTGGATTTTTACTTTGGTGATAGAGGCACCAAATTGCACACACACAGCTAAAACAGGTTTTTAAAAAGATTTGTAGATACAGGGCCATCACAGAATTCACCCATTAACCCCACAGAAGCCTTTTTCCAATATGGCCACCATACAACTCAATTGGCTCTTATTGGACAATTTTGCATGACCATATCTGTGTGAAATATAATTTTAGCATGCCCAGAAATATCTTAAAATGTTCATAGTGACCTAGAATACACAACCACATGAGCTAGGTGTGCCGGATATATAAAGATGTTAAATTATTCACATAACTGTTGTAAGAATGATTTGCTGATTTCTGAAGATGTAATGATTAATAATTGCCATTTTCATCTTCAAACATGTAAAATTGATATCTACATGTGAATAGTCATAGATGTGAGCTGATTAAAATGATCAATGTTATCCTAGTAGCTGTTTTCATTATGAGGACCATAAACCATGCCCTGTTCATTCCATTACAATGTACAGTAGTAAAATCCAATGTTGGGCCTTTTGAGGCCAATTATATTACTTTAATTAATCTAGTAACAGACCAATCTGCTATGGCCCCATAGTAAGAATGCATTTTAATTTAGATGAAATGGTTTTCTGCTCTCATCATCAGGTAAAAACGTGTAGGCCTTCCTATGGAATATTACATTGTAATGTTTGCTGCAAGTTTCTAGTTCTGTTTTATGAAAACAGTTAATAGGATAACATTGAACATCATTTTAATCAGCTCACATCCATGACTATTCACATGCACATGTCCATATTATGTTTGAAGATTAAATATTGCAATTATTTATCATATCTTCAGAAATCAGCAATTTAGATCTTTATGCATCTGGCACACCTGGCTTACGTGGTTGTGTATTCTACATCACTATTAACATTTAAGATATTTTTGGATATACTAGAATTATATTTCATACAGGTATGGTCATGCGAAATTGTCCAATAAGACCCCATTGAGTTGTTTGGCAGCCATATTAGAAAAAAAGGCTTCTGTGGGGTTAATGAGTGAATTCTGTGATGGCCCAGTTATCTACAAATCTTTTTTAAACCCTGTTCTAGCTGTGTGTGCCCATATCACAAAAGTTACAATCCCAAAACATAGCTGCCTCATTACAAGGAATAATGTGGGTAAGCTTCCAACATTCTAATGTCAATGGCACAATATGGGAGATTTGAACAATAGTTGTAGCTGGTGCTTTAAAAGTTGGTTATATTATATATCATTTAAAAGGTAATTTCATGACCTTTCAGAACCACTTGTCAAACAAAGTTTAAAATGTACCAGGGTTTCTGTTTTAAAGTCATTTATACAGGTAATTATGATATGTACTCTAGAGATCAACGGTCAAAGTTCTATTGATCTGAGCTTTCCCGAAAATGTAACTGATGGATAACTGCCAATGATATATGATTAAAGGGTATATGCGAGCAATAACTTGTTGTATATGGACATTGTTTATCATAGGGTAAAATCCCAATGGGAAAAATTAATGGAATGGAGGGATGAAAGAGTTCATTGTTGCACTGCTATCACATATTTTCCAACTCTGGGGACATACACCTTTAAAGAAATCACTATCATCGGCCCAAGTGAGTCCAACTGCCCAAATCTGGGGGTCTGGCTCATGGATTATTAGAGGTATTTGCTATTCAGCACATTACTCCCATTTGGGAGTAAACTAGTAAGTAACATATTCCTAAATATACAAAGACCACAGTGAGTATCACTAATTTAATATGGGCTGACCAATACTCTTTTTTTTTAAGACAGCAGATATTGCTCCAAAAGGAACATTACCGTGCAACACAAAGGCAAATGGAATCAGATGGCATGAACCTGTCAACATTTAGGTCTTGGGGTCCTAGAAGGCCTCACTAACCACTAGGACAAGCCAGTACAAGCTCATGCTACAAAGGGAAGAAACAGATCCAATCAACCGTGATAAGCAAAATAGAGGACGAGGAACAGGCATATGTCAAACACTGCAAATCCACTGACTCTTTTAGTACATACATTGAGTTGACAAAACATTAGGAACACCTGCTCATTCCATGGTCTCTTATTGATGTCCTTTGTTAAATCCCTTTCAATCAGTGTAGACAAAGGGGAGGAAACAGGTTAAAGAAGGATTTTTAAGCCTTGAGACAATTGAGACATGGATTGTATATGTTTGCCATTCAGGGGGTGAATGGGCAAGACAAAAGATTTAAGTGCCTTTGCTGGGTTTTTCATGCTCAACAGTTTCCTTTGTGTATCAAGAATGGTCCACCACCCAAAGGACATCCAGCCAACTTGACACAATTGTGGGAAGCATTGGAGTCAACATGGGCCAGCATCCCTGTGGAACACTTTCGAAACCTTGTAGAGTCCATGCCCCGACAAATTGAGGCTGTTCTGAGGGCAAAAGGCATGCAAAAATATTAGGAAGGTGTTCCTAATGTTTTGTACACTCAGTGTACAAAAGAACATCTCTCACATGAATAACAATGAATTTCAATGGCAGAGAAAGAGTATACAAATTAATTTACAATGACCATGGTTGTGATGATCTTATATGGGATCTTCTAAACATTATGGTCCACCACTGAATATTTCCCTGGAACTCAGAGAGATCAGAAAACAGTTGGAAAACCATTGGAAATAAGTTGGATTGGTCACTCCCTAATCTCTCCTAATGATACTGGATCCAGTGATCAAAGCCTGGGCTGAAGGTGAGACTTGGGGCAAGTTTAGCCCTCAACTGACTGGCCAGCATGGCCTTTCGCCCCCCCCAACACACACACACACACACTCACAAGGGGGAATGGCAGTGGTCTCTCCATCATCAGGTCCAGCTTGGTTTCCAAGCAAGGCTGAAGGACCTGGTGGCCCTCCAGAGGTTAAATGCTGGCCAGCCATCTGATCCCAACCTCTTGTTTGTTTATGATAGTTTATCTGGGCGGCCTGGCTGAGGTGGCCGGCTGACCTGTCTGGTGGGCTGGCTGGGACAGGCTAGGGGCGAGAGGAGATGATAGGGGGTTGTCAGGCCCCAGTGGGTGGCTTGGTCACTGAGGTGGGCAGCAGACTGATTGAGGAGTCTCAGCGAAATCCTGAAGATGAGGAGATAGTGAGGTGACCATTTCACTTGCAGTCTGATGAGTTCAGAAGGTCATAAACCTACTGTCCTCACCCCAACTGAATGGAGCACATCATAGAAGCACAAGCATAATACTTGATTTAGATCATCCAAAGGTTAATGCATTCTAAAATGGAGAAGTCAATGATCTCATATTTATGACTTATCAATAGTCATTGGATTAACATAAGACCAACTCATCTTGTTCCACACAGCACCCCTAATTCTATACATTCCATTACACAACCTTTTCCCATCTGCATTTTCATTAGTTAGTCGAGTGGTCCGTGATGATGGATTATCAAAAGATGTTGAAGAGCAGATGATGTGCAAGCTGCTGTGGTCAGGTCACCTGGCTGCCCAGGGTTCATCTGCAAGTCAAATATTTGTCCTGTCACATGGAGGTGATGGAAAAGGTGCATCTAAAAACCTCAGCAAACTCCAATCGTGAGGAGTGATGCCAGTTATGGCGACAAAACTGCCCTCTCCTTGTCCCGAGCCTTCAAATAAGACAACAGGCTCAATACAGTGGATGGTGGACCATAAAAATCGAATCAAATTTTATTTGTCACATGCGCCAAATACAACAGGTGTAGACCTTACCGTGAAATGCTTACTTACGAGCCCTTAACCAACAATGCAGTTCAAGAAATAGAGTTAAGAAAATATTTACTAAATAAACTTGAGTAAAAAATAAAAAGTAACAATAATATAACAAGGCTATATACGAGTCAGTGTGCGGGGGGGGGGGGGGTACAGGGTACAGGTTAGTTGAGGTAATTTGTACATGTAGGCAGGGGTAAAGTGACTACGCATAGTGTAAAAATAAAGGGGGGGGGGGGGGGGGTCAATGTAAATAATCAATGGCCACCCGGACTAATTGTTCAGCAGTCTTATTGCTTGGGGGTAGAACCTGTTATGAAGCCTTTTAGACCTAGACTTGGCGCTCCGGTACCGCTTGCTGTGCGGTAGCAGAAAGAACAGTCTATGACTTGGGTGACGGTAGTTTTTAAAAATACGTTGGGCCTTCCTCTAACACCGCCTAGTATATAGGTCCTGGATGGCAGGAAGCTTGGCCCCAGTGATGTACTGGGCCGTGTGCCTTACGGTCGGATGCCGAGCAGTTGCCATACCAGACCGTTATGCAACCGGTTAGGATGCTCTCGATGGTGCAGCTGTAGAACTTTTTGGAGGATCTGGGGACCCATGCCAAATCTTTTCAGTCTCCTGAGGGGGAAAAGGTGTTGGACCATGATAGTTTGTTGGTGATGTGGGCACCAAGGAACTTGAAACTCTTGACCCGCTCAACTACAGTACCGTTGATGTGAATGGGGGCGTGTTCGGCCCTCCTTTTCCTGTAGTCCACGATCAGCTCCTTTGTCTTGATCACGTTGAGGGAGAGGTTGTTGTCCTGGCACCACACTTCCAGGTCTGACCTCCTCCCTATAGGCTGTCTCGTGGTTGTCTGTGATCAGGCCTACCACCGCTGTGTCGTCAGCAAACGTAATGATGGCGTTGGTGCGTGCTTGGCCACGCAGTCGTGGGTAAACAGGGAGTACAGGAGGATACTAAGCACACACCCCTGAGGGGCCCCAGTGTTAAGGATCAGCATGGCAGATGTGTTGTCTCTACTCTTACCACCTGGGGGCAGCCCGTCAGGAAGTCCAGGATCCAGTCGCAGAGGGAGGTGTTCAGTCCCAGGGTCCTTAGCTTAGTGATGAGCTTTGTGAGTAGTATGGTGTTGAACGCTGAGCTGTAGTCAATGAACAGCATTCTTACATAGGTGTTATTTTTGTCCAGGTGGGAAAGGGCAGGGTGGAGTGCGATTGAGATTGTGTCATCTGTGGATCTGTTGGGGCGGTATGCGAATTGGAGTGGGTCTAGGGTTTCCGGGATGATGGTGTTGAAGTGAGCCACGACCAGCCTTTCAAAGCACTTCATGGCTACCGACGTGAGTGCTACGGGGCGGTAGTCATTTAGGCAGGTTACCTTCGCTTCCTTGGGCACAGGGACTATGGTGGTCTGCTTGAAACATGTAGGTATTACAGACTTGGTCAGGGAGAGGTTGAAAATGTCAGTGAAGACACTTGCCAGTTGGTCTTCGCATGCTCTGAGTTCACGTCCTGGTAATCCTTCTGGCCCCGTGGCCTTGTGAATGTTGACCTGTTTTGCTCACATCGGCTACGGAGAGCGTGATCACACAGTCGTCCGGAACAGCTAGTGCTCTCATGCATGCTTCAGTTTTGCTTGCCTCAAAGCGAGCATAAAAGGCATTTAGCTAGTCTGATAGGCTTGCGACACTGGGCAGCTCACGGCTGGTTTTCCATTTGTAGTATGTAATAGTTTTCAAGCCCTGCCACATCCGACGAGCGTCAGAACCAGTGTAGTACAATTCAATCTTAGTCCTGTGTTGACGCTTTGCCTGTTTGATGGTTCGTCTGAGGGTATAGCGGTATTTCTTATAAGCGTCCGGATTAGTATCCAACTCCTTAAAAGCAGCAGCTCTAGTCTTTAGCTCGGTGCGGATGTTACCTGTAATCCGCAGCTTCTGGTTGGGATATGTATGTACGGGTACTGTGGAGACGGGTATGTACGGGTACTGTGGAGACATTAGTACGGGTACTAATGTCTTCAATGCACTTATTGATGAAGCTGGTGACTGAGATGGTATACTCCTCAATACCTTTGGATGAATCCCGGAACATATTCCAGTCTGTGCTAGCAAAACAGTCCTGTAGTGTAGCATCCGCATCATCTGACCACTTCCGAATTGAGCGAGGCACTGGTACGTCCTGCTTTTTTTGCTTATAAGCAGGAATCAGGAGGATAGAATTATGGTATTTTTTGCCAAATGGAGGGCAAGCTTTGTATGTGTCTCTGTGTGTGGAGTAAAGGTGGTCTAGAGTTTTTTCTCGCTCTGATTGCACGTGACATGCGGGTAGAAATTAGGTACAACGGATTTAAGTTTGCATGCATTAAAGTCCCCGGGCACTAGGAGCACCGCTTCTAGATGAGCATTTTCTTGTTTGCTTATGGACTTATACAGCTCGTTGAGTGCGGTCCTAGACCCAGCATCGGTTTGTGGTGGTAAATAGACGGCTATGAATAATATAGATGAATACTCTCTTGGTAGGTAGTTGGTCTACAGTTTATCATGAGGTACTCTACCTCAGGCGAGCAATACCTTATATCATGTAGGTATGTTTTAAGACTAATACCATTGATCAACAGCATATCCACAGCCTGGAGTCCTATATAAGTTAAACCAAAAAACACAAATATAATAATTAAGATCAGTTCACATGGTTTTAAGACGAGAAGATAATGAACATATTAACATGAAAATGTGTGTGAAGTTTGTGATAAATGTTACAAAATTGCAGCCAAGAACTTTCTACGGAACGCTCGAGGAGCTTCTGAGATTTATTTTTCAGACGACTTGTGAATCCAGACCAAAAAATCATTTATACCACAAAATGAAAATTCCAATTAAAAAAAAGGAAATAATTTTAAAGACATTTACAATAGGGGAAAAACAACTGTAGCTCTTGACAAATACTAAATAAAGATCATATGAGAAAACACTTTTCCATCAAGCAATTATCTCTGCAGTGCATATAAAACACTGCATCAATCAGCTATTTGTTAATTTTCTTAGTCAGCATCCTCACTGAGGTAATGCAATACTTCCTGGTCCCGTATTCACTTTGGGACAATTCTGGTTGTCATTGAGGTGATAAATAAAAAATTCTGTTCACTTCACTGATGGAAACATCCTTTAATCTGGGTATGGCCCTCTTCTGGCAGTCATCTATCCGCTGACCTCTGGCATAGACATCTGTTCAAGACAATAAGGTAGGCTATAGGTTACAGTGAAGGTTACTAGACTAAGAGAGACAGATATTAGAAAACCTAATAGAAAACAAATCCATGGTACAAAATCTTTTAGCGCTAAAAACTTCAGGTAGTAAATACTGTCATCTGTTAGTCTAATTGTCTTGTGATATACAATTTTGGAGTTGAGTTTCCTTTCTCGGCCATGACGCACTACAAAATGTTTTTATTTTCATCTCAAATGGGACTTCTTGGTTTAAAACAAGGACAAAGATAGGAATTCACAACAATAGAGTGATTGTAGAACTTTCCAGATATCTGGAGGAACCAGTTGAACCTGATCACTGAATTAAGTAACCATGAAAGTCAAGGGAAAATATTTACGGGACTCACACAGGTCTGGTATACTGAAATCTTACAATGCAGATTATCATGAATTATACTTTCAGATCAGACATACAGTAATTCCAACTGACTGTATGGACATTGTGTCCATACAGTCAGTCTCCAGCTGCCTTATGCTTACCTGTTATGTTGTCCACTGAGCTGAGTGGAGCAGTGTTAATCATGTTCACCCCAAACAACATGACTATACAGACTACTACTGCAGCCAGCAGATAGATTGGCACAGCAACAGCCCAATACCTACAGAGACAGCAGATGGGATATAAAAAATAAACTCACTCAGGACCATCATGGGTAATACACAAAATACAGGTATCAAGGAAAAAGACTAGCAGATTGTCAATAAGTTCAGTTATGTAGCTCTACCTGATATAATGATGTATTATTTTTCTATATGGATTGTTAGGTAAATCATAAACATGTTCAGTGGTCTCATTTCGATTGACTTACTTTTGAGGCCAGTAAGTAAGCCCTATTGAATGAAGCCATTCATCTGGTACATAGGCCCACACCAAATACAAAACTGCAGAAGGAGCAGAAATGGGTCAAAAACATAAAGTACATAAAACAATTCTGACTGACACTACATTTGAGAGCACATTTGGCATTTTCACATAGCCTACAGATAATCATATGGCATTGAATCCCCAACTTCAACAGTCATTGCCTTAAACAGACTAAACACAAAGGACATATGACTGGGACTTACAGAAGCCAAATTGTGAGCCAAGGAACAGAACAAAGCCGTAGATGGCTCTTTCTGGCAGGGGGGAGGGAGAATTTTCCACCATGACAATCTGAATCCACATAGAAAAGAGAGATGAGATAGAGGTAAATATAACACAGCTGAATTGATTGGTTGTAACAGGCTAATGTATGATTACATATATTCACCACAACATCAGCATGCTTCGTTCGAAGATACAGAGACGTGACGCTTTTTCTTAGGGCTAGGAAGGGAATCTTCCAACCATCTTTATTATTTTGTTTCGCTACATTCCGGAAGTGGATGTTGGTAACTTTGTCATGTGACTTTATCATGTGAACGTAAGCGAGGAGGAATGCTTCCACTAGCTATATCGTAAAAATTCATTAAAACAAAAATGTGGTTTTAATTTAAGGTTAGGCATAAGCTTATCAATGTGGATAAGGTTAGGTTAGGTTTAATTTTTTTTTTTTTTAAGAAGATACATTGTAGAAATAAGCGGGGTTTATGACTGCTTATTTATGTATGTGTGATGTGGTTAGGAAACTAGCAACGGATTAGAAATGCAAGCAACGCCTCCCCTAATGAACATGTTGCCAGCCATAAAACAGACTTACAAATAATTTCAGGAAGTGAACAAGAAAGGCAAGTTTTGTGCACTGGCCGTTATTTATTTTTTGTAGCTAGTGTACTTAATGGTCGTGGTGTCGAGATAAAGTAGCTGAATGTTGTCTCGCGGCAAAGCGAGGAAAGAACGGTGCGTAGTTGCTAGTAAGCGAGCCAACAAAACTAAATTAGTTAGCTAACAAACGTTTGTTTCAAGGTGAGGTTCGATGCTCCGGGC
The DNA here is from genome assembly GCF_045679555.1 of Salvelinus alpinus. NCBI lineage: Eukaryota > Metazoa > Chordata > Actinopteri > Salmoniformes > Salmonidae > Salvelinus > Salvelinus alpinus. The sequence goes on along the minus strand of NC_092098.1, from coordinate 31,113,203 downwards.
AATCTGATGCCCCCCCCCCCCCCTGTAGTTAGACAATGGTTCACTAGTTGGATGTATATATCCTGTCTATCATCTAGCTAACGTTATAGTTAGTTAGCTACTGGTAGGAAGCACAGTACCAGATAACGTTAGCTAACTAACCCAGTTTGTTGTAATGTTAGCACTTAGCTAGACAAGTTATTTAGAGGCGGAACTGTCACTTTTAGCTAACGTTAGTTAGCTCGTTTTAGCAGTCAATTAACCTGTGGTACGTTATCTTGGTAACGTTACATGTTCATTGAGTAATAGCTAGCTAACTTGGCTAGTTGGCTTGTCGATATAACTAACTAGCGAACGTTAACTTATGCAATGTTAGTTAGCTACTGTGTATTGTCACGACTCCATGATGACATGATTCTTGTTTCAGACTTACCAAAATGTCAGATTCAGACTCTGGTCCAGAGTTTGTGGACTACGACGATATCAGACACGGGGGGAAATTTGTAAGTAAAAAGGATGATTGTTGACGTGTCATTAAATATGAATGTAAGACCGAAGGGAATACTTATAAGATATATTTTGAAAATGGACTCTACTAGTGTTATCATGTAACGTTTGCAATACGTCATTAGACATTACATTATTAACTAAACTTTTCTTTCTCTAGACCAAAGACAGTCCCTTTGTAGCCTTACAACCTCCAGGTAAGAAGTAGCTAGAACACTAGTTGCTTACACGCATCTAGTACTGACACAAACACTAGCTAGTTGCTTGCTCATAGTACTGACACTCACTGTGGTGGTTGGGAATATATATTGGGGCTGGACAGATGTGACCCAGATCCTCCACTGTTGGAGACTACAAACATATCCATTCAGAGTGGGGGTGGCGATTGAGGATCAAATGGGATTGGGGGGGAAACTATGTTCATCTGTATAACTCAAATTCTGTTTTTGGGGCAGATGATAAATGTGAGCGATGGAATAAAATCCCTGTCATTTTGAAAAAGAAAGCGGCACAGTTGATGCATGTATCTGCCTTTTGGTATCACATTCTGCTTTGTCGAGAGAATCACAACACCACACGCTGGGCTGTGCAAGTGGGCTTCCTAGATTCAAAGTAAGAATTCGTTTGAGAGTAATTTAACTCCCTGCGACACATTCTTTATTCCTTAGTACAGTGTGTTAAGACTCAAGTTCTCATTTCACCTTTCCTTCTCTAGTGTCAGCAATGACTTGAGTCTGAAGAGACTGCACAGGATTGAAATATTGGAAGCTATCCTCAGAGCGATGGAAAAAGGATGTGTAAGTTCCTTGTTACAATGAAAATGGCACCATTGCAGTGTTGAATCTGAGAAGACTCATGCTGTCATTTGTTTTCTCTTCCAGTTATTAGAAGATCAGACAAGGCATATGATCTGGATAAGCAATACGTTTAACTTGGTAAGTGGAATTCATGCCTTTGCCCCAGCCCCCCCCCCTCAAAAAAAAGCAAATATGATGCATAATCACTGCTTCCACTTGCTCATATCTTACTCCCATTTTTAGAGCAACATGGTTTCTTGCCCCTCTATTTTCTATTAAGGAAGTATCCACGCAGTAAGGTAATTATTCATAAGAATACAATACTGTTCTCTTCATGCCTGGGAAATGGGGCACAATACTCCTTAGTGTTTGTGGAAGCCAAAGGGTAGGGTGCCCATCTTCATTGGTTAAGAACTCCTCAGGAATCTATTTACACCCTGCTGACCTGGTACATACCCAGGAGAAGAGGAAACCGGAATGTCCTGTTTGGTGGTGTTAAATTTGAATCGCTGCTTTCATTGGAGTCATTCATCAACCTGATTTGTCACATGGAATATCAAGCAACCTGATGTGCATGAATTTCCCATTATCACCCATTGCCGATTGGTGTGTTGTCTCTAGCGCTGGGCGATATGGCCAAAATATAATAATGCCATCATTCTGAAAAATATTGTGATATTTAACATTTCTTAAACTTCTTATGGCTGAAGGGGCAGTATTGAGTAGCTTGGATGAAAGGTGCCCATATCAAACGGGCTGCTCCTCAGTCATAGTTCCTAATATTTGCATATTATTATTAGTATTGGAAAGAATACACTCTGAAGTTTCTAAAACTGTTTGAATTATGTCTGTGAGATTAACAGAACTCATATTGGCAGGCAAAATCCTGAGTTGAAATCAAAACAGGAAGTCAGAAATCTGAGCCTGTGTGTATTCACCAGAGTCCCTAAAGAAATCCACTTGAGCTATTAATGATGTTGCACTACCTAGGGGGTTCCACTAGATGTCAACCATCAATAGAAATTTCAATGAGACTTCTATGATGTTGTGGGAGAGAATGAGAGCAGAATCAGTCAGGTGTCCATCAAGCAGCCATTTCCTGATCATGCTTTTTCTTCATGTAAGCCACTGACGTTCCATTGCTCACGCAGACAAGAACGAATACTCCGGTTGGAACTTTATTGAAGCTATATGTTAAAAACATCCTAATGATTGATTCAGTACTTAGTTTGAAATGTTTCTTTGACCGGTAATATCACATTTTGAAGATTTTGCCCGATATAACGCTGACCAGAATTAGCGTTTGGATATGTAAACCAGACGCGCTAACAAAAGAAGGTATTTGGACATAAATAACGGATTTTTTCGAACAAAACAAACATTTATTGTGGACCTGGGATTCCTGGTATGCTTTCTGATGTAGATCATCAAAGGTAATGGAATATTTATCATGTATTTTTGTGTTTATGGTGACGCCATCTTTGCAGCTGTGGTATGCTATTTTTGAGCGCCGTCTCAGATTATAGTGTGCATTTCTTTTTCCGTAAAGTTTTTGAAATCTGACATAGCGTTTGCATTAAGGAGAGGTATATCTATAATTCAATGTGTATAACTTGTATTATCGTCTATATTTATGATGAGTATTTCTGTTGAAACGATGGGCTATGCAAAGTCACTTGATGATTTTGCATTTAGTGAATCTTGTCGCCTCAATGTAAACTCAGATTTTTTTATATGAATTTAATCAAACAAAACATGCATCTATTGTGTAACATGAAGTCCTATGAGTGTCATCTGATGAAAATAATCGAAGGTTAGTGATTAATTTTATCTCTATTCTGGTTTTTGTGAAGCTATCTTTAGCTGGAAAAAATGGCTGTGATTATTGTGGTTTTGTGGTGACCTAACATAATCGTTTGTAGTGCTTTCGCTGAAAAGCCTATTTGAAATCGGACACTTTGGTGGGATTAACAACAAGATTACCTTTAAAATGATATAAGACACATGAATGTCTGAGGAATTTTAATTATGAGATTTCTGTCGTTTTGAATTTGACGCCCTGCACTTGGACTGGCTGTTGTCATATCGGTCCCGTTACCGGGACTGCAGCCATAAGAAGTAGTAAAAGTTGACCTTAACATGGCATCAAATTAATAGTAAGTGGTTTTAATGGGCTTTCTTCACTCTGATTTTGTTTTGACCAAACCGACAAAGTATTCTTATTTGTAGAACTTTTCATATTTAACACTATCAAAATACCTTTTATAGTGGGTATTGTAGAATTTCATACCGGTATGTGGATCCATACCGGTATACCATAGAATACAATATATCGCCCAGCCCTAATTGTCTTATGACAATGGTAAGGACTAAATCAATGTTTTGTTGATTGGTAACTCTCTGGTTAGCATGTGCTGGAGGTCCTGGATGATGCGATATGCTGGCTGGAGCAGACAGGAGAGCCCCGCATCAAGCAGCAGGTTCAGGAGCTGGGCCCCAGAGGGAACTGCTTTGCTGCTCTTCAACTCATCTTCGCTGAGTGTAAGAACCACTGAGTCAGGCAGTGTCCTCCATTGCTGTTCATATGCTGATCTGATGATGTACTGTGACTGTTTGAGCATCAGACCAATGTGTTTTTATAGCCTTCTCTCACACAATATTAACCCATTGATGCCCAGGCAGGGTTTAGTGGTAGGTAGCTTAGAGGTTTGAAAAGTACAACATGGTAGGTGTTTTTATAGCCTTCTCTCACACAATATTAACCCATTGATGCCCAGGCAGGGTTTACTGGTAGGTAGCTTAGAGGGTTGAAAAGTACAACATGGTAGGTAGTAGAGGTCGACCGATTATTATTTTTCAATGCCGATACCGATTATTGGAGGACAAAAAAAGCCGATACCAATTAATCGGCCGATTTATAAAAAAATATATATATATCATATACACACACATTTTTGTAATAATGACAATTGCAACAATACTGAATGAACAATGAACACTTATTTTAACTTAATATAATACATAAATACACACACGCACACAGCTCTGAAGTGACAATGATACTGAAGAGTCTGCTTAGGAGACAAATACTCTCAACTGTTTGAATAAAAATAGAGTTTAATTTACCTGTGATGAACGTTGAAAACAAAAACTTTAATTTCTATATGCAGGAAATCGTATTTTAATAATGGGCATGGTAAGAATTGACAACCAAAGTGCGAGTCATAATTCCCATGACACCTAGCAAAATCTGAAAAGCGGTTCCTTCATTTATTCCATAGGATATTTTTTAGATTCACTTAAAATAAGGTCTGTGTTTCGTGTAGGCTTACATCACCGTGCCAATTTTATAACTGTGTAGATATCCATAGGACAAGGTAACTGATCAATATTGGCTAAATATAAGCGAAGATAAAAAAAAATGTAGAGTGGATTTATGAAAATATGTTGACAAACGTTTCCTTATCCTAGTGAGATTTACACGGGTATCAAAACGTCGAGGCGGTTTAAGCCTGCACGAAACACAGACCTTATTTGAAGTAGATCAAGACATTCTCTATGGAAGACATGAACGGTAAAATAACGAAGGAACCCCTTTCAAATTCAGCCGCAAGTTATTACAGGAATTATAACGCGTCGACTATTTCTCTCTAAACCATATACCTTTGACTAATCCGGAAACTATCACCTTGAAAACAAAACGTTTATTCCGTTCCGTATTTTATCTAACGGGTGGCATCCATGAGTCTAAATATTCCTGTTACATTGCACAACCTTCAATGTTGTCATAATTACGTAAAGTTCTGGCAAATTAGTTTGAAAGAGCCAGGCGGCCCTAACTGTTGCATATACCCTGACTCTGCGTGCAATGAACGCAAGAGAAATGACACAATTTCACCTGGTTAATATTGCCTGCTAAGCTGGATTTCTTTTAGCTAAATATGCAGGTTTAAAAATATATACTTGTGTATTGATTTTAAGAAAGGCATTGATGTTTATGGTTAAGTACACATTGGAGCAATGACAGTCATTGATTGTTTTTTATAAGATAAGTTTAATGCTAGCTAGCAACTTACCTTAGCTTACTGCGTTCGCTAACAGGCAGGCTCCTCGTGGAGTGCAATGTAATCAATGCAAGATTGGATCCCCCGAGCTGACAAGGTTAAAAATCTGTCGTTCTGCCCCTAAACGAGGCAGAACGTTCCTAGGCCGTCATTGAAAATAAGAATGTGTTCTTAACTGACTTGCCTAGTTAAATAAAGATTAAATAAAGGTGTAAAAAAAAAAATATATATATTGGCAAATCGGCGCCCAAAAATACCGATTTCCGATTGTTATGAAAACTTGAAATCGGCCCCGATTTAATCGGCCATTCTGATTAATCGGTCGACCTCTAGTAGGTAGGTTAGAGGCTGAAAGGTTACTGGGCAATAAAATGTCACATGGTTTATCCTACTCTGGAAACTTGGTTAGCAGTGAATGTGTTCCAATATGAACATCATTAACCTCTTCTCTCATCAGATGCTCACTATACATTACATTTACATTTAAGTCATTTAGCAGACGCTCTTATCCAGAGCGACTTACAAATTGGTGCATTCACCTTATGATATCCAGTGGAACAACCACTTTACAATAGTGCATCTAACTCTTTTAAGGGGGGGGGGGGGGGGTTAGAAGGATTACTTTATCCTATCCTAGGTATTCCTTAAAGAGGTGGGGTTTCAGGTGTCTCCGGAAGGTGGTGATTGACTCCGCTGACCTGGCGTCGTGAGGGAGTTTGTTCCACCATTGGGGTGCCAGAGCAGCGAACAGTTTTGACTGGGCTGAGCGGGAACTGTACTTCCTCAGAGGTAGGGAGGCGAGCAGGCCAGAGGTGGATGAACGCAGTGCCCTTGTTTGGGTGTAGGGCCTGATCAGAGCCTGAAGGTACGGAGGTGCCGTTCCCCTCACAGCTCCGTAGGCAAGCACCATGGTCTTGTAGCGGATGCGAGCTTCAACTGGAAGCCAGTGGAGAGAGCGGAGGAGCGGGGTGACGTGAGAGAACTTGGGAAAGTTGAACACCAGACGGGCTGCGGCGTTCTGGATGAGTTGTAGGGGTTTAATGGCACAGGCAGGGAGCCCAGCCAACAGCGAGTTGCAGTAATCCAGACGGGAGATGACAAGTGCCTGGATTAGGACCTGCGCCGCTTCCTGCGTGAGGCAGGGTCGTACTCTGAGAATGTTGTAGAGCATGAACCTACAGGAACGGGTCACCGCCTTGATGTTAGTTGAGAACGACAGGGTGTTGTCCAGGATCACGCCAAGGTTCTTAGCACTCTGGGAGGAGGACACAATGGAGTTGTCAACCGTGATGGCGAGATCATGGAACGGGCAGTCCTTCCCCGGGAGGAAGAGCAGCTCTGTCTTGCCGAGGTTCAGCTTGAGGTGGTGATCCGTCATCCACACTGATATGTCTGCCAGACATGCAGAGATGCGATTCACTACCTGGTTATCAGAGGGGGTTGATTAACCACGACTCCATTTTGTTGATTCCAGCCTACAAACAGAAATTAAAACTACAAGCTCCCGCGCTCAGGTCTGTTCAACGCTGGTCCGACCAATCTGAATCCACGCTTCAAGACTGCTTTGATCACGCGGATTGGAATATGTTCCGCACGGCGTCCAACAACAACAATGATGAATATGCAGATTCGGTGAGCGAGTTCATTAGGAAGTGCATTGACGATGTCGTACCCAGAGCAACGATTAAAACATTCCCAAACCAGAAACCGTGGATTAACGGCAGCATTCGCGTGAAACTGAAAGCGCGAACCACTGCTTTTAACCAGGGCAAGGTGACCGGAAACATGACCAAATACACACAGTGTAGCTATTCTCTCCGCAAGGCTATCAAACAGGCTAAGTCCCAGTACAGAGACAAAATTGAATCGCAATTCAACAGCTCAGACACAAGGGGTATGTGGCAGGGTCTACAGTCTATCACGGATTACAAAAAGAAAAGCAGCCCCGTCGCGGATCAGGATGTCTTGCTCCCAGACAGGACCTTTTTTGCCCGCTTTGAGGATAATACAGTGCCACTGACACGGCCCACTACCAAAACCTGCGGGCTCTCCTTCACTGCAGCCGAGGTGAGTAAAACATTTAAACGTGTTAACCCTCGCAAGGCTGCAGGCCCAGACGGCATTCCCAGCCGCGTCCTCAGAGCATGCGCAGACCAGCTGGCTGGTGTGTTTACGGACATATTCAATCAATCCTTATCCCAGTCTGCTGTTCCCACATGCTTCAAGAGGGCCACCATTGTTCCTGTTCCCAAGAAAGCTAAGGTAACTGAGCTAAACGACTACCGCCCCGTAGCACTCACTTCCGTCATCATGAAGTGCTTTGAGAGACTAGTCAAGGACCATATCACCTCCACCCTACCGGACACCCTAGACCCACTCCAATTTGCTTACCGACCCAATAGGTCCACAGACGACGCAATCGCAACCACACTGCACACTGCCCTAACCCATCTGGACAAGAGGAATACCTATGTGAGAATGCTGTTCATCGACTACAGCTCAGCATTCAACACCATAGTACCCTCCAAACTCGTCATCAAGCTCGAGACCCTGGGCCTCGACCCCGCCCTGTGCAACTGGGTCCTGGACTTCCTGACGGGCCGCCCCCAGGTGGTGAGGGTAGGTAACAACATCTCCACCCCGCTGATCCTCAACACTGGGGCCCCACAAGGGTGCGTTCTGAGCCCTCTCCTGTACTCCCTGTTCACCCACGACTGCGTGGCCATGCACGCCTCCAACTCAATCATCAAGTTTGCGGACGACACTACAGTGGTAGGCTTGATTACCAACAACGACGAGACAGCCTACAGGGAGGAGGTGAGGGCCCTCGGAGTGTGGTGTCAGGAAAATAACCTCACACTCAACGTCAACAAAACAAAGGAGATGATTGTGGACTTCAGGAAACAGCAGAGGGAGCTCCCCCCTATCCACATCGACGGGTCAGTAGTGGAGAAGGTGGAAAGTTTTAAGTTCCTCGGTGTACACATCACGGACAAACTGAATTGGTCCACCCACACAGACAGCGTTGTGAAGAAGGCGCAGCAGCGCCTCTTCAACCTCAGGAGGCTGAAGAAATTCGGCTTGTCACCAAAAGCACTCACAAACTTCTACAGATGCACAATCGAGAGCATCCTGTCGGGCTGTATCACCGCCTGGTACGGCAACTGCTCCGCACACAACCGTAAGGCTCTCCAGAGGGTAGTGAGGTCGGCAGAACGCATCACCCGGGGCAAACTACCTGCCCTCCAGGACACCTACACCACCCGATGTCACAGGAAGGCCATAAAGATCATCAAGGACAACAACCACCCAAGCCACTACCTGTTCACCCCGCTATCATCCAGAAGGCGAGGTCAGTACAGGTGCATCCAAGCAGGGACCGACAGACTGAAAAACAGCTTCTATCTCAAGGCCATCAGACTGTTAAACAGCCACCACTAACATTTAGCGGCCGCTGCCAACATACTGACTCAGCTCCAGCCACCTTAAAAATGGGAATTGATGGAAATTATGTAAAAATGTACCACCAGCCACTTTAAACAATGCCACCTAATACAATGTTTACATACCCTACATTACACATCTCTTATGTATATGTATATACTGTACTCTATATCATCTACTGCATCTTGCCATCTTATGTAATACATGGACCACTAGCCACTTTAAACTATGCCACTTTATGTTTACATACCCTACAGTACTCATCTCATAGGTATATACCGTACTCTATACCATCTACTGCACCTTGCCTATGCCGTCTGTACCATCACTCATTCATATATCTTTATGTACATATTCTTTATCCCTTTACACTTGCGTGTATAAGGTAGTAGTTGCGGAATTGTTAGGTTAGATTACTTGTTGTTATTACTGCATTGTCGGAACTAGAAGCACAAGCATTTCGCTACACTCGCATTAACATCTGCTAACCATGTGTATGTGACTAATAAAATTTGATTTGATTTGAAGTTGATCTTTATGACTTACACTAGTAGATTGGCCCGTGGGGGGGGGGGTCCAATCTGGCCCACGGGTGACTTAAAAAAAAAAAAAGGTTATAAATTTTTTTAGAGAAACAAACTCAATATACTTTAAAATGACTAAAATCCAAACTTTGTACATGTGATGTTGGATCTACAGTGCCTATAGAAAATCGACACACCCTTTAACTATTTTCACATTTTGCTGCCTTAATTTCGTCCCTTTTTAGATTTAATTGTATGTTTTCCCTACAGATCTACATGAACTACTCCACATTTTCAAAGTGAAAAAGTTTTATAAAATGTTTTCATAATTGTCTCGCTGAAAAATAAAACTATCCCACGGTTAGATTTTCAGAATACTGAGGTGGGTTTTCCTGTATCATTTTACCTGGGCTTAGCTTCTTTCATATTTATTTTGATCCTGAAACTCCCCAGTCCCTGCCCATAACATGTTGTTGCCACAATACTTGAAAGTAGAGTTCCACTGTTGTATTGGATTGGATTTGATGCAACCCTGTAGTTTTTAATTTAGGCCAAAAAGTTTATGTATTTGCTGTGTTGTCTTGCAGTATTACTTAACTCTACTGCTTCTCTCTCCCGGATCCGGGATCCTCCTCATCAAAAAAGCTGACTAGCATAGCCTAGCCTAGCGCCACAGGGATATAATATAATTTCAAGAAATCACAAGTCCAATACAGCAAATGAAAGATAAACATCTTGTGAATCCAGCCATCATTTCCGATTTTTTAAATGTTTTACAGCGAAAACACTATATATTTATATTAGCTCACCACAATAGCCAAACACACAACGCCATGTTTTCACCGCCAACATAGCTTTCACAAAACCCACAAATAGAGATAAAATTAATCACTAACCTTTGAACAACTTCATCAGATGACAGTCTTATAACATCATGTTATACAATACATTTATGTTTTGTTCGAAATGTGCATATTTAGAGGTACAAATCGTGGTAAATGAAAGCTAACCTCTTTGATGTTAAGTCCCCAATATAGTGAACTTTGCGCAGTTCTGGACTGGTTCAGACTGACATTTTGGTGTACAAAGCGCTCCGTGAATGTTATAGGGTCCAGTGCCTTATAGTGCCAGAAAGCCCCATCTGTCCGCTCTTCGCTGCCACTCTGTTGGCGGAGCTGACCTTGAAGTGTCAGGTTTCCCACCCAACGTTTGCGTAGGGAGTGATGTCACATTCTCTGGCCTATCCAGGAAAATAATCGATTTGCTCCCTCTGAGCGGCGGAGCCCAGCCTGGGAGACGGCATATGAAAGGGGACAGTCTAGCGACTCCCAACAGTTGTGGTTTCATCGCTGTGATGTTCTCAGCTGGGGACGAAATGAATTTGTGCGTAAAGCTGAAGTAACCAATCTGCAGCACGTATAATGGTGTCTCTGCGTCGCTCAAAGGAGGCTTGGCAGAAAATGCTCTTGTCAGTTTATATGAAATGGGGGCTGAAATTGTCACTAAATATGATCATAATGGCAATATAGTAAGTCGTTTATCATTTGGTTGTTGCTATATTTAGAAAGCATTTGTCATATTCCACTTTTGAATAGATTTAAATATATATTTAAATATTTTCATAATATTTTTAGTATGTACTTGAGTTTGTCCTCAAGTGAGTAAACCTCAGCAATTGTGTAACTATTTTCACCAGAAAGGTGAGGTCCAGTCCTTTCCAGAACTATGCAGATTTACTAATTATTGTTTATGGCCATCTCCATTTAGGGGGAAATCTGTTTTGCATGATCATTCAGTCTGGGGGCATCAAATTCCGAAATTGATGGGCGAGAAAATGTTAACAATTTTCAGTACGGCCCTCCCTCCAGACCGCACTGAAGACCGACTGCGGCCCCCGTGGCAAAATTAGTTTGACACCCCTGATTTACACAACCCTCCCCTGGATTTACCTTACATTTATTTAAGTTATGTTTTCTATTTCAATTTATTTTTTTAAGGTACTTTTTTTCCTTATTTCCTCAGAAAAGTGAAGAGATGAAGGCTAAAGGAAATTATCAGTTTCAGAAAAAGAAGTATGATGCAGCAGTCAAGTATTACTCAAAAGCCATCAAATATCAGTAAGTGCTATTTTTGTTTTAAAGGCCAAGTGCAATCAAATGTGATTGTCCTGTTTTTAAATATTTTTTTATATACAGTGGGGAGAACAAGTATTTGATACACTGACAATTTTGCAGGTTTTCCTACTTACAAAGCATGTAGAGGTCTGTAATTTTTATCATAGGTACACTTCAACTGTGAGAGAAGGAATCTAAAACAAAAATCCAGAAAATCACATTGTATGATTTTTAAGTAATTAATTTGCATTTTATTGCATGACATAAGTATTTGATACATCAGAAAAGCAGAACTGAATATTTGGTACAGAAACCTTTGTTTGCAATTACAGAGATCATACGTTTCCTGTAGTTCTTGACCAGGTTTGCACACACTGCAGCAGGGATTTTGGCCCACTCCTCCATACAGACCTTCTCCAGATCCTTCAGGTTTCGGGGCTGTCGCTGGGCAATACGGACTTTCGGCTCCCTCCAAAGATTTTCTATTGGGTTCAGGTCTGGAGACTGGCTAGGCCACTCCAGGACCTTGAGATGCTTCTTACGGAGCCACTCCTTAGTTGCCCTGGCTGTGTGTTTCGGGTCGTTGTCATGCTGGAAGACCCAGCCACGACCCATCTTCAATGCTCTTACTGAGGGAAGGAGGTTGTTGGTCAAGATCTCGCGATACATGGCCCCATCCATCCTCCCCTCAATACGGTGCAGTCGTCCTGTCCCCTTTGCAGAAAAGCATCCCCAAAGAATGATGTTTCCACCTCCATGCTTCACGGTTGGGATGGTGTTCTTGGGGTTGTACTCATCCTTCTATTCCTCCAAACACGGCGAGTGGAGTTTAGAGCAAAAAGCTCTATTTTTGTCTCATCAGACCACATGACCTTCTCCCATTCCTCCTCTGGATCATCCAGATGGTCATTGGCAAACTTCAGACGGGCCTGGACATGCGCTGGCTTGAGCAGGGGGACCTTGCGTGCGCTGCAGGATTTTAATCCATGACGGCGTAGTGTGTTACTAATGGTTTTCTTTGAGACTGTGGTCCCAGCTCTCTTCAGGTCATTGACCAGGTCCTGCCGTGTAGTTCTGGGCTGATCCCTCACATTCCTCATGATCATTGATGCCCCACGAGGTGAGATCTTGCATGGAGCCCCAGACCGAGGGTGATTGACCGTCATCTTGAACTTCTTCCATTTTCTAATAATTGTGCCAACAGTTGTTGCCTTCTCACCAAGCTGCTTGCCTATTGTCCTGTAGCCCATCCCAGCCTTGTACAGGTCTACAATTTATCCCTGATGTCCTTACACAGCTCTCTGGTCTTGGCCATTGTGGAGAGGTTGGAGTCTGTTTGATTGAGTGTGTGGACAGGTGTCTTTTATACAGGTAACGAGTTCAAACAGGTGCAGTTAATACAGGTAATGAGTGGAGAACAGGAGGGCTTCTTAAAGAAAAACTAACAGGTCTGTGAGAGCCGGAATCCTTACTGGTTGGTAGGTGATCAAATACTTATGTCATGCAATAAAATGCTAATTAATTACTTAAAAATCATACAATGTGATTTTCTGGATTTTTGTTTTAGATTCCGTCTCTCACAGTTGAAGTGTACCTATGATAAAAATGACAGACCTCTACATGCTTTGTAAGTAGGAAAACCTGCAAAATCGGCAGTGTATCAAATACTTGTTCTCCCCACTGTATATATATATATATTTTTTTTTTCACACTGAGGTTGGAATAATATTGTGAAAATTATGATTCCCTTTTAGTGTAATAGCTGTTGGAAAAGACCGTCTGAAATTTCATTCTGTTTGGGTGGGATTCAGTTTTGATCAGCCTGGTGACATCAACAGGCTTGCTAAGAGGCTATTATAGTTTGTTTTAAATGAAAATGGTCAATCACAGTAAGGTACTTAATTGTTACCCAGAAATGATTTGATATTGAGATAAAAATGGCTGCATTTGACCTTTTTTAACATAGTGCCTTTAGAAAGTTCACACCCCTTGACTTTTTCCACATTTTGTTACAAAATGGGATTAAAATGGATTTGTGTAGATTGTTGACAAAAAAAAGTAAAACGCCATCTTGATTTGGATAAGTGTTCAACCCCCTGAGTCAATACATGTTAGAATCACCTTTAACAGCGACTACAGCTGTGAGTCTTTCTGTGTAATTCTAAGCGCTTTGCACACCTGTATTGTACAATGTTTGCCCATTTTTCTTTAAAAATTCTTCAAGCACTGTGAAGTTGTTGATCATTACTAGAGAGCTATTTTCAAATTTTGCCGTAGATTTTAAGTCAAGACTGTGACTGGGCCACTCAGGAACAATTTTAAATGTAGTCTCGGTAAGCAACTCGTGTATATTTGGCCTTGTTTTAGGTTATTGTCCTGCTGAAAGGTGAATTTGTCTCCCATTGTCTGTTGGAAAGCAGACTGAACCAGGTTTTCACCCAATTGTTGCATTTCCACTAAGGATTTACCCTGGTGTTTTACAAAAAAGCATTAGACTTCTGTGTTTCCAAGGCCAATTTTCCTGGGACTCACTGTGCCATGGCCTCAGTGGACCTGCTCTGTCTTTGTGCCAAGGCAAGGCCACTGGGGCTTTTCGGGTGTCATTTGCATAACACTGGCTAACTGAGAACTAGGGCTGGGCAGTATACCGTATTTTACTATATACCGGTATTTATGCACTGACCGGTTTGGGTTTTTATTTTACCTTCTATAACAGTATTTTAATGTTTGGTTTGTTAAATGTAATGCGCTGTGTGTAACGTCCATTTTCATAGTTTACTCCGCTTCTCTCACTCACATGAATGGGCGAAGCATGAATAAAGATTATAGGGTCCCCTAGGAAACACTGATCACTTTGGTTTCTACCCTGTCACAATAACTCATCCATGGCATTTTTGTTCGTTGTCATTTCAAACAACACTGTATTCAAAGTGTTCACTATTATTTATATTCTAACTATAGAATTAGTTACAGTTCATGGCTCAGTGAAAGGCTGGTTGTGTTGATGTGAGCCATAATCATCCCAGACACACTGGACCCATTCACTTTGCATACCGCCCCAAAATACCCACAGATGACTCAATCTCTATTGCACTCTACACTGCCCTCACCAACCTGAACAAAAGGAATACCTATGTAAGAATACTGTTAAATGACTACAACTCAGCATTTGACACCATAGTCCCCTCTAAGCGCATCACCAAGTTCAGGACCCTGGAAATGAACACCTCCCTCTGCAAATCAAATCAAAGTTTATTTGTCACGTGCGCCGAATATAACAGGTGTAGACCTTACAGTGAAATGCTTACTTACAGGCTCTAACCAATAGTGTGAAAAAAAAAGGTGTAGATAAGTAAAGAAATAAAACAACAGTAAAAAGACATTTGAAAATAACAGTAGCAAGGTTATATACAGACACCAGTTAGTCAGGCTTATTGAGGTAGTATGTACATGTAGGTATGGTTAAAGTGACTATGCATATATGATGAACAGAGAGTAGCAGTAGCGTAAAAAGAGGGGTTGGCGGGTGGTGGGACACAATGCACATAGCCCGGTTTGCCAATGTGTGGGAGCACTGGTTGGTCGGGCCAATTGAGGTAGTATGTACATGAATGTATAGTTAAAGTGACTATGCATATATGATAAACAGAGAGTAGCAGCAGCGTAAAAGAGGGGTTGGGGGGGCACACAATGCAAATAGTCCGGGTAACCATATGGTTACCTGTTCAGGAGTCTTATGGCTTGTGGGTAAAAACTGTTGAGAAGCCTTTTTGTCCTAGACTTGGCACTCCGGTACCGCTTGCCATGCGGTAGTAGAGAGAACAGTATGACTGGGGTGGCTGGGGTCTTTGACAATTTTTAGGGCCTTCCTCTGACACCGCCTGGTATAGGATGTCCTGGATGGCAGGCAGCTTTGCCCCAGTGATGTACTGGGCCGTACGCATTACCCTCTGTAGTGCCTTGCGGTCGGAGGCCGAGCAATTGCCGTACCAGGCAGTGATGCAACTGGTCAGGATGCTCTCGATGTTGCAGCTGTAGAACCTTTTGAGGATCTCAGGACCCATGCCAAATCTTTTCAGTTCCCTGAGGGGGAATAGGCTTTGTCGTGCCCTCTTCACGACTGTCTTGGTGTGTTTGGAGCATGATAGTTTGTTGTTGATGTGTACACCAAGGAACTTGAAGCTCTCAACCTGCTACACTACAGCCTCGCCGATGAGAATGGGCGCGTGCTCGGTGCTCCTTTTCCTGTAGTCCACAATCTTCTCCTTAGTCTTGGATACGTTGAGGTATAGGTTGTTATTCTGGCACCACCCGGCCAGGTCTCTGACCTCCTCCTTATAGGCTGTCTCGTCGTTGTCGGTGATCAGGCCTACCACTGTTGTGTCGTCTGCAAACTTAATGGTGTTGGAGTCGTGCCGGGCCATGCAGTCGTGGGTGAACAGGGAGTACAGGAGGGGACTGAGCACGCACCCCTGGGGAGCTCCAGTGTTGAGGATCAGCGTGGCAGATGTGTTGCTACCTACCCTCACCACCTGGGGGCAGCCTGTCAGGAAGTCCAGGATCCAGTTGCAGAGGGAGTTGTTTAGTCCCAGGTTCCTTAGCTTAGTGATGAGCTTTGAGGGTACTATGGTGTTGAACGCTGAGCTGTGCATCATCTGTGGATCTGTTTGGGCGGTATGCAAACTGGAGTGGGTCTAGGGTTGCTGGGATAATGGTGTTAATGTGAGCCATTACCAGCCTTTCAAAGCACTTCATGGCTACGGACGTGAGTGCTACGGGTCTGTGTCATTTAGGCGGGTTGCCTTTGTGTTCTTGGGCACAGGGACTATGGTGGTCTGCTTGAAACATGTTGGTATTACAGACTCAATTAGGGACATGTTGAAAATGTCAGTGAAGACACCTGCCAGTTGGTCAGCACATGCCCGGAGCACACGTCCTGGTAATCCGTCTGGCCCCACAGCCTTGTGTATGTTGACCTGTTTGAAGGTCTTACTCACGTCGGCTACGGGGTGCGTGATAACACAGTCGTCCGGAACAGCTGATGCTCTCATGCATGCCTCAGTGTTGCTTGCCTCGAAGCGAGCATAGAAGTGATTTAGCTCATCTGGTAGGCTCGTGTCACTAGGCAGCTCTCGGCTGTGCTTCCCTTTGTAGTCTTTAATAGTTTGCAAGCCCTGCCACATCCGATGAGCGTCGGAGCCGGTGTAGTTTGATTCAATCTTAGCCCTGTATTGACGCTTTGCCTGTTTGATGGTTCATCGCAGGGCATAGTGGGATTTCTTGTAAGCTTCCGGGTTAGAGTCCCGCACCTTGAAAGCGGCAGCTTTACCCTTTAGCTCAGTGCGAATGTTGCCTGTAATCCATGGCTTCTGGTTGGGGTATGTACACACAGTCACTGTGGGGACGACGTCCTCAATGCACTTATTTATTAAGCCAGTGACTGATGTGGTGTATTCCTCAATGTTATCGGAAGAATCCCGGAACATGTTCCAGTCTGTGATAGCAAAACAGTCCTGTAGTTTAGCATCTGCTTCATCTGACCACTTTTTTATAGACCTGGTGCTTCTTGCTTTAATTTTTGCTTGTAAGCAGGAATCAGGAGGATAGAGTTGTGATCAGATTTACCAAATGAAAGGCGAGGGAGAGCTTTGAACGGATCTCTGTGTGTGGAGTACAGGTGATCTAGAATTTTTTTCCCTCTGGTTTCACATTTAACATGTTGATAGAAATTTGGTAGAACTTATTTAAGTTTCCCTGCATTAAAGTCTCCAGCCACTAGGATCGCCGCTTCTGGGTGAGTGGTTTCCTGTTTGCTTATTTCTTTATACAGCTGACTGAGTGCGGTCTTAGTGCCAGCATCTGTCTGTGGTGGTAAATAAACAGCCACGAAAGTATAGCTGAAAGCTCTCTAGGCAAGTATTGTGGCCTGCAATTTATCACAAAATACTCTACTTCAGGTGAGCAAAATCTAGAGAATTCCTTAGATTTCGTGCACCAGCTGTTGTTTACAAATATGCACAGACTGTCCCCCGCCCCCTTGTCTAACCGGAGTGTGCTGTTCGTTCCTGCCGGTGCAGCGTATTTCCCGCTAGCTGAATATCCATGTCGTCATTCAGCCACGATTCCGTGAAACATAGGATATTACAGTTTTTGATGTCCCGTTGGGAGGATATTTGTGATCGTACCTCGTCTAATTTATTGTCCAATGAATGCACGTTGGTGAGTAATATTGACGGTAACGGCAGCTTTCCTACTCGCCTTCTGCGGGTCCTGACGAGGCATCCTGCTCTTCGTCCTCTGTACCTGCGTCGCTTCCTCTTGTGAATAACTGGGATGTCGGCCCTGCCGGGTGTTTGGAGAATATCATGTGAGTCTTGCTTGTTGTTGAAAAAGTCTTTGTCTAATCTGAGGTGAGTGATCGCTGTCCTGATATCCAGAAGCTCTTTTCTGCCGTAAGATACGGTTGCTGAAACATGTACAAAATAAGTTACAAATAACGCGAAAAAACCCACATAATAGCACAATTGGTTGGGCGCCCGTAAAACTGCTGCCATTTCTTCCAGCGCCATTTTACAACTGGATCCTTGACTTCCTGACGGACTCCCCACAGGCGGTGAGGGTAGGGAACAACACATCTGCCACGTTGACCATCAACACAGTGGGCACCTCAGGGATGTATGCTTTGTCCCCTCCTGTACTCCCTGATCACCCGTAGCTGCGCATGACTCCAACACCATAAAGTTGGCTGACAACACAAGTGGTAGGACTGATCACAGACGAGGCAGGTTATCAGACCTGGCAGTGTGGTGCCAGGACAACAACCTCTTCTTCAGTGTCAGCAAGACAAAGGCGCTGCTTGTGGACTACAGGAAACTGAGGAGCGAGCACGCCCCCATCCACATCAATGGGGCTGTGCTGGAGCTGGTCAAGAGCTTCAAGTTCCTCGGTGTCCACATCACTAAGGAATTAACATGGTCCACACACATCCACCCACCCACACAGTCATGAAGAGGGCACGATAACCACTCTTCCCCTCAGGAGGCTGAAAAGATTTGGTATAGGCCCTCAGATCCACAATGTTCTACTGCTGCACCATTGAGAGCATCTTGACTGGCTGCGCCACTGCTTGGTACGGTAACTGCAAGTCACACAACTGCAAGGCACTACAGATGGTGGTGAGTACCGCCCAGTACATCACTGGGGCCAAGCTTCCTGTTTTCCAGGACCTATATAATTGGTGGTGTCAGAGGAAGGCCCAAAAAATTGTCTGACTCCAGTCACCCAAGTCAGACTGTTCGCTCTGCTACCGCACAGCAAGCTGTACCGTAGCGCTAAGTCGAGGACCAAAAGGCTCCTTAACAGCTTCTACCCCCAAGCCATAAGACTGCTGAACAATTAATCTCAAATGGCCACCAGACTATTTACATTGACCCCCCCCCCCTTCCATTTGTTTTGTACACTGCTGCTACTCGCTGTTTATTATTTATGCATAGTCACTTCATCCCTACCTACATGTACAAATTACCTCGATTAACCTATACCCCCGCACATTGACTCTGTATCAGTATCCCCTGTATATAGCCTAGTTATTGTTATTTCATTGTGTTTTTTTTTATTTTTTTTTATTTGGTAAATAAATATTTTAACTCTTTCTTGAACTGCACTGTTGGTTAAGGGCTTGTAACTAAGCATTTGACGGTAAGGTCTACACTTGTTGTATTCGGCGCATGTGACAAATAGTTTGATTTTGTTCTGAAGGGGGGTGCAACTTGTGGCACACTGAAGGGGTGTGTCTGTACTGTGGTGGACTTTGTCATTTCTTCAAACAATCATCTTTATTTAATAAGAATTGCAATAATGAGGCTAGTCGACCCCACACTCTTGAGTGTGAGACCAAGAGCTTAATCATACAAAGATTAAGCACTTGGTCTTTATATAGCAGACCTAAAAAATCTAATCACATTTTATTTGTCACATGCGCCGAATAAACTGTTTCTTATACCGGATAAAAAAATGTGAAGCGCGCTCCAGAACAGTAGAGTCCACCTGGAGTGACACTTACAATGGATAGGACTACTTCTTCATTTCTCAAAAGAAAAACATTGAACAATTTCTAAAGACTGACATCTAGTGGAAGCCATAGGAACTACAACCAGGTTCCTAATAATAAGGGTATCCCATAGAAAACAATTGGAAAATCCTATGACCTCAATTTTTTTCCCCCCCTGGATGGTTTGTCCTCGGGCCATATCAGTTCTGTTATACTCAGACATTATTTTAACAGTTTTAGAAACTTTAGTGTTAGTGTTTTCTATCCAAATCTACCAGTTATATGCATATCCTAGCTTCTGGGCCTGAGTAACAGGCAGTTTACTTTGGGCATGCTTTTCATCCGGAGGTGAAAATACTGCCCCCTACCCAAGAGAGGTTAACAAGTTTTTTGACAATTTTTAGGGCCTTCTGACACCGCCTGGTTAGAGGTCCTGGATAGCAGGAAGCTTGTCCCCAGTGATGTACTGGGCCGTACGCACTACACTCTGTACGCACTACACTCTGTAGTGCCTTGCGGTCAGAGGCCGAGCAGTTGCCACACCAGGCAGTGATGCAACCAGTCAGGATACTCTCGATAGTGCAGCTGTAAAACTTTTTGAGGATCTGAGGACCCATGCCAAATCTTTTCAGTCTCCTGAGGGGGAATAGGCTTTGTTGTGCCTTCACAACTGTCTTAGTGTGTTTGGACCATGATAGTTTGTTGGTGATGTGGACACCAAGGAAGTTGAAGCTCAACCTGCTCCACTACAGCCCAGTCGATGAGAATGGGGGTGTGCTTGGTCCTCCTTTTCCTGCAGTCCACAAAAATGCTTAGTCATGGTTGGTTCCACCCCTCCCCGGCAGATCGGGGCATCATAAGCTACCTTGTTTTCTTCTTGCGGTTATGTGTATCGGGTGTGTGAAGGGATAATGCCAGTTCCGTTACTCCTTTCTGTTCAAGCTAGCTTCTTCTCTTCATTTCTCCACACAACTGTGCCCTTGGAAGATACAAAAATAACAGGATGGACTGAAGAACTGTGGTCACTTTGAGGCTCTTTGTCTTATGCCGCGTGACCAAGTTACTCAGAAGCAAAAATGATAGGAAACAATACAGGTCTATTCTGTTCCTGAAGTTTATCTCTATCCCAAGTCGCCCCATGTCCTTGACTATATAGACCAGCTGCAGGGAGCTAAAGGGGAACCATCCTTTCTCTGAAGCACAGCATTGGTAGAATAGGTATGTCTTACTATTGTTAAGCATGTAGTTCACTTATCAATATTCATGCAGATGTAGTTAACGAGGCAGGTAAATATGTAATATTTTCCTTACAGTACACACTGGGTATACCAAACTTTAGGAGCACCGTCCTAATATGGAGTTGCATCCCCTTCCCCTTGTGCCCTCAGAACAGCCTCAATGTGTTGGGGCAGGGACTCTGCAAGGTGTTGAAAGCGATCCACAGGGATGCTGGCCAATGTTGACTCCAATGCTTCCCACAGTTGTCATGTTGGCTGGATGTCCTTTAGGTGCTGGACCATTCTATATATATATATATATATATACTGCTCAAAAAAATAAAGGGAACACTTAAACAACACAATGCAACTCCAATCACACTTCTGTGAAATCAAACTGTCCACTTAGGAAGCAACACTGATTGACAATAAATTCCACATGCTGTTGTGCAAATGGAATAGACAACAGGTGGAAATTATAGGCAATTAGCAAGACACCCCCAATAAAGGAGTGGTTCTGCAGGTGGTGACCACAGACCACTTCTCAGTTCCTATGCTTCCTGGCTGATGTTTTGGTCACTTTTGAATGCTGGCGGTGCTTTCACTCTAGTGGTAGCATGAGACGGAGTCTACAACCCACACAAGTGGCTCAGGTAGTGCAGCTCATCCATGATTGCACATCAATGCGAGCTGTGGCAAGAAGGTTTGCTGTGTCTGTCAGCGTAGTGTCCAGAGCATGGAGTCGCTACCAGGAGACAGGCCAGTACATCAGGAGACGTGGAGGAGGCCGTAGGAGGGCAACAACCCAGCAGCAGGACCGCTACCTCCGCCTTTGTGCAAGGAGGAGCAGGAAGAGCACTGCTAGAGCCCTGCAAAATGACCTCCAGCAGGCTACAAATGTGCATGTGTCTGCTCACACGGTCAGAAACAGACTCCATGAGGGTGGTATGAGGGCCCGACGTCCACAGGTGGGGGTTGTGCTTACAGCCCAACACCGTGCAGGACGTTTGGCATTTGCCAGAGAACACCAAGATTGGCAAATTCGCCACTGGCGCCCTGTGCTCTTCACAGATGAAAGCAGGTTCACACTGAGCACATGTGACAGACGTGACAGAGTCTGGAGACGCCGTGGAAAATGTTCTGCTGCCTGCAACATCTTCCAGCATGACCGGTTTGGCGGTGGGTCAGTCATGGTGTGGGGTGACATTTCTTTGGGGGGCCGCACAGCCCTCCATGTGCTCGCCAGAGGTAGCCTGACTGCCATTAGGTACCGAGATGAAATCCTCAGACCCCTTGTGAGACCATATGCTGGTGCGGTTGGCCCTGGGTTCCTACTAATGCAAGACAATGCTAGACCTCATGTGGCTGGAGTGTGTCAGCAGTTCCTGCAAGAGGAAGGCATTGATGCTATGGACTGGCCCGCCCGTTCCCCAGACCTGAATCCAATTGAGCACATCTGGGACATCATGTCTCGCTCCATCCACCAACGCCACGTTGCACCACAGACTGTCCAGGAGTTGGCCTCATCAGGAGCATGCCCAGGCGTTGTAGGGAGGTCATACAGGCACGTGGAGGCCAAACACACTACTGAGTCTCATTTTGGCTTGTTTTAAGGACATTACATCAAAGTTGGATCAGCCTGTAGTGTGGTTTTCCACTTTAATTTTGAGTGTGACTCCAAATCCAGACCTCCATGGGTTGATAAATTTGATTTCCATTGATAATTTTTGTGTGATTTTGTTGTCAGCACATTCAACTATGTAAAGAAAAAAGTATTTAATAAGAATATTTCATTCATTCAGATCTAGGATGTGTTATTTTAGTGTTCCCTTTATTTTTTTTGAGCAGTGTATATGTACACAAAGCTCCATCTCCGCAAGCTATACATCTGCCCCTGGTCAGTTTGTCAATGTGGTTCAGAACATTTCTGTCGTAATCTCATCTTCTGTCAAGCTGTCTTACTAACTGGTTCCCCATCGCTCTCAGATGCTGTTCCCACCCCAGGCTCACCAGCAGCTCCCTCGCCACCTGCTGCACATGAGAGTCCACCCGGGGATGCCCAGTGCCCTTCCGGCCTCAGCCATGGCTCAGAGTGTTGCACTGTCCCCCGGCAGTGCTAACGATACTAGCGGCCATTTCACAAGGCCTCCCCAGCAGAACCAGGCTCCCGGGCCACAGGCCCCACAGCCCAACAATGTGTGCGAGAGAATCATGGACCGCCTCAGCGTCATGTTCCCTCACTATAGCAGGTAACGCTTGCACACAAATGGCAAAGACCGTATGATGGGTGTACGAGTGCTCTAGTATTCAATACTGGTTTATCGTTTCAGGCTCGTGCTGTACAAGTTCACTGGGGAGATGCGCACAGCCAACGGAGGCTGCCTGACCTCCCTGTCCTATGAGGAGGTTATCAACCGAGTGGCCCAGCACATCCTGGACCACCAGGACAACACCAGGGTAAGAGCCCCAAAGTAACCTGCACTAAGGACTAGAACCATACTACACCTTTCAGTAAATGTCTTCATACTTGCTCTAGTTCTGTGTCCCCTCCTGTCAGGGATACTATTTATAAGATGTAGAACTACAAGGGATGTCAATTCAAGTATTTTGCAATGGAAGCCTCAATTTGAAAATGTGTCACGTCCTCGGTTTCACATTCACTCCTAGGTTAGAGAACACCCACAACTGTTGGTTTCCGTATGAGTAACGTGTGTATGTGCGTGTCCAGGAGCAGCTGAGCAGTGCGGGTGAAGGTGACCCCGGGGCCCAGCCGTATGGGACCCCTTCACATTCCGACTCTCCCGCCTCAGTCTGCTCTACTGGAACCCCTCCCCCTGCCCATGTCTGGAAGAGAGTGGGTGCCCACAGACACTCCCAGTCCAAGGCGGTGAGTTCAGCTTTCTCTTCACACTGACTGACTCACTCACAGTAGGTTTCAACTCTTCTGGTCAGACAAGCTGGATGTACAGACACAGAAGAGGTTGAAGCCTAAATAGTGTATAAATGGTAGGGTTTGTTGTTGTGTACTACAAGGACTTTGCGAACACAAGATGGTGCCAAACTGTATTGCCTTTTTTTTGCGAGCTCCAACCCAACTGTGTTTATTTTTACAATGTATCCACTATCATTTCTTATAACCGACAAGAACTTTTGAACATCAGATCGGCAGTTTCTTACCTCAATTCCGGATTCAACTCATCTGCCCTGGGCTCTTTCTGTAGTTCTGACCCAATTTTCGGGCGAACCAAGAGGAGATGCCGGCATTGGAGGCAAGGGGGGGGTCCTGGCGATGTACAGTCACTTGATGATAAGATGGATGACTGCTGGGTGTAGATTTGTTACCAACGGGACTCTCGTAACTGCAATATTTTCAGCTTTTCTGAAACATTGCTTTCGGACAAGATACCCCCAATGGCTATCCAACTCGATGGATTCTCCATTCACCGACAGGACAGTGGAGTCAGGGAAATAGAGGGGGGGAGGTTGCCTCGTCAACAACAACAGTGTGCTGACTCGAGCGCAGTGGAGGTCTTGACCCATTGTTGACCTGTCTTGGCATACCTGATGGTCAAATGGCGACCCTTCTACCTCCCCGAGGGAGTTTTCAGCTGTTATCGTGACTGTATACGTTCCACCTCTGGACAAGAAAAATAACAAGCTGGCACTAAACTGTACGAGGCTATAAACAAGCAGGAAAACTTGCACCCGGAGTATGCTTATCTTGTTTCTGGGAATTTTGGGAGGTTGGCGCTAAAGGACAGGGCTACCGCACACAGTTCTATCACAGACAACCCTGAGGCTACTGCTGAAGACCTGAACAAGTACAAGAAGTCCGACTATGCCCTCCAGAGTCGTCATCAAACGAGCAAAAGACAATATAGGAATAAGGTGGAATCCTATTACACAGGCTCCAACACCTGCCGCATGTGGCGGGGGCTACCGTCCATTACGGATTTCAAAGGACGACAACCGTGATCTGCCCAAAGATTCCTCTCTACCAGATGAAGTCAATGCATTTTATGCTCGCTTTGACAAGAACACTGTGCATGACGGCCCCCACTGACCCAGAGGACTGGGTGATCTTGCTCTGAGGCCAAAATAAGGTCTTTAATCAGGTCAACACTCGCGGGGCTGAAAGGTATTCCAGAACTCCCTGTTCAGCCACGCACGACTCAAGTACAATCATGAAGTTTGCTTACGACACGACGGTGGTAGGCCTGATCACCTATGATGAGACTGCATACAGGAAGGAGGTCAGTGACCTGGCAGTATGGTGCCAGGACAACAACCTCCTTCCTCAACGTCCGTAAGACCAAGGAGCTGATCGTGGACTACAGGAAATGGAGGGGGGGTACTGCTCTTTTCTCTGCATAATTTTGTCTGAGACTTTATCATCCAAGACGGCCCACAGAGGGCTGTTACATTGGCCATATTAATGCCACACCGGTGGTCATGAGTCATGACTACAGTTTATTCCACAATACTGTTTAGTCACGATTACTTGGCTTCTCCAAAACTGCACTCTGATGCTGCTGATGGTCATTAATAGCCTCAACTTTCTAACTGCCTGGTACTCAGTACTCTATTGTCCCTCTAATCACTCTGACATCAATGCAAATCAAACACTTTGAGAGCCCATGAGCTAATGTTGAGCAACATTTCTATAGGCTATGCAATAGCGTCAAACAGTTTATGGGATCCTCTTTTTTTAATAGAGACCATCAGCTTTCTGTAAGCTAGGCCTACTATGTTTATTTCTCAACTTTCCTAATATTAAGCACAGTGCTTTGCTTTACAACAAGAGTATAGCCTACCTGGCTGGCATGAAAATGAACCATGGGGAAAACATACTCCATTCGCTGTTTAAGTGTATAGAAGACATGTATTTTTTTCACCCTGCCCCTCCCTGTTCTGAGACAGGAGCATGATAATGGTCCATTCGAAATCAAAACTAATTTCACACATTTTAAAGACCAGGTTAAGAATGGTCTAATGGTTGACAATAATATCACTTGTGAATGATGCCCAGCGTGTGCAGTAAGGCAAGAAACGGTGCATGCTTTCCCCCCCCAAAAAATTCAAATCAGACGCACACCTCATGTAGTCTAGCCCATAGGTCTATATATTTTGATAAGGTTTGTATCACAACTAAAGTGGCCAAATAACTTATTAAAATTAAGCACATTAATTCGCTTTACAACAAGTGTACAGTCGTGGCCAAAAGTTGAGAATGACACATATTAATTTCCACAAAGTTTGCTGCTTCAGTGTCTTTAGATATTTTTGTCAGATGTTACTATGGAATACTGAAGTATAATTACAAGCATTTCGTAAGTGTCAAAGGCTTTTATTGACAATTACATGAAGTTGATGCTTTTTCAAGACCTCTGCAATCCGCCCTGGCATGCTGTACATTAACTTCTGGGCCACATCCTGACTGATGGCAGCCCCTTCTTGCATAATCAATGCTTAGGGTTTGTCAGAATGTGGGTTTTTGTTTGTCCACCCGCCTCTTGAGGATTGATCACAAGTTCTCAATGGGATTAAGGTCTGGGGAGTTTCCTGGCCATGAACCCAAAATATTGATGTTTTGTTCCCCGAGCCACTTAGTTATCACTTTTGCCTTATTGGAAGGTGCTCCATCATGCTGGAAAAGGCATTGTTCGTCACCAAACTGTTCCTGGATGGTTGGGAGAAGTTGCTCTCAGTGGATGTGTTGGTACCATTCTTTATTCATGGCTGTGTTCTTAGGCAAAATTGTGAGTGAGCCCACTCCCTTGGCTGAGAAGCAACCCCACACATGAATGGTCTCAGGATGCTTTACTGTTGGCATGACACAGGACTGATGGTAGCGCTCACCTTGTCTTCTCCGGACAAGCTTTTTTCCGGATGCCCCAAACAATCGGAAAGGGGATTCATCAGAGAAAATGACTTTACCCCAGTCCTCAGCAGTCAATCCCTGTACCTTTGCAGAATATCAGTCTGTCCCTGATGTTTTTCCTGGAGAGAAGTGGCTTCTTTGCTGCCCTTCTTGACACCAGGCCATCTTCAAAGTCTTCGCCTCTGTGCGTGCAGATGCACTCACATCTGCCTGCTGCCATTCCTGAGCAAGCTCTGTACTGGTGGTGCCCCGATCCCGCAGCTGAGTCAACTTTAGGAGACGGTCCTGGCGCTTGCTGGACTTTCTTGGGTGACCTGAAGCCTTCTTCACAACAATTTAACCGCTCTCCTTGAAGTTCTTGATGAGATGATAAATGGTTGATTTAGGTGCAATCTTACTGGCAGCAATATCCTTGCCTGTGAAGCCCCTTTTGTGCAAAGCAAGGATGACGGCACGCGTTTGCAGGTAACCATGTTTGACAGAGGAAGAACAATGATTCCATGCACCACCCTCCTTTTGAAGCTTCCAGTCTGTTATTTGAACTCAATCAGCATGACAGAGTGATCTCCAGCCTTGTCCTCGTCAACACTCACACCTGTGTTAACGAGAGAATCACTGACATGATGTCAGCTGGTCCTTTTGTGGCAGGGCTGAAATGCAGTGGAAATGTTTTTGGGGGATTCAGTTCATTTGCATGTCAAAGAGGGACTTTGACCATATGAATTGCAATTCATCTGGTCATTCTTCATAACATTCTGGAGTATATGCAAATTGCCATCATACAAACTGAGGCAGCAGACTTTAAAAATTAATATTTGTGTCATTCTCAAAACATTTGGCCACGACTGTAGAGCCTAACTGGTATACATAGGTGGTGCGTGAGTTTCAAGTTTGGGGAAGATCATTTTCACCATAAAAATGTATTGCATGCATAATTGCATTTGCGGTCACTTTTGAGAACAGTGTTCTCCTGCTAATTGATTGCATTTTGGCGCATTCACGCTTATAGCGTACTGCCGTGTGCGCATTGCTGCGCTTAGAAGTGAAGAAATAGCCTAATTCAAAAATGTTAAGCTAAATGGTATATGTTGCATCAGCCACATTGCTTTTTAAAAGTTTTTTTTCCCGATGTGAGTTGTTGTATTAATTTAGGATCTATCACATCCCACAACTGTTCCCAGAGTATGTTTTGGAATATTTGTCTCGCACAAGACAAGTTGACCAATAGAATAGGTAATCTTTTGTACTATGGGGGATAGATTGACATAGGCTAGTGCTTTTGCTGTTTGTTAGGCCTACTCATCTTGGTGGCTGATCAAAGTAAATGTGTGGAGTTCTTCAATATGTACCTGGGAATTCGATAAGGTTGTGAAGGTCGATAAGGTTGTGAAGTCCCTGATGTTTCTATCTTCATTTGTAGCCTAATTTGGAGCTGAGATGCCTGTGAGAAGTACCCGATCACGTGACTGGCTATGGCTAATAAGAATTGAGATATCTGAGAGCCATGTGAGTGAGAGGTGCTTCAGAGCATGGTGATTGGCAGCCGGGAGAAGGGAATTATTGTATTCAGCCCAAGGGCACAATGGCCACAAGGCATGGATTTAAGGGGGCATTATGGCCACACAAGGGGATGCCACAGGGAAATTCAAGGCCTGGTGAGAATATTATGAAGTGCTTGTCAAATTGTGAATGAGAGACTGATGAAGTGTGTGCAGCCTGCGCAAGAAACGAAGTGGAGCTCATGCCTTTTAAGGTAACTTTTTTTCAAATCATCTTTAGTTGCGTCGTGCAGCCTTAGAATGTATTAATGCACGCATGTGCACACTCCCTCAGAAATCGTTTGGAGAAAATATCCTTTAGTTTATTCAGCTATGTTCAGTTGTATTCTTCATACTTTAAAATAATGCCACATAATTCTAAGTATATCTTGTTTGCTAAATGAACTAGTGTAGCTCACAGCCATACGGCATAGCCAGATCAGGGCATAACATAAGGACAACTCAGTGCGCTATTCTGTTCTTCTGAAATGGACTACATTTTCTTCATATCATGCTTCTTTAGACCTGGATTTATTAGACTTTGGAACATCTACATTTTAAAAAGGTCAGCATCAGTGGCTTGTAGGCCAAGAGATGCTAAACGTATTTGTTAATTAACGATTAATTACCAGGAGAAAGGCAGTTATTTGCTTGACAATCACCGGCTGACAATTTTCATGACCGCCACAGCCCTAATCACCACTAGCGTGTCCAAATCACTGAGGACTTAAAATGGTCCAGACACTCAGTCTTGAATGCACGACAGTGGTTCTTACCCCTCATGAGGCTGAAAAGTTTTAGCATGGGCCCTCAAATCCTCAAGAAGTTCTACAACTGCACCATTGACAACATCTTGACTGGCTGCATTACTACTTGGTATGGCAACCGAACCGCCCTCGATCGCATGGCGCTTCAGATGGTGGGGCAGACACTGAGGCTGAGCCCCCTACCATCCAGGGGCCGGATTCACAAAACCTTATTATCTGCGGTTGTGGGGTCTGAACGCTCGGATCAATGTTACTCCTTGGCCAGACCGTCCGGTGTGCGCTATGAACGACCCAAGAGCGTAATGCTTTGAATTTACGAACGCCCCAGAGTGCACTCTGGTACTCAAGGTGATACAATTTACGAACAGACCCAAAGTCGTATGATGTCTAGCTAGTGATATGTTATGCTAACAAGCTAGCAAGAGGTTGCATAGCAACAGCATCAACTTCCGGTAGGCTCAACTGAAAGGATACCGTTAGTTTACTAAAATGAGCTAATAGCATGTAGTGTATATACTCATTAAGTATGTAGTATACAGTATGGGTATTCGAACAGCTTAGTTGACCTTGTTCTTATTTTTGCCCTCTGTTCACTCACAGAACTTGACATACTCACACACACTGGCACTCCAACACACAGTCCATTTACACATGCAATCATCATATACGCTGCTGCTACTTTATCATATCCTGATGCCTAGTCACCTTACCCCTGTACATATCTACCTTTATCACTCCAGTATCCCTGCACATTGTAAATATGGTGTTGGAACTGACCCTGTATATAACTTGCTTGCTTCTCGTGTTCTTATTTTTTTGTTTTTGTTCGATGTTTTGTTATTTTTAGTACTACATTGATATTGATTACTGCCTTATTAGGTTTACAGCTTGCAATAGTCATTTCACTCAATTTATGCATGTGACATTAATGACTTATCTTTTTTTAATTGATTCTGGTGTGTGTCTTGTACAGCTGAATATGGAGGATCCCTGTATCATCTGCCATGAAGACATGTCCCAGGAGGACCTGTGTGTGTTGGAGTGCAGACACAGCTTCCACAGAGAGGTAAGGACACCTTCATCACACCGATAAGTACTCTGCAGCTGAGTTTGCCCAGTGCTTTTATCTGTGGCCCTGTGGTTATTTAGGCCTAGCAGAACACCAGAATTGGGAATTCCTGTTCTTTGCACTCAGGATTGTTTTGGTCAGTCTCAATTTATATCACGTCTTTTCATTTCCCCTTCGCTCTGTCTCTTTCTCTAGTGTATTAAGTCATGGCTGAAGGAGCAGAGCACCTGTCCCACCTGCAGAGAGCACGCTCTCCTGCCCGAGGACTTCCCTCTGCTGCTTGGCAGAATCCGCAGGGGTCACACGTCTGCCTTCTCCTAAACACTCCCAGCTACCTACCCTGAACCCCTATCTCTCCCAATACTTGAACTCCCAACACATTGATTACCAGTATATGCTCAATTCCATACTAAACACTTCTGACAAATATTTAATGTGAAGTTTTTTGACAAGTGTGATTTAACCAATTATCCATCTCCCTAATGTGATTTATACAAGGAATAAAAATATAAATGCAACATGCAACAATTTCAAAGATTTTACTTAGTTACAGTTCATAAACGGAAATCAGTCAATTTAAATAAATTCATTAGGCCCTAATCTATGGATTTCACATGACTTGGAATACAGATAACTTAAATAAAAGGTAGGGGCTTGGATCAGAAAACCAGTCAGTATCTGGTGTGACCACAATTTGCTTCATGACACATCTCCTTCACATAGAGTTGATCAGGCTGTTGATTGTGGAATGTTGTCCCACTGTTCTTCAATGGCTGTGTGAAGTTGCTGGATATTTGCAGTAACTGAAACATACTGTCGTACATGTTGATCCAGATCATCCCAAGCCTGCTCAAATTGGGTGACATGTCTGGTGAGTATGCAGGCCATGTAAGAACTAGAACATTTTCAGCTTCCAGGAATTGCGACATGGGGCCATGTATTATCATGCTGAAACATGAGGCGATGGCGTGGCTGATTTACATGACAGTGGGCTTAGAATCTCGTCACGATATCTCTGCGTTCAAATTGCCATCGATAAAATGTAATCGTTTGTTGTCCGTAGCTTATGCCTGGCCACACCATAACCCCACCACCATGGGGCACTCTGTTCACAACGTTGACGTCAGCAAACCACCAGAAGCGACACCAAAAACGGGGGGCAGGGGGAAGCAAAGCAAAGTAAAAGGTCTGGGTAGCCATTTGATTAGATGTTCAGGAGTCTTATGGCTTGGGGGTAGAAGCTGTTAAGAAGCCTCTTGGACCTAGACTTTGCGCTCCGGTACCGCTTGTCGTGCGGTAGCAGAGAGAACAGTCTGACTAGGTTGGCAATTTTTAGGGCCTTCCCCTGACACCGCCTGGTATAGGAGGTCCTGGATGGCAGGAAGCTTGGCCCCAGTGATGTACTGGGCCGTACGCACTACCCTCTGTAGTGCCTTGCGGTCGGAGGCCGAGCAGTTGCCATACCAGGCAGCGATGAAACCAGTCAAGATGCTCTCGACGGTGCAGCTGTAAAACCTTTCCTGAGGGGGAATAGGTTTTGCCGTGCCATCTTTAAGACTGTCTTGGTGTGCTTGGACCATGTTAGTTTGTTGTTGATGTGGACACCAAAGAACTTGAAGCTTTCAACCTGTTCCACTACAGCCCCGTCGATGAGAATGGGGGCGTGATCGGTCCTCTTTTTCCTGTAGGCCACAATCTCCTTTGTCTTGGTCACGTTGAGGGAGAGGTTTTTGTCTTGGCACAAAACGGCCAGGTCTCTGACGTCACTATAGGCTTTCTCGTCGGTGATCAAGCCTACCACTGTTGTCATTGGCAAACTTAATGATGGTGTTGGAGTCGTGCCTGGCTGTGCAGTCATGAGTGAACAGGGAGTACACGCACCCCTGAGGGGCTCCTGTGTTGAGGATCAGCGTGGCGGATGTGTTGTTGCCTACCCTTACCACCAGGGGGCGGACCATCAGGAATCCAGTTGCAGAGGGATGTTTAGTCCCAGGGTCCTTTAGCTTATTGATGAGCTTTGAGGGCACTATGGTGTTGAACGCTGAGCTGTAGTCAATGAATAGCAGTCTCACATTGGTATTCCATTTGTCTAAGTGGGAAAGAGCAGTGTGGAGTGCAATGAAGATTGTGTCATCTGTGGATCTGTTAGGGCGGTATTCAAATAGGAGTGGGACTAGGGTTTCTATGATAATGGTCTAGACCCTGATTAGGATGACGAGCACGCAAATGATTTTCCATGAGACGGTCTCTACAGTGTTGTGCAAACCCACAGTTTCATCAACTGTCCAGGTGGCTGGTTTGAGAACCTTCTCTAAAACGATGGAGAAATGAATGTTCAATTCTCTGGCAACAGCTCTGGTGGACATTCCTGCAGTCAGCATGCCAATTACACTGTCCTTCGAGACATGTGACAACTGCACATTTTAGAGTTTCATTTTATTGTCCCCGGCACAGGGTGCACCTGTAATGTTCATGCTGTTTAATCAGATTTACGTTTGTCATTTAGCAGACGCTCTTATCCAGAGTGACTTACAGGTGCAATTAGAGTTAAGTGCCTTGCTCAAGGGCAAGAGAAATTCTCTCACCTAGTCTGCTTGGGATTCGACCCAGCAACCGTTCAGTTACTTGCCCAACACTCTTAACCGCCAGGCTACCTGCCACTTCTTGATATGCCACACCTGTTGGATGGTGGCTGGATTATCGTCGCAAAGGAAAAATGCTCTCTAAAAGGGATATAAACAAATTTGTGCCCAAAATTTGAAAGAAATAACCTTTTTTGTGCGTATGGAACATTTCGGTGATTTTATTTCAGCTCATAAAACATGGGACCAGCACTTGTTGCGTTTTATATTTTTCTTCAGCATATTATTGATTTTATATCATGCAATAAATGTTTTGTTTAGGTCATCGCATGTGCCACATAATGCTTGTTTACACTTAAGTGTTTGCTGGTTCAATTTATCAAACTATTTTTTTTGTTAAATCTGTTCATGAGCTTTAATCACAGTATTACTGTCATGAGACACATGCTTGATTTAAAAAGGAATGGTTTAGTTAGACCGGATGTATTTATTTTGATAAGTTTGGTTATGGGTTCAGCTAATTCGTAAAGTCTTAAGGCGCTTGTTCCTGGTGTAATAAAGAATGGCAATTACTTTGTGTGAAGCTTGGCTCTTTGAAAAGTTGCAACTGTCAGGATAGAAAACTAACTTTGCAATTGGTCTTTTGTAAAAGCTACACATTTTTGTATGATTGTTTTAAAATTATAATTCTTAACACAAGACTGACAGTTTTTTTAATTGTCAAGTTATATGTCATCAGTAGTTGGAAGGAGTCAGTCATGGCCTGAAGGAGATTTAACTCCTTGCTCTGGTTAAGGTTAAGCCAATACACACAATTTACAATGACAACATAACTGGAATGTTAATGCATTTAATAACTTCCTTTAAAAAAAAAAATTATTAAAAAAAACAAGGGGTAACAGAACTATTGGAACATGAAGGACAAACAATACAGCTTCAAGACACTATCAAACATGTATCAGTCTTTCTGCAACAGAGCCATCCTTATGTGTGAGGGTGCCTGTGCTTGATAGTGATATAAAATATATCATAGTTTCCTTTTTCATGATCACAATCTTGTGAAACCCGAAACCTCCAAGGTCCCCCCCGGAAGAAAAAAAATACAGAATACAATTAATTCCATTCCCCACCCCCAAGAACCCCCCCAATGCACCAACATCCAAGAGAATGAACTAAAGAGAAAAAAGGAAAAGACAGAAGAAAAAGGCAAACAATGCAAAATATATATATTTTTTAATAATACATTTAAAACAAAGGACATCAAGGACAACTGAAATCATGACAGCAATGCCTACTTTATATGTTTGTGTGCATGTCTGCCACTATTAAATGTGTGTGTTCTTGTATGTGTTTATTTGAATGAGAGTGTGTGTATATGCATGTGTACAAACACCTGTACGGCATCAGCCTCAGGCAAACCTGCATTAGTTGTAAAAACACTGCCACTTAGTGTCATTCAAATGTACTTTTATTATGTTTTATTTTTACTTTTTTCCTTTATCTTTTGACCATCATTCTCTCTCTCACACAGCAACTCCACTCCCACTTGTCTCCAATTCCACATACCAACCCTCAGCCCATCCCATCTATCTCTGCTGGCTACCCACTTCATATTTCTACGCGACACATATCTTTCAACTATGCTATGATGTTTAACGTACAATTTCAATCTATCGAATAGAATCTACAGATTGCGTGTTGAAGATAAATAAGTTTACTAAGAGTATTAGTAATTGACTGACCCGGTCTCTCCAGATCTCCTAACAGTACTATTTCTAGGGTCAATTTTAGATCAATGCTATGCATTTTCAGCCATTCCTGAACCTGAGACCAGAAACAGGCTACCTGAGAGCTATACCAAACTAAATGGTCTATTGATTCTGTATCCTCACAACAAAATCTGTAGAGCTTCGATGATTTTATGCCCCAAATATTCAACATTTTGTTGGTGGCAAGAATTCTATATAATAATTTTAGCTGAAAAGCACGAAGTCTTGAATCTTGTGGTGTTTTATATAAACTCATACACCCTGTATCATGGAATCGGTACATCGGAAATCTCTTCCCAACTATTTTGCAATCTGTATGGCACAACATTCTGGTCCTCGAATGAAACTGGTATACTTTCCTATTTATGCTATTTTTATTCCTCCGCCAGTTTTGATCCTTTATATTGGGCAGACAGACCATTTTCCTACCTCCTCCCGCTGCCACCCGCCTTCTCCATTTTTGGGGCAATGTTGTAATCAATTGGTTGTACTCTTGGATTGAGCAGACCTTCCCGTACAATTCTGATAACTCCATGAAGGACACAACTCTACCATTACAATTTACAATATAATTTAAGAACAAAATACCCTTTTCAAACATCTTTTCCATAAATATAGGTATTTTATCAACCAGCACATTTGAGTTCAGCCATAATATTTGTTGTAATATTTGTTCTATCTTTTCAGGGGATGAAATTGAAATTGTAGCCAGCTCTGCAATGCTTGTTTGAAAAAGACAGATACTTTGAAAAAAGTATAATTTGCAATTAATCGAAAATGAGACATGGCAATCTGCACAAGGGCAAAAGGGCCATTTTTAAACAATGGATGAGCTTTTCTTATTAATCTACTTGAGAACCATTTACGGTTCAAACAAAGCTTTTGAATGAGTGAGGCTTTTAGAGAGGTTTAGTGCTTTTATATTTAATAATCTCAACCCACCCTATTCATTATATAGATGGGCTCGTTTTATTTTGTCTGGTTTAGCGTCCCAGATAAAGCAAAATATTTTTTGCTCATATGATTTGAAAAACGAATCATCAGGAGTAGGCAGCGCCATAAGTGAGTAAACTGCGATATGACTAAGGAGTTAATCAGGGCAATTTTTCCATAAATAGACAGGTATTTACCTCTCCATGGTTGCAGGATCTTGTCTAAGTTTTCTATTGAAATTCATTGTGGAGAGCTTATTTATATATTTTGTGATTATGAATACCGAGTATGTCTACTTCACCATCAGCCCATTTTATAGGTAAGCTGCAAGGTAATGTAAAAGTTTTATTTTTTAAGGATCCAATACATAATATTGTACACATCATAAATAGGTTTTAGTCCAGAGTACAGAAAAGTTATCTAGATCTTTAATGACATTGCAGGGATCTAGCTTGCAGACTTAACATAACTTGAGTCATCGGCATACATGGACACCTTTGTTTTTAAGCCTTGGATTTCTAATCCTCTAATGTTGTTATTGGATCTGATTTTAATAGCTAGCATTTCGATGGCCATAACGAATAGATATGGTGACAGCGGACACCCTTGTTTGTTTAACTCTTCACAATTCAAAACTTTGAGAAATAGCCGTTATTTACTATACATTATTTTTACCCATTTTATAAAGAGAATTACCGAAATTGAAAAAATCCAGCCATTTATAAATAAAATCCAGTCTTTATCAAATGCCTTTTCAAAATCCGCTATAAATACCATTCCTGGCTTCTTATGTTTCATGATGTTCTATTATTTCTAGTAGTTGTCGTATATCTCCAATGTATTGTCCATGTAAAAAAAAACTGTGATCAGGATGAACAATACCTGGTAAAAACCCTTTTAATTCTGAGTGCTATGCATTTTGCTAGTATTTTTGCATCACAACATTGAAGTGTAAGGGGCCTCCATTTTTTTTTTAGATGGACCGGGTCTTTATATTTGCTAGATAGATGGACCGGGTCTTTTAGATGGACTGGGTCTTGTTTTAATAATAGAGAAATCAGACCTTCCTGCTGAGTAGCTGACGGACTACAATTTCTATAGGGGTAGTTAAAACAATCTAACAATGGAGCTTTTAGTATATAAAAAAATACTTGATATACCTCTACCGGTATGCCATCAAACCCTGGGGTTTTTCCAGACAAAGGATTTAATAGCCTCAAAGTTCTTCCTCTGTAATTTGGCCTAAGCACTGATCTTTCTGTACATTTGTTAATTTTCAATTTTTTATATTATTTGGAAAGAATCCCTTACCGTAATCTTCATTCAGTGGGAGAGGATGAGACGGAAAAGAGAACATCTGCCTAAAATAATTAGCTTCCTCTTTTTAAAATATAATTTGGAGAATCATAGATGACTCCGTCTTCAGTAACGAGTTTCCGAAAATGTATTTTTGTTAGCATTCCTGTATTGGAGATTCAGGAAGAATTTTGTGCATTTTTCTCCATATTCATTTAAGTCATTTAGCATTTACATTTAAGTCATTTAGCAGACGCTCTTATCCAGAGCGACTTACAAATTGGAAAGTTCATACATATTCATCCTGGTCCCCCCGTGGGGAATGAACCCACAACCCTGGCGTTGCAAGCGCCATGCTCTACCAACTGAGCCACACGGGACCGGTTTCCATCCAGTTTGCTTTATTTTTGTAATGGATTACATTAGATCGTTCTTGAATAAGTTCCTCAAGTTCTTTTTGTTTTTCCTCTAACTTATTTTGTATCTCTGTAGTATCGTTTTTATTGCCATCTACTTGTACTATTAGTTCATGGATTTCCCTTGTTAGTCTTGTTTCTTTAGCCGGAAACTGCTTTTTCATTATTGATGACTATTGAATTGAATGACCCCTGAAGGTACATTTTAAAGGTATCCCAAACAATAAAGGGATTTGCTGAACCTATATTATACTGGAAAAATGTGGTTATAAATAAGTTGTCCTCCAGTAAACTTTGATTACATTTCCAATATCCCCGTCCACGTGGAAAATCTACTAGAGTTATGTGAATGCCAATTAGATGATGATCCGATCGCATTCTGTCTCCTATTAAAACTTTTTAAACCTTTGATGCAAGAGAGAGAGAGAGACAAGAAAGTAGTCAAGACGACTAGCTTGATTAAGTCTCCATGTATATTTCACAAGGTCAGGGCTTTTTTAAATCTCCAAATCTCCACTATTTCTAATGTGTCCATAATATTTGTGATTTCCTTAAGGGCACGGTGATGATAGTTTGTAGAGTGATGACCTTTACGGT
The DNA here is from genome assembly GCF_045679555.1 of Salvelinus alpinus. NCBI lineage: Eukaryota > Metazoa > Chordata > Actinopteri > Salmoniformes > Salmonidae > Salvelinus > Salvelinus alpinus. Next base: position 31,075,659 of record NC_092098.1, on the reverse strand, counting down.
CCATTGAGGTACTTAACACTCTGTTATAGTCTCTTACCACAATGATTAGATCATTTGTTGCCTGTAAATTCAATAAATTAGTATAAATGTTTTCGAAGAAGTGTGGATCATCCTGATTTGGACCATATAGATTAATGAGCCAAATCTCTTTTTCGTCCACTTTCATATTCAAAAGGATCTATCTTCCTTACGAATCATTCCTGATTATTTGCACATTCAGATCGAAATTGTTGTTAATTAATATCATCACACCCTTTGAGTTCCTTTGTCCATGACAGAAAATAATTTCACCACCCCATTCCCTTTTCCACGCAACTTCATCTAAGGATGTAGAGTGAGTTTCCTGTAAACAGTATGTTATATTACTTTTAGCCATGTATATTACATTTTAGCCATGTTTTTTATAATCTGCCAAACCGTTAGCTATACTTATTTCACGCCTTACCATAACGAGATGCTATTCTCAGGCTAAATTTACCATAAGTAGTGCTTGGAAAGTTACTGCCATCAGAGGTATTATGAAGGTCAAAACTAGAAATTTCAAATGTCTGATATTTAGAATTCAAGAAATACGTTCTAACAATGTTTTTTTTTATTCCCTTGCCTGTTTGTGAGCCAATGCCACAGATGTTAGAAAATTGAGACAAATGTGTAACAAATCTGAGTAGGTTGATGTGTATGATATTGGATATGATATAAGTGTGTATGATGTCTGTATAAGAGTAAGACTATAATGTGTGATGTCCAAATAAATAATAACTTTGCCAATTTGCATGTTTGAGTGTCTATGTAGTGCGTATAGCCTAGCCTATAGCCGCTAGCACTTCCGGGTTGGAGCGAGTGGTCGCATTTCGTCTCTCCCGCATTTCGCTCCGCAGGTAGTATTACATTTCATTACAGTACAACGGTTTGACTTGTCTGATCTTAGCTAGCTACATAGCCGTCTTTGTATCAAAGATAATTGTGTAGTTTAGAGTAATTATCGTAATTACCGAGGTTAGCTAGTCAGCTATTTTCGTCCTAGTCAACACTGCTAGCTAGCCAACAGCTAGCAGCTAGCCAACGTCTACCGTCTACCGAATAGCAGCACTGTTGGAGCGAGTGGTCGCATTTCGCATTACATTTCATTACAGTACAACGGTTTGACTTGTCTGATCTTAGCTAGCTACATAGCCGTCTTTGTATCAAAGATAATTGTGTAGTTTAGAGTAATTATCGTAATTACCGAGGTTAGCTAGTCAGCTATTTTCGTCCTAGTCAACACTGCTAGCTAGCCAGCAGCTAGCAGCTAGCCAACGTCTACCGGCTACCGAATAGCAGCACTGTAGAAACTATTACATTAGTTTCTACATTACAACGGAACGACTTGATTAGTGTAGTGTTAGCTAGCTACATAGTTGTCTTTGCTGTCGTTGTATCCAAGATAATTGTGTAGTTTAGAGTAAATTGTCAAGGTTACCTAGCCAGTTACCGAGGCTACCTAGCCAGCTACACTTTCAAACTAAGTCAACAACGCAGCCACTGCTAGCTAGCCTACTCCAACAGCCAGCAGCACTGTATCATTTTAGTCAATAAGATTTTATTTATTTTTGCAACGAAAGCTTAACTTTCTGAACATTCGAGACGTGTAGTGTCATTCCAATCTCCTTTGCATTAGCGTAGCCTCTTCTGTAGCCTGTCAACTATGTGTCTGTCTATCCCTCTTCTCTCCTCTCTGCACAGACCATACAAACGCTTCACACCGAGTGGCCGCCGCCCCTCTAACCTGGTGGTCCCAGCGCGCACGACCCACGTGGAGTTCCAGATCTCCGGCAGCCTCTGGAACTGCCGATCTGCGGCCAACAAGGCAGAGTTCATCTCAGCCTATGCTTCCCTCCAGTCCCTCGACTTCTTGGCACTGACGGAAACATGGATTACCACAGATAACACTGCTACTCCTACTGCTCTCTCCTCGTCTGCCCACGTGTTCTCGCACACCCCGAGAGCTTCTGGTCAGCGGGGTGGTGGCACTGGGATCCTCATCTCTCCCAAGTGGACATTCTCTCTCTCTCCCCTGACCCATCTGTCTATCGCCTCCTTTGAATTCCATGCTGTCACAGTTACCAGCCCTTTCAAGCTTAACATCCTTATCATTTATCGCCCCCCAGGTTCCCTTGGAGAGTTCATCAATGAGCTTGACGCCTTGATAAGTTCCTTTCCTGAGGATGGCTCACCTCTCACAGTTCTGGGTGACTTTAACCTCCCCACGTCTACCTTTGACTCATTCCTCTCTGCCTCCTTCTTTCCACTCCTCTCCTCTTTTGACCTCACCCTCTCACCTTCCCCCCCTACTCACAAGGCAGGCAATACGCTTGACCTCATCTTTACTAGATGCTGTTCTTCCACTAATCTCATTGCAACTCCCCTCCAAGTCTCCGACCACTACCTTGTATCCTTTTCCCTCTCGCTCTCATCCAACACTTCCCACACTGCCCCCACTCGGATGGTATCGCGCCGTCCCAACCTTCGCTCTCTCTCCCCCGCTACTCTCTCCTCTTCCATCCTATCATCTCTTCCCTCTGCTCAAACCTTCTCCAACCTATCTCCTGATTCTGCCTCCTCAACCCTCCTCTCCTCCCTTTCTGCATCCTTTAACTCTCTATGTCCCCTATCCTCCAGGCCGGCTCGGTCCTCCCCTCCTGCTCCGTGGCTCGACGACTCATTGCGAGCTCACAGAACAGGGCTCCGGGCAGCCGAGCGGAAATGGAGGAAAACTCGCCTCCCTGCGGACCTGGCATCCTTTCACTCCCTCCTCTCTACATTCTCCTCTTCTGTCTCTGCTGCTAAAGCCACTTTCTACCACTCTAAATTCCAAGCATCTGCCTCTAACCCTAGGAAGCTCTTTGCCACCTTCTCCTCCCTCCTGAATCCTCCTCCCCCTCCCCCCTCCTCCTCCCTCTCTGCGGATGACTTCGTCAACCATTTTGAAAAGAAGGTCGACGACATCCGATCCTCGTTTGCTAAGTCAAACGACACCGCTGGTTCTGCTCACACTGCCCTACCCTGTGCTTTGACCTCTTTCTCCCCTCTCTCTCCAGATGAAATCTCGCGTCTTGTGACGGCTGGCCGCCCAACAACCTGCCCGCTTGACCCTATCCCCTCCTCTCTTCTCCAGGCCATTTCCGGAGACCTTCTCCCTTACCTCACCTCGCTCATCAACTCATCCTTGACCGCTGGCTACGTCCCTTCCGCCTTCAAAGGAGCGAGAGTTGCACCCCTGCTGAAAAAACCTACACTCGATCCCTCCGATGTCAACAACTACAGACCAGTATCCCTTCTTTCTTTTCTCTCCAAAACTCTTGAACGTGCCGTCCTTGGCCAGCTCTCCTGCTATCTCTCTCAGAATGACCTTCTTGATCCAAATCAGTCAGGTTTCAAGACTAGTCATTCAACTGAGACTGCTCTTCTCTGTGTCACGGAGGCGCTCCGCACTGCTAAAGCTAACTCTCTCTCCTCTGCTCTCATCCTTCTAGACCTATCGGCTGCCTTTGATACAGTGAACCATCAGATCCTCCTCTCCACCCTCTCCGAGTTGGGCATCTCCGGCGCGGCCCACGCTTGGATTGCGTCCTACCTGACAGGTCGCTCCTACCAGGTGGCGTGGCGAGAATCTGTCTCCGCACCACGTGCTCTCACCACTGGTGTCCCCCAGGGCTCTGTTCTAGGCCCTCTCCTATTCTCGCTATACACCAAGTCACTTGGCTCTGTCATATCCTCACATGGTCTCTCCTATCATTGCTATGCAGACGACACACAATTAATCTTCTCCTTTCCCCCTTCTGATAACCAGGTGGCGAATCGCATCTCTGCATGTCTGGCAGACATATCAGTGTGGATGACGGATCACCACCTCAAGCTGAACCTCGGCAAGACGGAGCTGCTCTTCCTCCCGGGGAAGGACTGCCCGTTCCATGATCTCGCCATCACGGTTGACAACTCCATTGTGTCCTCCTCCCAGAGTGCTAAGAACCTTGGCGTGATCCTGGACAACACGCTGTCGTTCTCAACTAACATCAAGGCGGTGACCTGTTCCTGTAGGTTCATGCTCTACAACATTCGCAGAGTACGACCCTGCCTCACACAGGAAGCGGCGCAGGTCCTAATCCAGGCACTTGTCATCTCCCGTCTGGACTACTGCAACTCGCTGTTGGCTGGGCTCCCTGCCTGTGCCATTAAACCCCTACAACTCATCCAGAACGCCGCAGCCCGTCTGGTGTTCAACCTTCCCAAGTTCTCTCACGTCACCCCGCTCCTCCGCTCTCTCCACTGGCTTCCAGTTGAAGCTCGCATCCGCTACAAGACCATGGTGCTTGCCTACGGAGCTGTGAGGGGAACGGCACCTCCGTACCTTCAGGCTCTGATCAGGCCCTACACCCAAACAAGGGCACTGCGTTCATCCACCTCTGGCCTGCTCGCCTCCCTACCTCTGAGGAAGTACAGCTCCCGCTCAGCCCAGTCAAAACTGTTCGCTGCTCTGGCACCCCAATGGTGGAACAAACTTCCCCACGACGCCAGGTCAGCGGAGTCAATCACCACCTTCCGGAAACACCTGAAACACCACCTCTTTAAGGAATACCTAGGATAGGATAAAGTAATCCTTCTAACCCCCCCCCCCCCCCTTAAAAGAGTTAGATGCACTATTGTAAAGTGGTTGTTCCACTGGATATCATAAGGTGAATGCACCAACTTGTAAGTCGCTCTGGATAAGAGCGTCTGCTAAATGACTTAAATGTAAAATAATATTCATAATTGTTATCCATATCTTTTCACAATCATAGTTGCATCATAATTACCTTTAACATAATTGAAAAACACATCCCAGCATTTCCATAGCAATTGACATTTCACATGATCATGAGAGACCTTGCATTACTCTAGAGACGGCTTCACTACAGTACAAATGTATTCCGTACAATATGTTATTATTCCCCAATGCCCCTATTTTGATATCTTCCCCTTGCTTGTTGTAAACATATATGAACTTATAGACAAACAAACACATTAAATTATAAAACAGTTCTTGACAAGTGAGAGCGAGATCAGGTGTGTGTGCGTATGTGTAAGCAAGCATGTAGTTGAGTACGTGTGTTCATATCCACTTCATAATGTTCAGATATTTTAAACACTTTTTTAAACACTTTTTTTTCGTAACCTGAAGTCCCTGTAGAATTTAGTACAGCCACGGAGTTATGGAGCTGTCTCATAATAGCTGTCCATCTATAAAGAGTTTGTCCACAATGATAAAGGCACGCCTACCATCCATCCTTTGTCTTTGTACCGGATACAGTCTCTTACGACGTTCGTTTATCTCCTTTGGAATTGGTCATTGAGACCAAATTTGCTCCCTTTCTCTGCTCCCTTTCTCTGCTTTTGATCAGCTCCTTTTGTTGGTAGTGTTCAAATTTTGCGATGATCGGTTGGGGACCCTTGGTCTTGTCGCTCCAAGTCTGTGTACTCTGTGGAAAGCCACCTAGTTTACAGTCTCTATAGATAGTTTCAATGCGGATTTCATGAATTCTCTGATCGCGCCCTCTGGGTTATTGGATGCGTCCACAGGAATACCAGAAAAAAAATGATTTTCACGCATGCTACGACTTTGTATGTCTAGTAGCGTCTCCTTCATCACCCTGTTTTCCCTGAGTAGACAATCCATGTTGGAATCGTGTATTTTTACTTTGGCTGTGAGTGTCTTGTTTTCTCTTTGGAGCTTGAGAATTTCACTCTGGCTGAACTCCAAACTCCCCCTCAGTCCTGCTACCTCCTCACACAACTTTTCCATTGTTGCATGGGTTCCAGCCAGAGCACTAGCCTCTACCTCAATGGTAAGTAAATTGTCCGTGTCTGTAGATGAATCTGTTTCTTTTTTTTGTTGGGTTAAAGTTTTATTTTGTGAGGTGGTTGGATCTTTCCACGAAGGAGTATGTTGTTCCTCCATAGTGTAAAGCTGTTGGTACTCGTCGATTTCCCTCAGGATCTGCTTGGTATCCAGATTGGCTCTATACTGCAACCAGTTGTTTTACGAAAAGATAGTCTTTCCCACGACAGACGACAGGTGTCTGTAGTACAGCCAGCTAGCACTCGCGGAATCCACGCAAAAAAAAAAAAAAAAGGGAACACAAACTTGCAATCCCAGCCGTAAAGGCTAACCGTGTTGTGGAATCCTTAGTAACACAACTTTAGTTCGGATTAAAATCGATTTAATGAAAAGGTTTGAGTGTAGACAGTACAGTGTCCTGTTGCGCGCTCTGATGATGTCTCTCTCGTGAAAAAGGTGCATTTAATAACTTGCTTTTTACAAATTTGCCCTTGTCAGTTATTGAATATTCTTTCTTTCGGCAACATTTTGAAAGTGCCAACATTTGTTCTACTCTTAGGGAAATGGGCATACTACTGCTTATGATTGGCAACAATGTGGTGTCAATGATTTCCTGATTTGTTACACCCTTTAAGTTTGTCCATTTTGACTTTCGCTAGTAAAAGGTACCCCATAATCTTGAACATCATTTACTTTTTTGTTGTTGTCTTGTTTTCTGAACTGTAGACATCCATATGACATTATGCACTTTCAGAGCAGGGAGGTCCATCCAACAGATGTGGCTGTCTGCCAGGACTTCTAGGCTTGGCCATCTGGACTTTGAGTCTTTGGTCACTTCAGGTTGGTCTTGCCCAGGCATGTCAAAGGCACCATCCTCTTGCCATCCTCCAGATTGCAGTGTGTTTTCAGAAGAGCACTCGGCACAGCTTGATCTCTGTGATCAAATGGTCATCACGGAGGAAAATCACCACATTCACCTCAAACTCTACAGAGGAACAAAGAATTGCACGTGTCAGTCATCGGTAAACCACTCATAAAAATTGACACTGTTGCACTATTTGACCTGTATTTATTACAGGTTCCCTCACCGACATTAAAGTTGGTAGTCTTGAGGGTAGGGCAGGTAAGAGCCTGGGGAAGACCAAGGGGAGGCTGTGAAAGACGTCTCCCCTCTGCTATCTGGATATCTCTGGCATAACCCTCAGCTAAGACTGGCGCGGACGGAGAAAAATAGGCTATTCATCTCTTTAGAGAGGGTAGGAACTAGGGGTCTATTTGGAAAACGGTGCCCTTGGTGAACTGCTCAACTAGAGCCCTGTTCAGACACATCTGGATTGGCGAATGCAAAAATAATGTGCATCTTTCATTAATTCAATAACGGAACAGTCCAGATGAATGATTCCCTCAGACAGCAGAATGTATTCTACCAGGGCCCGGCTCTCTAAATTGATAGGCTCAATAGCGTCAGACTCACCGCAGAGCAATACTCTTGATGGCCACAGAGCTCTCCACCACCAGTTATTACGCAGTTGGTGGCCCCGGATCAGGGGCTTCATTTACAACCGTTGTGTAAATTTCTGTGTGCCCCATTTCTGAAAAGTGCTCACGTACAAAAATATTTAGATTAATCTACTTGGCGCTCGCAAACAATGTTTTCCTGTCGTAAAACTGTGCCTGGAAAACACCTCCGTTCTCCTTTTTATTGTGACGATGCCCTTTTAATTTGCTGTATAATTTTGAACTAATTGCATTAGACCACAGCATGCAAAAGATTAATTGTTGTTCAATATGTAGTTTATCAATCAACTGGTCTCGGAGAATTTCATATTCTGTACGTAAATCCATTTAGTATGTTACGGTTTGTATGGTATGTATTAATGTGTGGAGAGCCATCCATTTCATATCCGTGTTTCTACACCTGCATTGCTTGCTGTTTGGGGTTTTAGGCTGGGTTTCTGTACAGCACTTTGTGACATCAGCTGATGTAAGAAGGGCTTTATGAATAAATTTGATTTGAAATGTATAAATAAATTTGATATGTTACAAATTGCTAAACGTATGCTAACATTAGCTAGGCGTTAAGTTTAGGAGTTGCATGCAATGACAACAAGCTCAGTCCGATGATGCTGTGACACACCGCCCCACACCATGACGGACTCTCCACCTCCAAATCGATCCCGCTCCAGATTACAGGCCTCGGTGTAACGTTCATTCCTTCAACGATAAACGCGAATCTGACCATCACCCCTGGTGAGACAAAACCGTGACTCGTCAGTGAAGAGCACAGCCTATGGGCACAAACCCACCGTCGCTGGACCAGACAGGACGTCTGGTCCAGCGACGGTGGGTTTGTGCCCATAGGCGACGTTGCTGCCGGTGATGTCTAGTGAGGACCTGCCTGCCTTACAACAGGCCTACAAGCCCTCAGTCCAGCCTCTCTCAGCCTATTGCGGACAGTCTGAGCACCGATGGAGGGATTGGGCATTCCTGGTGTAACTCGGGCAGTTGTTGTTGCCATCCTGTACCTGACCCGCAGGTGTGATGTTCGGATGTACCGATCCTGTGCAGGTGTTGTTACACGTGGTCTGCCACTGCGAAGACGATCAGCTGTCCGTCCTGTGTCCCTGTAGCGCTGTCGTATGCGTCTCACAGGGACCCTGGGCATCTTTCTTTTTGGTGTTTTTCAGAGTCAGTAGAAAGGCCTCTTTACTGTCCTAAGTTTTCATAACTGTGACCTTAATTGCCTACCGTCTGTCTGTAAGCTGTTAGTGTCTTAACGACCGTTCCACAGGTGCATGTTCATTAATTGTTTATGGTTCATTGAACAAGCATGGGAAACGGTGTTTAAACCCTTTACACTGAAGATCTGTGAAGTTATTTGGATTTTTAAGAATTATCTTTGAAAGACAGGGTCCTGAAAAAGGGACCATTTTTTTTGCTGAGTTTAGTTGCAAAGTAGCTAAAAAAGTAGTAGTTGCTAAAGTTGTCCTTGAGATTCAAACACACAGCCTTTAGGTTGGTAGACCTTTTAGTTTTTGCCTCAAGTAACCTTTTATGTCTTAAGTAAACCTACTAATTATAAGATATCATACTAATATTGGTGTTCCGGATTTACATTTAGTATGTTTAGTCTGTGAAATCAGGCTGTATGAAAATATTGAGTTGCTATGTCCTGCCTTTTGTATAGTCTCTGAGATTAAATAGGCAAACACACCTAATTAATTGACAAATTGAATCAGGTGTGCTTGTTCAGGGTTACAATAAAAATGTGTACTGTTGTGGGTACTTGAGGATCAGGGTCGGGAAACTGTTGTAGGCTACCCATGCTCTCATATTGTACATAAACTACAGGTCTATTTACTGTGTTGGCAGAATGTTTTAATATTTAGCAATTTATGCTGTATCTGTGTCCGTTTCTGAAATGGAAGACAATGGCAAATTGTCGTGGACTTGTCAGCAGAACGTTTGAATCGACTTTTCCCCCAACCTGAATATGATTAACTGCCTGCGAATTCTTAAATATTTTAGGGCAGGCTACAAATATAATGCAATTACAGTAGTTTTATTTATCGTTTTTGTTCTGCCTGACTTTATAGTAAGCCTAATACTGATAGCCTATTCATTACTGCATTGTTGCGAAAGAGCAAAAAAAAAAGGCATTTCACTGTACTTGTGGACGTGACAAAAACGTAACTTGATACATAAGCCTACTTCAATGTAAAAGATCAGCTGTTAATTTTGCCTGTATACTGGTATAAACCACGCTGTCTATAAGGTTGCAAAACTTGAAATACAGGTCTACTACTAGGTCCAATTAAATTAGATGCACATGGTAATTTGTTGTATGGCCCCACAATCCATGTCTCAATGCTTAAAAATCCTTTAACCTGTCTCCTCCCCTTCATCTATACTGATTGAAGTGGATTTAACAGGTGACATCAATAAGGTAAATGAAAGAGCAGGTGTTCCTAATGTTTTGTACACGTTGTATATTGAAGAAAATAAGGAGAAACTACTGTTTATTATTATAGTTACATGAAACTTAAAATCATGCAATGTCATCAGATCATGTTACTTGTTTACGTGCTGCTGCGCGTTTTGTTGCCAACCTTTGCTACCTGACAACTTTACGGTTTAATTACCGTTTATATTTTTAGTTTTTCCCTCACTCAACTTTTTCACTCCGGACGTTTTATTGTTCGTCAGGACTTCCAACAGCCGAAGCTAAGTAGTAACATGAACATGATGCCTTCTAATTGCAGTCGCTGTACTCATAATATACAGGAGAACAATCGCCTTATACAGTATACACAGTATACAGAAAATACCCGAGCTCTGAAGCAAGCTTCCAGAAAATTGGAACGGAAATGGCGCCACACCAAACTGGAAGTCTTCCGACTAGCTTGGAAAGACAGTACCGTGCAGTATCGAAGAGCCCTCACTGCTGCTCGATCATCCTATTTTTCCAACTTAATTGAGTAAAATAAGAACAATTCCGAAATTTATTTTTGATACTGTCGCAAAGCTAACAAAAAAGCAGCATTCCCCAAGAGAGGATGGCTTTCACTTCAGCAGTAATATATTCACAAACTTCTTTGAGGAAAAGATCATGATTTATTAGAAAGCAAATTAGACTCCTCTTTAAATCTGCGTATTCCTCCAAAGCTCAGTTGTCCTGAGTCTGCACAACTCTGCCAGGACCTAGGATCAAGGGAGACACTCAAGTGTTTTAGTACTATAGCTCTTGACACAATGATGAAAATAATCATGGCCTCTAAACCTTCAAGCTGCATACTGGACCCTATTACAACTAAACTACTGAAAGAGCTGCTTCCTGTGCTTGGCTCTCCTATGTTGAACATAATAAATGGCTCTCTATCCACCGGATGTGTACCAAACTCACTAAAAGTGGCAGTAATAAAGCCTCTCTTGAAAAAGCCAAACCTTGACCTAGAAAATATAAAAACACTATCGGCCTATATTGAATCTTCCATTCCTCTCTAAAATGTTTGAAAAAGCTGTTGCGTAGCAACTCACTGCCTTCCTGAAGACAATGTATACGAAATGCTTCAGTCTGGTTTTAGACCCCATCATAGCACTGAGACTGCACTTGTGAAGGTGGTAAATTACCTTTTAATGGCCTCAGACTGAGGCTCTGCATCTGTCCTCGTGCTCCTAGACCTTAGTGCTGCTTTTGATACCATCGATCACCACATTCTTTTGGAGAGATTGGAAACCCAAATTGGTCTACACGGACAAGTTCTGGCCTGGTTTAGATCTTATCAATTTGTCTCTGTGAATGGTTTGTCCTCTGACAAATCAACTGTAAATTTCGGTGTTCCTCAAGGTTCCATTTTAGGACCACTATTGTTTTCACTATATTTTACCTCTTGGGGATGTCATTCGAAAACATAATGTTAACTTTCACTGCTATGCGGATGACACACAGCTGTACATTTCAATGAAACATAGTGAAGCCCCAAAATTGCCCTCCCTAGAAGCCTGTGTTTCAGACATAAGGAAGTGGATGGCTGCAAACGTTCTACTTTTAAACTCAGACAAAACAGAGATGCTTGTTCTAGTTCCCAAGAAACAAAGAGATCTTCTGTTGAATCTGACAATTAATCTTGATGGTTGTACAGTCATCTCAAATAAAACTGTGAAGGACCTCGGCGTTACTCTGGACCCTGATCTCTCTTTTGACGAACATATCAAGACTGTTTCAAGGACAGCTTTTTTCCATCTACGTAACATTGCAAAAATCAGAAACTTTCTATCCAAAAATGATGCAGAAAAATTTATCCATGCTTTTGTTACTTCTAGGTTAGACTACTGCAATGCTCTACTTTCCGGCTACCCGGATAAAGCACTAAATAAACTTCAGTTAGTGCTAAATACGGCTGCTAGAATCCTGACTAGAACCCAAAATTTGATCGTATTACTCCAGTGCTAGCCTCCCTACACTGGCTTCCTGTTATTAAAGCAAGGGCTGATTTCAAGGTTTTACTGTTAACCTACAAAGCATTACATGGGCTTGCTCCTACCTATCTTTCCGATTTGGTCCTGCCGTACATACCTACACGTACGCTACGGTCACAAGACGCAGGCCTCCTAATTGTCCCCAGAATTTCTAAGCAAACAGCTGGAGGCAGGGCTTTCTCCTAATAGAGATCCATTTTTATGGAATGGTCTGCCTACCCATGTGAGAGACGCAGACTCGGTCTCAACCTTTAAGTCTTTACTGAAGACTCATCTCTTCAGTGGGTCATATGATTGAGTGTAGTCTGGCCCAGGAGTGTGAAGGTGAACGGAAAGGCTCTGAAGCAACGAACCGCCCTTGCTGTCTCTGCCTGGCCGGTTCCCCTCTCTCCACTGGGATTCTCTGCCTCTAACCCTATTACAGGGGCTGAGTCACTGGCTTACTGGTGCTCTTCCATGCCATCCCTAGGAGGGGTGCGTCACTTGAGTGGGTTGAGTCGCTGACGTGGTCTTCCTGTCTGGGTTGGCGCCCCCCTTGGGTTGTGCTGTGGCGGAGATCTTTGTGGGCTATACTCGGCCTTGTCTCAGGATGGTAAGTTGGTGGTTGAAGATATCTCTCTAGTGGTGTGGGGGCTGTGCTTTGGCAAAGCGGGTGGGGTTATATCCTGCCTGTTTTGCCCTGTCCGGGGGTATCATCGGATGGAGCCACAGTGTTTCCTGACCCCTCCTGTCTCAGCCTCCAGTATTTATGCTGCAGTAGTTTGTGTCGGGGGGCTAGGGTCAGTCTGTTATATCTGGAGTATTTCTCCTGTCTTATCCGGTGTCCTGTGTGAATTTAAGTATGCTATCTCTAATTCTTTCTTTCTCTCTCTCGGAGGACCTGAGCCCTAGGACCATGCCTCAGGACTACCTGGCATGATGACTCCTTGCTGTCCCCAGTCCACCTGGCCGTGCTGCTGCTCCAGTTTCAACTGTTCTGCCTGCGGCTATGGAACCCTGACCTGTTCACCGGACGTGCAACCTGTCCCAGACCTGCTGTTTTCAACTCTCTAGAGACAGCAGGAGCGGTAGAGATACTCTCAATGATTGGCTATGAAAAGCCAACTGACATTTACTCCTGAGGTGTTGAGTTGTTGCACCCTCGACAACTACTGTGATTTGAACATCTTGGCCATGTTCTGTTATAATCTCCACCCGGCACAGCCAGAAGAGGACTGGCCACCCCTCATAGCCTGGTTCCTCTCTAGGTTTCTTCCTAGGTTTTGGCCTTTCTAGGGAGTTTTTCCTAGCCACCGTGCTTCAACACCTGCATTGCTTGCTGTTTGGGGTTTTAGGCTGGGTTTCTGTACAGCACTTTGATATATCAGCTGATGTAAGAAGGGCTATATAAATACATTTGATTTGATTTAGATTTATTATGATGATTGATCTCACCCGACAGCGCACAATGAATTCATTGGTCTTGCTCAGGTCTTTGACCAACAAAGAGCGCTTCATGTCACAAGTGGGTGTACTGAGAACAAACACCATACAATAGCAACAATTGTAACAAGGCTTTTGTGGATACAAATCAGACTTGGTACCTTACAAGATATTGTCAGGAGAAACAGGCACATTGATTGTTGAAAGCCTGCCTTAAATCTTCAGGCTGCAAGCCCGACATCGGGATCAATATGACAACAGCCTGTCCAAGTGCAGGGCGCGAAATTCAAAATCTATTTTTGTAAAATATTTAACTTTCACACATTAACAAGTCCAATACAGCATTTGAAAGATAAACATCTTGTCAATCCAGCCAACATGTCCGATTTTTTAAATGTTTTACAGAGAAAACACCACATATATTTATGTTAGGTCACCACCAAATAAAAAAAGACAGAAAGACATTTTTCACAGCACAAGTAGGCTGCATTTAGCATGCACAAGCCAACCTAACTAACCTAGAACCAACCTAAATAACCTAGAAAAAACTACCTCAGATGACAGTCCTATAACATGTTACACAATAAATCTATGTTTTGTTCAAAAAAAATGCATATTTTAGCTATAAATCAGTTTTACATTACTGCTACCATCATAGCTACAGTAAGAAATCGCACGGGAGTAGCCAGAGAAAATACAGACACCAACGTCAACTACCTTATTACACTTCAGAAAACATTTCAGAGAAATATATGGTGGATAGCTAATGAAAGAGAAAGATCTTGTGAATACAGACAATATTTCAGATTCTTTAAATGTTTTACAGCGAAAACACCACATATATTCATGTTAGCTCACCACCAAATACAAAAAGAGACAGATATTTTTCACAGCACCGGTAGCATGCAGCTAGCATGCAAAGCCAACCTAACTAACCTAGAACTAACCTAAATAACCTAGAAAAAACTCCCTCAGATGACAGTCCTATAACATGTTACACAATAAATCTATGTTTTGTTCGAAAAAGTTGAATATTTTAGCTATAAATCAGTTTTACATTACTGCTACCATCTTAGCCACCATCATAGCTACAGTCAGAAATCGCACGGCAGTAGCCAGAGAAAACAGACACCAACGTCAACTTCTAATTTCACATCAGAAAAGATTTCAGAAAAATATATGGTGGATAGCTAATGAAAGAGAAAGATCTTGTGAATACAGACAATATTTCCGATTTCTGAAGTGTTTTACAGCGAAAACACAATATATCGTTATATTAGCTTACTACAATAGCTAACACACAGCAGCATTGATTCTAGTCAAACGCTAGCGATAGCACAGTTCGACAGATATATGAAAAAGCATCCCAAATTGGGTCCTTATCTTTGTTGATTTTCCATCAGAATGTTCTCCAAAGGGTCCTTTGTTCAGAACCGTGTTCATTTGGACCTAGAACGAACGATGTCCCTGTTGAATTAGCATGGCACACTGGCCATGCCGTGCTAACCTCTCCGTCTTGACAAAATTCTTGCGTCGCATCACGTCTAAAGTCCAGAATAAATTTCAATAATATAATTAAAGTATATTGAAAAAACATACTTTAGGATGAGATTGTGACATGTATCAAAGAAAATCGAAGCTGGAGGTCATATTCACCTATAACGAGTGTTTTCCAGGAGCGCAGTCCAGTTCCTACTTCGCGCCCAGAAAAAAATATAAAGTGCGCACTTATCACTCAAAGATGTTCTTTTCAGTCCCTGACAGAGATAATCAAGTCATTTTTTCTCTCACTTCCGCATGACAACCAGGGGAAGATGTGTGACGTGTTTGTACAGTCCTAAGTGCCAAGGCCTTTTATAGAGAGTATCTTGAAGAGAGACATAGCTTCTTGGAAAAGTCACTTTTTACAGAAAATGGGCTGTAAAAAGAGTTATGTTTCACTTAGAGAAATAATTAAACCTGTTTTAGAAACTAGAAGGTGTTTTCTATCCAAAGGTAATAAATAATATGCATATTGTACGAGCAAGAATTGAGTACGAGGCCGTTTGAAATGGCAAACCTCTTTCCACTGCTTATACTTACTGCTGATTTTTGAGCCATAAGAGGTTAAAATAAAGCTGGATACTTTTTCCAGTGATGGAAATGAGACTGACAAGTCACCCCCCATGAGGTTCCTCTCATCAGTACTCACTGTATTCTAATATTAGACTCCGTACAGAGCCTCCCCTCTGTCCTTTGAAAGCATCGCTTATTCTGGAAAGCAATAAAACACCTAATCTACTAGCTAGTGTTGTTTCAAAACATCCACATTTAGGTTTCCAATGGTAAATGCTCTTATTGGACAAAAATGAAGCCTGTGAATACAAGAAGATGTAGCCTGTTAGAGATTTTATTTCCCCAGTCAAAAAATAAATAAAAATTAAGCATTGAGCTATAACAAATGTAGGTCTACACCGCATCAATTTTGCAGACAACAGAGAGCATGTCTCGGTCCTTTCTGCAGCTTGAATAATTCAGGGGACCAATTTTTTTAATTTAACTACAATGTCCCTGTATTTTTACTCCAGCAAAATGAAAATGACAGCTCTTTCAGCATCTCTGCTAAAAAATATTATTTAATTGCTTAGGCCTATACATCTGCAGTGATGAAAACATGTTTTTTTAAGAAAACATTGTCTTCACTTTAGTTTATTTTTGTGGTTTCCTAGAGATAACACAACCGACTGGAACAAAGGAAGTGTCAATCTGTGCCTCTTTGTCTATAATTACACCTCATTAGCTACATTAAGCTGCAGATACAGAGAGGTTTACAATCACCGTTCTAGTTTTTTTTCCAGATGGCATGACAATAAAAGGGGTATTTTAAGTCCACAGGTGATAAGCGTGAGGCTCGGATTCATTCCTTCTATTATTTCGCTCTTCACCACGGTGTGAACCAGAACTATTCACTCTACTAAAACAAACAATTGGAAAACGAGGCAGTCTTACATTGCACCAACTTAACTGTCCATAGTGGTAGAGTGTGTTCACCCCCTGGACATTGTGTGCTGAAGTTTGCACTTTTTCGCATACATTTCCTAATCTCAAACAATTTGTTATTCTTCAATTTGCTAGTTCAATAAGTAAGATGGCTAAGAAAGTGACCGAGACGACGATGGCTAAGCCGGGTTCTCTGAAAGATACTCACGATTTATGTGTAGTTTGTCTCGGCTTGGAACATGCTCAGGCAGCCCTTGTTCGAACCAGTCTGTGTACGCATTGCCACCTACTGCGTGCAAACTCCATGGAAAGATGTGTAGCATTCTTGAGGAAACTTGGTGTTACCAACGGCGACTTTCCTTTCCCGGATGCCGTTACCTTGGCTGAGACGGAGGTGCAGGAAGCCGGAGAGAGACTTGGGGCTGTGGTCGGAACAGGTGGAACTAGCATCCCAACAGGGCGATAGTGAGACAGCTGCTTGCTTCCAGGGCCCAGGTTCGGATGATGACTTGGTGTCTCTGGACGGCTCCGGGGGTTTCTCGGGTGGCGAAGAGGACTTGGTTCCGGGACAGCCACCTCCTCATGCTACGGGAGTAGCAGGGGAAAACCTTGTATCTAACACATAGGTTTTATGAACTATGCCGCTGGGCGGCTTTGTGTTTTGAGGTCAAGTGGCTGTGCCCACCCCCGCGGCTGAAGTTATCAAGATCCGGTGGAAAGTGCCTGCTCCCTGTGACTGCCATAGTCAAGCACCACCAACCCATTTCCAGATTTTGTAGAAGAATTGACAACAACCTGGTCCAACCTGTATTCAGCTAACCTTATGCTGCATGGGTGTGCCACCTTCATGGATCTGAAAGGGATGTAGGGGCAGGGCTGGTGCACCCGACTCTGGTGGATTGCAAGCTAGCTGGCTACCTAGCTCTGTTGGCTAACAAGGGCGTGGGTAATGCGAATCCTACACTCTCTAACAGGAACTGTCTCTTTTCGGCTGCTCAGCTGGAAAATGTTTATCGTGCAGAATGGGTGGCTGCCCAATCCCTGTCATCTGTCACTATGCTGCAGGTCTACCAGACAGAGTTGCTGGAGGAGCTGGGCACGGATTTGGCCGCAGTAGATCCCCATGCTTTCTTCTCTTTTGAAGGTCCTTTGGGGGGGGGGGGCACCTTCCGGAAGGCCGACAGGCAGAGCTCCGCCGGCTAAGCGAGCTGCCCCGGGGACCGAGCCGAGCACCAGGTCGGACCAGCCTGGTTCCCAGGCGCAATGCCTGTCTGCCTGGTACAAGAGCGGCGTTGCTTCCAGGGGCGAAGTGAGAGATGGTCCTGCCACGGCGCAGTGTGTAGCACGGCATTGGGTCCTCCGTTGCCAGCTGCCCCAAACATCTGTGGTGACAACAGTACCCCCATGACCTATCGGGGTACATCACAGATGGCCGAAGCCCCCGAACCCAGAGTGGACCGGGATTCAAACAAACATTTGCACCGAAACACATTGTTTCAAACCCATTGTTTTCGGGTTTCAGGAGTTTTGTGTATTCCACGTGAGTTCAATAAAACATGTCCCTCCACATTCAGACAAGGTTTTCAAGAGTGGTGGAGGTTAAAAAAGAATCTCCCAGTCATGCTCCCTCAGATGGCGGTTACGGGAGACTCGCTGCCTGTTCCAATCAGTGGCGCGCATGAGCAGTGTCGCCCTGGATAAAGCGAAAATGACGTTGGGGTACAGGCTACAATTCGTTGTACGCCCCACAAGTTTTTGCAGTGTCATCATGTTGGCTGTTCCCCTGGCCCCAGCGACAGTAGTAAGTGAGAAAATATCCTCCCTGCTACAGAAATTGGCAATACGAGTGGTTCCTCTGTCGGAAGCCCAGGCGGTATTTCCTGGTTCTAAACAGGGACGGGGGTTTACGCCCCATTCTAGACATGCGTGCCCTGAACAAACATCTCAGAGTTCGCAAATTCAAGTTGTACTTTCACAAAGTTCCTGCGATTCCATTCCAAGACGATAGACACGTTTTTGGTACTCCCATTCGGCTTGTTCCCAATCGGCTTGTTCCTCTCACTTTTCAAAGGTGGTTTAAGAAGCTCTGTCACCCTTGAGTGGCCAGGGGCTAAGGGTATTGGCTGGTAGCAGCGGATTCTAGGGAATGAGTGATATTACACACATCCAAGGTGGAGCAGTGCCCTCTTCTTCAGGAGTGGAGACTACACCAGTGGGTGGTTGACCAGATATGGGAGAAAGTCGGCAGGGCAGACGTAGATCTTTACGCATTACGAGATAAGTGTTGTTCATTTTTAAGCCCTCCCAGTTTCTGTTTTGCTAATTCAGTTCATGGCAGGGCAATCTCTAAGCAGTGGTTCTCTCATTGGATTGTGGAGGCATATACAGTGCATTCAGAAAGTATTCAGACCCCTACCCTTATTCCACATTTTGTTACGTTATAGCCTTATTTTAAAATTGACTGATGAGTAAAAAAATATTTAATCTACACACAATACCCCATAATGCCAAATCGAAAACAAGTTGACATTTTAGCACATTTATTAACCGTAAAAAAAACAGAAATACCTTATTTACATACACTACCAGTCAAACATGTTGGACACAACTACTCATTCCAGGGTTTCTTTATTTTTACTATTTTCTACATTGTAGAATAATAGTGAAGACATCAGAACTATGAAATAACATATTTGGAATCATGTAGTACCCAAAAAAGTGTTAAACAAATCAAAATATATTTTATATTCTAAATTCTTCAAAGTAGCCACCCTTTGCCTTGATGACAGCTTTGCGCACTCTTGGCATTCTCTCAACCAGCTTCATTAGGTAATCACCTGGAATGCATTTCATTTAACATGTGTGCCTTGTTAAAAGTTATTATTGGAATTTCTTTCCTTAATGTGTTTGAGCCAACAGTTGTGTTGTGGCAAGGTAGGAGTGATATACAGAATATAGCCCTATTTGATAAAAGACCAAGTCCATATTATGGCAAGAACATCCCAAATAAGCAAAGAGAAAGGACACAATTTATGTGTAGTCCCAATCCAGAACATTTCAAGAACTTTTCGTTTCTTCAAGTGCAGTCGCAAAAACCATCAAGCGCAGATGAAGAAACTGGATCTCATGAGGAATCCCACAGGAAAGGAAGACCCAGAGTTACCTCTGCTGCAGAGGATAAGTTCATTAGAGTTACCAGCCTCAGATATTCCAGCCCAAATAAATGCTTCAGAGTTCAAGTAAGACACATCTCAACATCAACTGTTCAGAGGAGACTGTGAATCAAGCCTTCATGGTCGAATTGCTGCAAAGAAACCACTAAAGGGCACCGATAAGAAGAAGAGACTTGCTTGGGCCAAGAAACACGAGCAATGGATATTTGACTGGTGGAAATCTATCCTTTTGGTATGATGAGTCCAAATTTTCGATTTTTGGTTACAACCTCCGTGTCTTTATGAGACGCAAAATAGGTGAACGGATGATCTCCGCATGTGTAGTTCCCACCGTGAAGCATGGAGGAGAAGGTGTAGGGGTGCTTTGCTGGTGACACTGTCAGTGATTTATTTAGAATTCAAGGCACACTTAACCTGCATGGCTACCACAGCATTCTGCAGCGATATGCCATCCCATCTGGTTTGCGCTTAGTGGGAGTATAATTTGTTTTTCAACAGGACAAAACCTTACACACCTCCAGGCTGTGTAAGGGCTATTTGACCAAGAAGGAGAATGATGGAGTGCTGCATCAGATGACCTGACCTCCACAATCACCCAACCTTAACCCGATTGAGATGGTTTGGGATGAGTTGGACTGCAGAGTGAAGGAAAAGCAGCCAACAAGTGCTCAGCAAATGTGGGAACTCCTTCAAGACTGTTGGGAAAGCATTTCAGGTGAAGCTGGTTGAGAGAATGCCAAGAGCGTGCAAAGCTGTCATCAAGGTAAAGGGTGGCTACTTTGAAGAATCTAAAATATAACACTTTTTGGGTTAGTACACAATTCCAACTCCACACAATTCCATATGTTATTTCATAGTTTTGATGTCTTCACTATTATTCTACATTTTAGAATAAGGCTGTAACGTAACAAAATGTGGAAAAAGTTAAGGGGTCTGAATACTTTCGGAATGCACTGTAGCAGCAAGGGTTACCTAGCGGGGGTTTGGCAGCGTCTGTTAAGGTTTGACTATAGAAAATATTTGTGCTGTGGCGAATTGTCACACACTTGTGAGTTTTTTTCGCTTGGATGTCAGGGCTCTGTGTAGCACCACAGTGTGCTTAATGCTGTGACAGGGGAAAGTCACTAGGCAGCGTGTCGGGTGCGCAAAACCCTGTTCTGTAATTTTGCAATGTGTCACTCAGCCACAGAGCAGGAGGGGAGGTCCGAGCCGGCCGGGAGGAAAGGGGACAATGCGAGTCATACGTTGCGGAAAAGGAGGAGAGTAGGGTCAAAGAGGTGGAATCAGAAGACAGGAGGGAGAAGGATTTAGCAGAAGGAAGAGATGATAGGATAGAAGAGGCAATGCAAATAGTCTGGGTAGCCATTTGATTAGAGAGTGGAGCTGGAGAGTCTATCAATACAAATTTATCCAGACAATTAACCAAGCCAAGTTCAACTTTACATGGAAAATACACAACATTATTTAAGAAAAGAGGATATTGTAAAGTCAGAATGCAATTGACTTCGATCCAATGAATGGTACCATCAAATTAAAATTGTTACAATGTTTTATTAGAAAATATGAACGATTTTGGTTAGATGTTCAGCAGGAGCAGCACCATCTAGTGGGAAGAACCTGATAATAGCAGGATGTAGGATGGGACATAAACCCAACAACTTCAATAACTAATTTCTACAAACGGGGGAAAAAACATCACTGAATACATTACAATCAGCTCCATACTACTTGTCAAACATAAGTGAGTGCTACGGGGCAATAGTCATTTAGCTCAGTTACCTTAGCTTTCTTGGGAACAGGAACAATGGTGGCCCTCTTGAAGCATGTGGGAACAGCAGGCTCCTTCACTGCAGCTAACGTGAGTAAAACATTTAAACGTGTTAACCCTCGCAAGACTGCCGGCCCAGACGGCATCCCTAGCCGCGTCCTCAGAGCATGCGCTGACCAGCTGGCTGGTGTGTTTACGGACATATTCAATCAATCCTTATCCCAGTCTGCTGTTCCCACATGCTTCAAGAGGGCCACCATTGTTCCTGTTCCCAAGAAAGCTAAGGTAACTGAGCTAAATGACTATCGCCCCGTAGCACTCACTTCCGTCATCATGAAGTGCTTTGAGAGACTAGTCAAGGACCATATTACCTCCACCCTACCCGACACCCTAGACCCACTCTAATTTGCTTACCGCCCTAATGGGTCCACAGACGACGCAATCGCAATCACACTGCACACTGCCCTAACTCATCTGGACAAGAGGAATACCTATGTAAGAATGCTGTTCATCGACTACATCTCAGCATTTAACACCATAGTACTGTCATGACGTTGCCTGTTTAGGTACATAAAGCCCATCCCCCTCTCCCTGCCACTCCCTGCCTCCCCCTTTCCTCCTTCAACCCACGCTGTGGTCACAGAGAGACGTCGTAAATTCCTGAGAATCTCCTCATGGCCAAACAGTATTAGAGAGAGGGTAAACTTTCAGGACAAAGGGGTTTCTTCCACCTCACAGAACTTGAGGTACGAACAGATTTCATGTTCCGGAAAAAGTATAAAAGATCGGTGAAGATTCCAGCTATTAACATGTCCGTTTGTCACAATGTGGGAAACTCATGGGAGACTGTGTGGCTACATTACCATACCGCTGTTTGTATAATAACCTCATATGAGGTTTACATCTGATTGTTGTATAAAATGAATGAGTGAGTATGATACTGTTTGTATAATTGTGTAATATGATTTTGGACTGTTTAATGAAGAAAAATACAAATCCCTTTTGATTTGAACTAAATCCGAGGACCCGCCCCTGAGTCAGTTTGGTCAGACATCCTGGGACAGCCCCTCTCTGCAATCCAAATAAAAACCCAACTCTGAGAAATTATCAGTAGACCATGTTTTTCTCCATAGGAGGAGAATGAAGGTTGAGTACCATTGCTGAATATTTTAACCACACCACGTGGTTAAACTCAAAGACTATACCGACAGAATAAGAACAAGTCTTTGATATTGACTACTAGTCTGCAGCTAGGAATTCGGTATCATTGAACGCGAAGAACGACAACCGCCAAAACATCCATTCTATAACGAATGTCACTCTGAACTATCCACAATAACCAAGACAGAGACGGACGAATCTCTCCAACAGAAACTAACTTTTCTCCAGGGATCAAGACGACACACTGAGCGTAAATATATATATATTGATTGCAGTTGTTCCCGAATGAGTGAGCGTTCATGTGTAAAGGATTAGCATGTCAATTGTTATAATTATGAATTCTGTAGTGACTTCTTGGTCGACCCCCAATTTTCCCTTTGTCTAACAAGCCGCCATGCCGGTTCAGCCCACTAGGGCATATTTCTCCCATCATTTCATGTAGCCATTTTAAGTTTGTTTGTTTGTTTATGCATTTCTGTGAATTACTTAGTTAGTAATAAATAAATGATTTAAGACATTTGATGTATGGATGACTCATAGTGAAGACTGGGTTCGTGCAGATAACCAACAATTTACGACGTTTGGAATGAGACTAACGTGAGGTAAAATAAATAAATAATTAATCAGAAGACTATTGATCAGATATGAAAATATCTGAAAGGTTATATTGGGAAATTATAACTTTGTAATCTGACTACTTTCCCTGGTGCGCCCAAATTCATAGTTAATTAGTTACGTTATTAATCAGTTGATCGCGTAATCCCTAATAACAGGAATCTTTGATATAAACTATAAGTCTTCAATTTAATGATAGCAAAGACACGACAGTACCCTCCAAACTCGTCATTAAGCTCGGGACCCTGGGTCTTGACCCCGCCCTGTGCAACTGGGTCCTGGACTTCCTGGCGGGCCGCCCCCAGGGGGTGAGGGTAGGTAACAACATCTCCACCCTGCTGATCCTCAACACTGGGGCCCCACAAGGGTGCGTTCTCAGCCCTCTCCTGTACTCCCTGTTCATCCATGACTGCGTTGTCATGTACGCCTCCAACTCAATCAGCAAGTTTGCAGACGACACTACAGTGGTAGGCTTGATTACCAACAACGACGAGACGGCCTACAGGGAGGAGGTGAGGGCCCTCGGAGCGTGGTGTCAGGAAAATAACCTCACACTCAATGTCAACAGAACAAAGGAGATGATCGTGGACTTCAGTAAACAGAGGGAGCAGCCCCCTATCCACATCGACGGGACAGTAGTAGAGAAGTATTAAGTTCCTCGGCGTACACATCACGGACAAACTGAAATGGTCCACCCACACAGACAGCGTGGTGAAGAAGGCGCAGCAGCGCCTCTTCAACCTCAGGAGGCTGAAGAAATTCAGCTTGTCACCAAAAACACTCACAAACTTCTACAGATGCACAATCGAGAGCATCCTATCGGGCTGTATCACCGCCTGGTACGGCAACTGCTCCGCCCACAACCGCAAGGCTCTCCAGAGGGTAGTGAGGTCTGCACAACGAATCACCGGGGGCAAACTACCTGCCCTCCAGGACACCTACACCACCCGATGTCACAGGAAGGCCAAAAAGATCAGCAAAGACAATAACCACCCGAGCCACAGCCTGTTCACCCCGCTATCATCCAGAAGGCGAGGTCAGTACAGGTGCATCAAAGCTGGGACCGAGAGACTGAAAAACAGCTTCTACCTCAAGGCCATCAGACTGTTAAACAGCCATCACTAACATTGACTGGCTACTGCATCGTCTACTGCATCTTGCCTATGCCGTTTGGCCATCGTTCATCCATATATTTATATGTACATATTCTTATTCAATCCTTTACACTTGTGTGTATAAGGTAGTTGTTGTGAAATTGTTAGATTACTTGTTAGATATTACTGCATGGTCGGAACTAGAAACACAAGCATTAACATCTGATAACCATGTGTATGTGACAAATAAAATTTGATTTGATTTTGATATACTTGTTGTTGGGGTGGGATTGGTGTGTGGGTGGCTTTTGACCATCTGTTTGGATTCCTCATGTCTAACTCATTGTTGGAAATAAGTTGGATGTTAGGTACTATATTTATTCAATATTATATAAACCTATAAATTATAATAGCCAATTTGGGTGAAATCAATTTGCTTAAATTCTCAGAGATTAAATTATATTTCAACAAAATAATGTTGCAGGAATGCTAATCTCATCTGTTTCTAACAGAAACAATTTCAGAACAATCTGAGATGGTGGGTGACTTCCCAAGTGGCCAAAGCAGCCTACCAAGCGGCCACCCTGGCCTCAACCTGAACCCAGGCCTCAACCCAACCCAGGCCATCCCGGCCTCCCCAGATGATCACAACCCCCCAGAGACCAGTTCGCACCCCAAGTGGGGGTAGATCAAACCAATCCTACAGGTTAAATACCACAAGTCCCATGGATCCCAGCCCAGCGTCCTACAGGCTCCACCAATCATCCTCTACCTCACCACCTTCTATTTGCATATACTTCAAACAGACATACATACTCCACCAGACACACCACTATGGGTTTCTTCATTGTACCCAAAACAAAAATTGACTTAAAACCTCTTTGGCACAGGCGTGCCGCTAGCGACCCACCTCGACAACATCCGGTGAAATTGCAAAGCGCCAAATTCAAATGACAGAAATAGTAATAATTGTCACGTTCCTGACCTTATTTTCTTTGTTTAGCCTTGTTTAGTTGGTCAGGATGTGAGCTGGGTGGGCATTCTATGTTATGTGTTTCTATGTTTGGTTTAGGGTTGTCAACTAGCCTGATATGGTTCTCAATCAGGGGCAGGTGTTTTACGTTTCCTCTGATTGAGAACCATATTAAGGTAGGCTGTTCTCACTGTTTGTTTGTGGGTGATTGTTGCCGTGTCTGTGTTTGTTCGCCACACGGTACTGTTTTGTTCATGTTTATATGTTCTCAAGTTCAGGTCTGTTCACGTCGTTTTGTTGTTTTGTATTTTGTCAGTGTTCTGTTTTGTTGGAATATCATTAGAATTCAACATCATGAACATTTACCACGCTGCGCCTTGGTCCTCCTCTCTTCCACCTAAAGACGAGCGTTACAATAATAAAAATTCATGAAAAAAACAAGTGTTATACATCGGTTAAAATATTAACTTCTTGTTAATCCAGCCGCTTTGTCAGATTTCAAAAAGGCTTTACGGCGAAAGCATAACATGCAATTATCTGAGGACAGCGCCCCGCACACAAAAGCATACAAACATTTTCCAACCAAGCAGATGAGTCACGAAAGTCAGAAATAGCAATAAAATGATTCACTTACCTTTGAAGATCTTCATCTGGTTGCAATCAGAAGGGTCCCAGTTACACAATAAATTGACATTTTGTTTGATAAAGTCCCTCTTTATATCCCCAAAACTCAGTTTTGTTGGAGCGTTTTGTTCAGTAATCCACTGGCTCAAAGGCGGTCAAAACATGCAGACGAATACATCCTAATAGTACCGGTAAAGGTTGTCGAAACATGTCAAACGATGTTTATAACTAATACTCAGTGTCAATTATCTAAATGATCGATAATATTTCAACCGTACAATAGCGTATTCAATAGAAAGGAAAAAGAACGAAGGGCGCACAAACCAGTACTGCATGCTTCCCCAGTCCCCTAACCAAAATGTATTTTTCTTCGTTGTTTTTCAGAAAACAAGCCTGAATCCATGTCTAAAGACTGTTGACATCTGTTGAAATCCATAGGAACTGCAATCTGGGCCCTAACCAATTACATAGTCAATAGGCAGTCAATAGGCATTCAATGGAAAACCACTCACATCAAACAAATCACACTTCCTGGATGGATTTTCCTCGGGTTTTTGCCTGCTATATCGGTTCTGTTATACTCACAGACATTATTTTAATAGTTTTAGAAACTTCATAGTGTTTTCTATCCAATTCTACCAAGTATATGCATATCCTAGCTTCTGGGCCTGAGTAACAGGCAGTTTACTTTGGGCACGTCATTCATCCGAATACTGCCCCGTCACTAAAAAGTTAATGCATCGCTCAGTTATGTATAGAGCCACGTCATCATGGAATGCTCTGCCACCAGAGGTTACTCAGGCAAAAAGCAAGTTTAGCTTTAAAAAATAGATTAAAAAACATTATCACATCGCCTCTCCTCTTTCTAAAGATTTAATTTAACTGTATAACGCAACATGTAAGTGTTGGTCCCATGTTTCATGAGTTGAAATAAACGATCCCACAAGTGTTCCATATGTACAAAATTGGTTATATCCCTGTTAGTGAGCATTTCTCCTTTGCCAAGATAATTCATCCACCTGACAGGTGTGGCATATCAAGAACCTGATTAAACAGCATGATCATTACAGAGGTGTACCTTGTGCTGGGGACAGAAAAAGGCCACAAAAGAAATTGCACACAATACAATGCCACAGATGTCTCAAGTTTTGAGGGAGCATGCAATTCATGATGACTGCAGTAATGTCCACCAGAGCTGTTGCCAAGGAATTGAATGATAATTTCTCTACTATAAGCCACCTCCAATGTCATTTTAGAGAATTTGGCAGTACCTCCAACCAGCCTCACAACTGCAGGCCAAGTGTAATCATGCCAGCTCAGGACCTCCATATCCATCTTCACCTGCGGGATCATCTGAGATCAGCCATGAACTGATGAAACTGTTTGCACAACCAAAGAATTTCTGCACAAACTGTCAGAAACCGTCTCGGGGAAGCTCATCTGCGTGCTCATTGTCCTCACCAGGGCCTTGGCCTGACTGCAGTTCAGCGTCGTAACCGACTTCAGTGGGCAAATGCTCACCTTTGATGGCCATTGGCATGCTGGAGAAGTGTGCTCTTCACAGATGAATCCCTGTTTCAACTGTACCGGGCATATGGCAGACAGCGTGTATGGCGCCGTGTGGGCAAGCGGTTTTCTGATGTCAACGTTGTGAACAGAGTGCCCCATTGGGCATTGGTGGGGATATTGTTTTTGCAGGCATCAGTAAAATCTTACTGAATTACAGTTCATATAAGGAAATCAGTCAATTGAAATAAATTCATTAGACCCTAATCTATGGATTTCACGACTTGGAATACAGATATGTATCTGTTGGTCACATTATACCTTAAATAAAAGGTAGGGGCGTGGATCACAAACACAGTCAGTATCTGGTGTGACCACCATTTGCCTAATGCAGCACGACACATCTTCTTCACATAGAGTTGATCAGGCTGTTGATTGTGGTCTATCTAATGTTTTCCCACTCCTCTTCAACGGCTGTGCGAAGTTGCTGGACATTGTCGGGAACTGGAACATGCTGTTGTACATTCAGAGCATCCCAAACGTGCTCAATGGGTGAGTATGCAAGCCATGGACGAACTGGGACATTTTCAGCTTCCAGGTATTGTGTACAGATCCTTGCGACATGGGGCCGTGCATTATCATGCTGAAATGTGAGGTGATGGAGGCGGATGAATGGCACGACAATGGACCTCAGGATCTCGTCACAGTATCTCTGTGTATTCAAATTGCCATCGATAAAATGCAATTGTGTTCGTTGTCTGTAGCTTATGCCTGCCCATACCATAACCCCACTGCCAACATTGGTATCACAACGTTGATATCCACAAACCATTCGCCCACACAATGCCATACACGTGATCTGTGCTTGTGATGCTGGTTGGATGTACTGCCAAATTCTCTAAAACAACGTTGGAGGCAGCTTGTGGTAGAGAAATTAACATTAAATTCTCTGGCAACAGCTCTGGTGGATATTCCTGCAGTCAGCATGCCAATTGCCCGCTCCCTCAAAACTTGTGACATTGTGTTGTGTGACAAAACTACATATTTTAGAGTGGCCTTTTATTGTCCCCAGCACAAGGTGCTCCTGTGTAATGGTGATGCTGTTTAATGAGCTTCTTGATATGCCACACCTGTCAGGTGGATGGATTATTTTGGCAAAGGAGAAATACTCACTAACAGGAATGTAAACAAAATTGTGCACAACATTTTAGAAGAATAAGCGTATGGAACATTTCTGGGATCTTTTATTTCAGCTCATGAAACAATATATTTATATATTCAGTGTATATATTTTATTTATTTAATGTCCTCATCTATAACTGTTCTGTATTTTGTCATATATTTGTATGTTTTGCCTTGTTCATCAAGGCAAATGGTGGCTACTTTGAAGAATCTCAAATAGAAAATATATTTTGATTCGTTTAACACTTTTTTGGTAACAACATGATTACATATGTGTTATTTCATAGTTCTGATGTCTTCACTATTATGCTACAGTGTAGAAAATAATAAAAATTAAGAAAAACCCTTGAATGAGTAGGTGTGTCCAAACTTTGACTGGTACTGTAGTTGTAAAATTTTTAAAGAATTTGAAGTTAGAATAGCCTGAACATGTGAAAGTCAGTGGTAGTGTCTGCAGTAGTTGACTGGTTATAGTTTAAAAGATTGATTGGTTGGTTGGTTGAAAGGACAGGATAGCCTGAACATGTGAAAGATTTTGGTGTTTCTAGTTTGAATGGTTCAAGAGTTACAATTATTTTTTTCCCTAATTACTCAGAGATCGATAGAGCTAGGGTCACCATATTTGATGACAAACAACTTATATATTTCCTCTACTATTAGCAACTGTAATTTAATTTATAGGGTAAATTAGTTTAAATTAAATAGACCAAAAACAAAACTACCGCAACCTTACTTTTGTACCTGCTGGTTGGGATGGAGTAACTGTAACGCTCTGGGCGTAGTGGGTGCGGGGGCAGAAAGTTCAGGATAGCGTTTATTATGCAGAGGGAAAAAATAGCGCTCGCCAAGAATACCGGGCGCACAATAACAAATGCCCAACACTATAGTACTGCCACACAGTGGGAAAAATAGTTAAGCCCGCACAAAGAGCAGGCGGGCCTACCGGCTTAAATAGCCCAACTAATCAACCTCAGAAAAGGGAAAAGAGATCGGTGGCAGCTAGTAGACCGGTGATGACTGCCTCCGAGCGCCACCCGAACAGGGAGAGGAGCCACCTTCGGTAGGAGTCGTGACAGTAACAGCCTTGGGATGGAAGTAACAGCTGGTGAGAAGTGCACAATATCTTTCTTATCTCCATGTTTCTGGTTTGTAATGCTCATTACTTTCAACAAATGTACTATCAGCCATAATTTCATGTTTGTGTCAATTTGAATAATTAATGCTGTAGGTTAGATTTTTTTTTTAAATTAACCATGCGTCAACATCGCAATATTTTGCCTTACAATATTAATTGGACTAAAATGGATCACATAATAGCTATATTAACCATACTTTTCTCATCTCACTTTAGTGGGAATGTAGTAGGAGATGTTGTTCACCATTTTCAATGAGTTCATGCTTAGCCCTACCAATCAGGTGAGCTCCAGCTGTCATTGTCATGCGCACTCGTTCTGTCTTGATAGAATAAACTTCTTTATTCTCTTCACAAATGGCAACTCATCATGCTTATCACCTTTTCATGGCTTGACATAAGGTAATTGACCACCGGAATCATAAAGATAATTATAAACCGGGTGGTTCGAGACCTGAATGCTGATTGGCTGACAGCTGTGGTATATCAGACCTTACACCACGGGTAAGACAAAACATTTATTTGTACTGCTCTAATTACGTTGGTAACCAGTTTATAATAGCAATAAGGCACCTCTGGGTTTGTGATATATGGCCAATATACCACTGCTAAGGGCTGTGTCCAGGCACTCCGCATTGCGTCGCGTATATTGGCCATATACCTCACCTCTTCAGGCCTTACTGCTTAAATACATTTTAACCACGAAGATGTCAATAAAAGCTTATGTGAGAAGCTGATCCATCAAGTCAATTGATTAAGGCATAATGCTAATGTTGTCATATATAACTTTCATACATTGTCACTTGTTGATATTTTGCTAACATTATAAAAGCAATATCAACTAGAAGAGACAATGGCCTGTGCTTAAATGTTTTATTTTATTCCAGGTCATACGTTTACATTGTTACTTTTGTCCCACCCGTCTCTCTTGTAACTTCTCCCAGGCTAACACCCAAGACTATCTAGCATGATACTTAAAACCTATGCAGTCACTAGATGGGTTACAAAATGACATATGTTTGGAACCTTAAACAACTAAACACAACTCTACAACTGAAAAACACTTCCAGGCCCGTTTTTTTAACATACTGTAGCATACTGTGACTTTTTATAGTCCTGTACCCCTTCAAACCTTCAACCTCCAGCTGCGTACCCCCTCCAGCACCAGGGTTAGCGCACTCTCAAATGTTGTTTTTTTGCCATCAATGTAAGCCTGCCACACACACACTATACGATACATTTATTAAACATAAGAATGAGTGTGAGTTTTTGTCACAACCCGGCTCATGGGAAGTGACAAAGAGCACTTACAGGACCAGGGCACAAATAATAATATAATAATTCAATCAATAATTTTTATCTTTATTTAGCCATCTTACATATATAACCTTATTTGTTCATCAAAAATTGTGAGTAACTCGCCACAGGTTAATGAGAAGGGTGTGCTTGAAAGGATGCACATAACTGCAATGTTGGGTTGTATTTGAGAGAGTCTCAGTCTTAAATAATTTTCCACACACAGTCTGTGCCTGTATTTAGTTTTCATGCTAGTGAGGGCTGAGAATCCACTTTCACATAGGTACGTGGTTGCAAAGGGCATCAGTGTCTTAACAGCACGATTTGCCTAGGCAAGAAACTCTGAGCGCAGCCCTATCCAGAAATCTGGCAGTGGCTTCTGATTAAATTCAATTTTCACAGAACCGCTTGTTGGAATTTCGATGAGGCTCTCTTGTTCAGATATTGGTAAGTGGACTGGAGGCTGGGCATGAAAGGGATAACAAATCCAGTTCGTGTCGTCCGTTTCGGGGAAAGTACCTGCGTAATTGCGCACCCAGCACACTCAGGTGCGTCACTAAATCACATTTGACATTGTCCGTAAGCTTGAGTTCATTTGCACACAAAAAAGCATACAATGATGGAAAGACCTGTGTGTTGTCCTTGTTAATGCAGACAGAAAAGAGCTCCAACTTCTTAATCATAGCCTCAATTTTGTCCCGCACATTGAAAATACTTGCGAGAGTCCCTGTAATCCTAGATTCAGATCATTCAGGTGAGAAAAAACATCACCCAGATAGGCCAGTCGTGTGAGAAACTCGTCATCATGCAAGCGGTCAGATAAGTGAAAATTATATTCAGTAAAGAAAACTTTAAGCTCGTCTCTCAATTTAAAAAAACGTGTCAATACTTTCCCCTTTGATTACCAGCACACTTCTGAATGTTGTAAAAGTGTTACATGGTTGCTGCCCATATCATTGTATAATGCAGAAAATACACGAGAGTTCAGGGGCCTTGCTTTAACAAAGTTAACCATTTTCATTGTAGTGTCCAGAACGTCTTTCAAGCTGTCAGTCACCCGCCTTTTCCACAGCAATAAGTGATCCGGGTCAACAGCATCAATGTAACAGTATTGCATTCGTCCCGCTCCTCGCCCCAACCAGGGACCCTCTGCACACATCAACAACAGCCACCCTCGAAGCATCGTTACCCATCGCGCCACAGAAGCTGCGGCCCTTGCAGAGCAAGGGGAACAACTAATTCAAGGTCTCAGAGCAAGTAACGTCACCGATTGAAACGCTATTAGCACGCACCACCGCTAACTAGCTAGCCATTTCATATCGGTTACACTTTTATACATGTCTTACTACTCAAAAGTCATCTTTATTCTTGCTCAAAAACTCCCGTGGTTTATTTTTCAAATTGTCATGTTTCGTTTCTAAATCAAAAACACATTTTATTGATAACTCTGAGAAACATTGTCAAACTGGGCAGTTTTTTTTGCAGGGAGGTTGTCATCCACATTAGGAACTTGCTGACTTCACTACGTCATTCTAGCATCTGTTATCTGAGAAAATGAGCGTGTTACTTTCGTCCCATCTCTCACCTAGTTGTGGTCAGTAGTTGTGTTGAAGGTTCTTTGGCCCCTACAGTATGGACCTGGTCAGTACAGACAATCACAGACTACAAAGGGAAAACCAGCCACGTCACTGAGACCGACGTCTTGCTTCCGGACAAGCTAAACACTTTCTTTGACCGCTTTGAGGATAACACAGTGCCACCGACACGGCCCGCTAAAAAGGACTGTGGGCTCTCCTTTTCCGTGACCGACGTAAGACATTTAAGCGTGTTAACCCTCAGAGCATATGCAGACCAGCTGGCTGGAGTGTTTACAGACATATTCAATCTCTCCCTATCCCAGTCTGTTGTCCTCACATGCTTCAAGATGTCCACTGTTGTTCCTGTACCCAAGAAAGC
Organism: Salvelinus alpinus; assembly: GCF_045679555.1. Classification (NCBI taxonomy): domain Eukaryota; kingdom Metazoa; phylum Chordata; class Actinopteri; order Salmoniformes; family Salmonidae; genus Salvelinus; species Salvelinus alpinus. Next base: position 31,042,945 of record NC_092098.1, on the reverse strand, counting down.
AAAGGTAACTGAACTAAATGACTATGCCTCACTTCTGTCATCATGAAGTGCTTTGAGAGACTAGTTAAGGATCATATCACCTCTACCTTACCTGACACCCTAGACCCACTTCAATTTGCTTACCGTCCCAACAGATCCACAGACGATGCAATTGCCATCACACTGCGCTAGCCCACCGGGACAAGAGGAATACCTATGTAAGAATACTGTTCATTGACTATAGCTCAGCATTAGCAGGTAGGAAACAACACCTCCACTTCACTGATCCTCAACACTGGGGTCCAACAAGGATGTACTCCCTGTTCACCCATGACTGCGTGGCTATGCATGCCTCCAACTCAATCATCAAGTTTGCAGACGACACAACAGTAGTAGGCCTGATTACCAACAATGACGAGACCCTGGGAGTGTGGTGCCAGGTAAAATAACCTCACACCCAACGTCAACAAAGGAGCTGAAAGAGCAGTGGGAACACCCCCCTATCCACATCGACGGGACTGCAGTGGAGAAGGTGGAAAGCTTCAAGTTTCTCGGCATATACATCACTGACAAACTGAAATGGACCACCCACATAGACAGTGTTGAAGAAGGTGCGACAACGCCTCTTCAATCTCAGGAGGCTGAAGAAATTTGGCTTGGCACCGAAAACCCTTATAAACTTTTACAGATGCACACTTGAGAGCATCCTGTCGGGCTGTATCACTGCCTGGTACGGCAACTGCACCGCCCGCAACCGCAGGACTCTCCAGAGGCTGGTGCGGTCTGCCCAACGCATCACTGGGGAAAAACTACCTGCCCTATATGGTGGTTTTTCAGTAGCATATTGTGAAGTAATAATGTAATGAAACAGAATCATTAAAAGCTTTAAAGGAACCTGTAACCACCTGTAAAGCATAAGAAAAAACAATATACAAAAGAAATAGACACACATTGTAATCCAGATGCATACATAGATAAGAAACGTCTTAATCAATATAATGAATGTACTTATGACTATAGCCTGGTCGGTGGTGATATAATCTATATAATGAATGAACTTGTGACTGCAGCCTGGTATTAGGCCCCTATAATTTTTTTCACCAATATGTTGCGCCACCAACATAATCGGTTCAGTGATTTGTAGAGTGTTAAATGATTTGTAGAGGCGGGAAAAAGCCCACCTCAAAGAAGAATTTAGGGTGGGAAAACAATAGTGGCGCGAAGCCAAAAAGAGTTGATTATTAACATAAAGAGGAGTAACTATGTATGTGATGTAAGGATGAAAACTATATAAAAGGAGTGTGCCGAGGCTGGGAAGACAGTTGATCCATGGACCAGCTCGTCTTTTTACTTTGTAATAAATTCTACTTTGAATTCACAAGTTCTAGTATCTGAGAAATATTATTGGACCAATAATTATACGACACTTCCAGGACACCTACAGCACCCGATGTCACAGGAATGCCAAAAAGATCATAAAGGACAACAACCACCCAAGCCACTGCCTGTTCACCCCGCTATCATCCAGAAGGTGAGGTCAGTACAGGTGCATCAAAGCTGGGACCGAGAGACTGAAAAACAGCTTCTATCTCAAGGCCATCAGACTGTTAAATAGCCATCACTAGCACATTAGACGCTGCTGCCCTATATACATAGACTTCAGTAGTTATGGTAGTGGTCATTAGTTTTGGCAAGTAATTGTGTGGTTAATTAGTTGTGGTCAATAGTTGTGTGGTTGTGGTCAATAGTTATGGTCAGTGGTTTTTGTAAGTAGTTGTGTGCTTCAGTAGTTATGGTCAGCCGTTGTGATCAGTAGCTGTGGTCAGTAGATGTGTGGTTGTGGTCAGTAGATGTGTGGTAGTAGTCAGATGTTGTGGTTAGTAGTGTTGTGGTTGTGGTCTGTAGCTGTGTGGTTGTGGTCAGTAGTTTGCTCCTTGGAGTTGACTAGCTAGCCTGTTCAGTAGCTTCACACAGTTAGCTTTACCAGAGTTAGCTTAGTTTAGCCCAGCTACTGTACTGTAGCTGAATAAGTCCTCTCTTCCTGTCAGCTCCTCGTTGGTTGATGTAAGTGAGGACTTGGTGGACTGTGTATTCTTTAGGTTAGGTTTTACTTTATGTGTTCGCTCCCGTGTGCTGGTAAAGGGCACAGATGACAGACAGGTAGGATTCCAGTTGAGGTGGTTTAATAACGCTGAAGATGCACAAGCACGGAACAGCACCGCACAGTATATGTAGTATGGATGGGCTAAGGCACTTAGTGGTCTGGCAACTTGCTTCAACCAAAGTGTGTGTGTGTGTGTGTGGGGGGGGGGGGGGGGGGGGTATATCAACAAGGACACACACTGGCCTTGGCTAACAATAAACGCTAACTGGTGGGAAAACAAGGATGGCTGGAACTTTTTCTCACTTGACTTCTCTCGAGCTGATCTTCTTCTCTGAGCTGGAGATCGGCCAGCATGCTCTGCTCCACTTCAGCGGTGGGCGGAGCTACGGCTCTGATATGATGAACTAAGATTACTGATATGATTAACTACAAATACTTCACAGCCTTTTGTACAGTTGGCGTGGGAAGATGGTCAATTCAGTCTGACACTCAAACCAGCTTGCAAACAATATAAGCATAGAGCTCTCATCTAATTGGCCAGTAAGCCATCAATCATAAATGTAACAAGATATAGGTCATGGCTAGAAGGCATCCAGCTTTTGTCAAATTAAAGTCAGATTCGATTTTTCACGGCAGGTTAGGACAATTAACGTAGCAGGTTGGGAGAATTAGGTTAAGGTTAGGAAAAGGGTTAGAGTTAAAATGCAAAAAAATATATACTTTTGACGTTAACTTGACAAAATCTGGAGCCCTTCTTCTTCAAGGTTTATTGGAAATGTACACTCATAAGGTGTATTTGCGCCACCTACTGTTCGGGGTAGTAAAAAATACCCCAAATACAAAATATGTTTTGGATGAACAAATTCACACTAAAATGTGCAATGTATCACTTGCGCTATAAACACAACAAAGTCCACCTTCTTCACTATTAGTGTGTCGGGATCCTTCTCCTGCATGGCATTCACTGCAGACTGTGGGACATCCACTACCATGTCCTCTACTCACTCCTTCAGCTATTTTCACTGCCTCCACATAGGAGACCTGCTGGATGGCCCTGATCCTAGCTACTGCAACCTCCTTCATCCGTACAGGGCACTCCGGGAATGTGATTCCCATTACAACATGCTTCATCTAACTCAACTACTACATATTTATTCCTTCAACAAACACTTGCCACATGTCCAAACTTTTTACAATTGTAACACTGCAGCGGCTTCTGTACATACGGTCTCACCGCATATCTCACATACCCAGGTTTTTACATAAGTTGGGAGAACCACTTCATCAAATGACAGTAAAACCGATAGGCTTTGCTCCTTCTTTGCGTCTTTCATTCAATTCAAGGGAAGTGCGTCTACCACTCCTGGAATGTTATCCCTAAACCACACAGCCTCTATGTCCAACAAGACACCAGAGATGACACCTTTAATCGGTGCCCTACTCTGAAAAGCATAGCTTTCCACATCATTAGTCGACATGTTGAACCACAGAGCTTTCTCCTTTTGACACACACGAAATCAACATCATACCGCTCCTGTCCTGGTCACTCTGACAAATTTCTAACTTTAGCCATTTTTACTCCACTCTTCTTCACCATCGTCCACTCATTCTCACCAACTGTGCTGGGCCAAGAGAATCACACAATACTTCCACCATTGCTCCTCTAGTCATCCCCCGGACTCCCTCGCTGTTTGCTGTGAAAGATGCGAGTTTGTGATCTCGAAATAGCCCTCATATTTTTGTCTGTTGCTTCACCAACTTTTTCTCAATTTCGTCCGCATATCTGGATCCCTTCTAGCCATACCCTGATATATACAGTGGCGAACCAACCGAACACTTTTTCGCGGCAAGGAGTTCCTATGACCCGGCCCTTTCAAACTAACAGTTGATTGGCAGTATTTTCTGGCCATTGGTCTGAGACTGGAATTTATTCGTTTGAATAATAGTCGTCATGGTAACGTTCGTGTTCAGCCTCCATTTTGTTAGCCACTTTCCTTTTTCCCCTAAATGTTTTACCTTCCCGCCAGAATAGTAAATTCACTAATCATAGCAATGACAGAAATTGATTCAAATAATCAAAACTGTTGGTTATAACGTAGCGGCTGTGCTACAACAGCGTTAAGTGAGTACGTTGGTGGGCTGTAGTTTATAGTCTGCCCGGCCGGTTCGATGCAAAGGTTTGGGAACACGCGCCATTTTGTGAAATTTACACAAAAAAGCCTTAAAGAGAACAGGGTCTTCAGGTTTGTAGTCGTCATTTTTAATCATGATTTGGAAGCAATGCTGCTCTCGTTACAATTAATGTGTCGATCAGCTAACAGTATACATGCCTAGCTGCATCGAAATGTTGGTTTCCCTATGGTCAGATCGAATACGTTTCTGCCGTTGACTGCGTTGGCGAGTTGACTGAGAGGCGCTGTTGATTTGGAAAAAGAATTGACATCTATTCAGAGGAGTGAGGGTTGTACGTTGGGAAATCTGGGGGGCTCCATGGAGAAGAGACTGTATCGCCGTAAATCGCCTTATTAAGGCATTGGGGATTGATTGTAAATGAGGATATTTTTCTGGAATAGGAAGACTGACAGGCAGCGACAAAGGTAAGTTTGCGCTGTAACTTTGACTAGCCAGTCACATTGCTGTCATTGTAAACAGACACCGCAAGCTAGCCAGCTAACGTTATAGCTGACTTTAGCGCCAAATAAGGTAGATAGCTAGCTAACGTTAGCTGTTAAACGGTCTAACCAACGTTATAGAATGTTCACTCTTGGTTGGAAAACGTGCACCCCCATATAAATGTAACAATTAACATTAGGCTTATGTATCGTTAATCACATTGCTAGCTCGCTAACTGTTTAGGCAATGCTGGTGTAGTTGGCTAGCTATGTCACTTTCCATTGCCACAGTTAACAAGTTAGATAACGTTAGAAACCTAGCCTTAATCCATTCCAGTAACGTTAGGTTAACTAGCTAACGTGTTAACTACTTCAATTCAGCTGGCTAACTTGGATAGTTAGCTAAATGTGAAAACATAGCGTAGCAACTACAAATGTCATTCCGTGGAAGGAAGTATTGCTAGCCTATGTTTAATTTTTTTTAACAAGCTAAAGTTAGGTCATGTTAAGTTAGCTATCTACGTGTGTGCCACACTTCTAGCTAACGTTAGCAAGCCTGCTAACGTTACTAGCTACCTTACGTTACTGCTTGTTAGCACGTAATTCAACGTAGCTAAGCTAGCTAACATTAACCGGTCTTGTAGTTAAGTAACACAATTGACAAGGTAACGTAAACTAGCTACAAATACACCTCAAGCACATGGGTTCAATAGAGACTATCTCAATCATACGTTGCCCTCCAGCTAGCTTGGTTTGTGCAAAAATACTAGCCAGCTGGTTAACTTGACATGTTGTCAGTTGCCACAGAGATGCGGGCATGGATTGATGGCCAGCTAGTCATAGGGATGTGGAGTTTAGCCACTTCAACGCATTCTGTCTTGATACTGCGTTATCAACTAGCTAACGTATTTAACTTGGCCTGTAACGTCAGTTAATGCTAACCAGCAAGATAGCGAATGTTCATCCGGTCCCTCGATAGCTCAAGTTTGCGTCCATGGCCTCCCAACGGCTTGAAAGCCTTCTAGCTAGTATAGATGGGAACCGCATAGGTTCACTTTGTTTAAAAAAAAAAAAAATGTATTAACAGGCACAAGGTCATTACTGGGTACGTTCATAAACACAATTGAATGCGACTAAGTGTGTCCTGTGATGGAGTTGGCTAGCAAAGTTTGATAGTTAGCTAACATGTTAGCCCTGGGTCGGCAGGGTAGCCTAGCTAGTTGGGCTAGTAACCGAAAGGTTGCAAGTTCGAATCCCCGAGCTGACAAGGTACAAATCTGTCGTTCTGCCCCTGAACAAGGTTGTTAACCCACTAGGCCGTCATTAAAAATAAGAATTTGTTCTTATATTACTTGCCTAGTTAAATAAAGGTAAATAAAAAATTAAATGTTGACCAAGTGTAATCATGGCCATTGTTCAATTGGACTGATGGTAGACACTGACTTGGCTATTTACTAATTGAAATTGAATGAGGAATTTCGAAGTTGGCTATTTACTAATTGAAATTGAATGAGGAATTTCGAAGCTGACACGAATAGTGGACGAAATGAACATTACACAATTGATGTCAAAAATATACACTGACAGAAGCAGCAAGTTCAGTAGGGAAAACAATTATAACATAATAACACACAGAAATACAAGCCTTAGGTCAGTAATATGGTCGAATCCGGAAACTATCATCTCGAAAACAAAACGTTTATTCTTTAAATGAAATACGGAGCCGTTACGTATCCATAAGTCTAAATATTCCTGTTACCTTCAATGTTATGTCATAATTACGTAAAATTCTGGCAAATTAGTTCGCAACGAGCCAGGCGGCCCAAACTGTTGCATATACCCTGACTCTGCGTGCAATGAACGCAAGAGAAGTGACACAATTTCACCTGGTTAATGTTGCCTGCTAACCTGGATTTCTTTTAGCTAAATATGGAGGTTTAAAAATATATACTTCTGTGTATTGATTTTAAGAAAGGCATTGATGTTTATGATTAGGTACACGTTGGATCAACGACAGTCCTTTTTCGCGAATGCGCACTGCATCGATTATATGCAACACAGGACACGCTAGATAAACTAGTAATATCATCAACTATGTGTAGTGATTATGATTGATTTGATTTTTATAAGTTTAATGCTAGCTAGCAACTTACCTTGGCTTCTTACTGCATTCGCATAACAGGCGGGCTCCTTGTGAGGCAGGTGGTTAGAGCATTGGACTAGTTAACCGTAAGGTTGCAAGATTGAATCCCTGAGCTGACAAGGTAAAAATGTCTTTCTGCCCATGAACAAGGCAGTTAACCCACCGTTCCTAGGCCGTCATTGAAAATAAGAATGTGTCCATAAATGACTTGCCTAGTTAAATAAAGGTGTTCAAAAAAAAAAAAAAAACGGCGTCCAAAATTACCGATTTCTGATTGTTATGAAAACTTGAAATCGGCCCTAATTAATCGGCCATTCCGATTTAATCGGTGACCTCTAGTGCGAATGGTATGGATGATCTCAGGTTGTTTGAAGTTTAACTGGTGGGTCAATCAGTTATTTTGTGACGCTATAGGCAAATTTTATTTAAAGGGGCTTCTGGTTCATTCATGGCATGGTTAGTTTCTTGGAAACAGAATGATCTCAGGGACACATTCTCTAACTATCTAGGCTACTTATAGAACCATTCTATGCTGAGTGTACTTTACAGTAAACATTTACATTCTCCCTGCCACAAAAAGTGTCACCTGTGTCCCAAGATTACTACCAGTAATTTCTATGCTGGTTCATATTTGACTGTGTATGGGTGATATCCGTGAAAGTAAAAACAGCTATTTTCAATAACATGAGTGTAATAAATGGATTAGCTTACATCAAACTATTTGTGCGCTTACATGGGCAGAAGTCAGCATGTTGCTATTCTGGATGGCCAGATTACTGAGCAAGAATGACAAACTGTCATGTAGGGAATCGTAAGTGGCTCGTTTCAGCTTGTTTCATCTTGTTCATGATACCATGTCTTGTTTTTGAAGTGTTTTGATGGATTTCATATCAATGTTAAAATTTGCTAGCTAGCTAACCAATAACTGTAAGTATGTATTTGAGACAAGTGCTCATTGTGTGATTATGAACTTTAAAAAAAAAAAAAACATTGTAGACTAAATATAGCTTGTCAACAATGTAAGCAAACTGTTTTGCCCCATAGTTGCACTTGCGTTTGTTGCTAAACAACCAACCATTTATGAACATTAATGAGAATGGCTTGTGCACTTACACATATAATTTATTAAACCTTTATAGCTCTTCATTAGACAGAATCTCAAAGCGCTTGTAAAGCAAAATAAACATTTTTAAAAGTCTATATCGGCTACAACATTAGCTAGATCAAGTCTGTTTGAGTGCTTCTTCTACCCAGGTTACATGTGTGCACGTAAACGGATGTTGCTGCAACAATGTTGGAATGGTTTTAAAATGTATCTAGGCTTAACCTTTATTTGCTCCATATCATGATCGGTTGAGGTTCCATGACTCTCTTTGATTGAATGTCTATTTTTAAGTAGAATTGTATACTTTTCTCAAGTCCTCTCTTAGCCCTGCAATTGACCCCATGTCAAGTCCTGCCCTCCTTACCTCCTGTTTCTACCCAGTTCAACATTTTGTCAGGAAGCTCAATAACCAATGGAGAAATACCCTCTGATCTCAAACTGTGTTTTTAATACACAATGAAATTATACAGACTGCCGCTTGCTATTCAGGAGATTCTGGTATGTTGTGGTGGACTGTCATTGAAATCACTTCACTACTTTTCTAATAATACATCAGTGATTCATATTTTCTGCAAACATTCTGAAGAAGTAGCCTATGGCAAGGGAATATGCCATTGTTTTGTGTAGCCAGTTAGCATGAGGAAACAGTCATGTATAAAGGCTTTCACACAAAAAACTTCCCTATTAAATGTTGACTACAAAGTAGGCCTACGTGGCAAAATTATCATGATGACTTGTATCAATCTGATGGGCATTTGTTATGCAAACTCACCTATCACAAGTCTTTTGCTAGGTTGGTACTTGAATTCAAGGTAGACTCAGTGATATGATGTAGATGCAGAAAGTAAACAGAATATTGGGTCAATTTCCGCAACAACTAAGAGCGTTGAAGCGCAAGGCTCAACTTCTCCTCTGTTTTGGTGCCCAAGCTACCACGCTGTAAACGGCGTGAAGCGAACCTATGCACATGCGTAGATACTGTGTGTGTAACTGAGAGCAAAGTCTTGATATTTTTCCCAGACCTCAAGGTTCTCCTGGTGTGGTTTAAGCATTGTTGTGGACCATTTTTGGGGTGGCGGGTCAGCCAGTCAATCAAACTTCCAACATTATTTGATAAAGGCCTGTTTTTTGGGTTCTGGGATCTCCCCAGATAATTTGTGTAGAAGGACTGAAGCTCAGTTCTTACATTTTACTCAAATGAATGAAAATGAAAATTTATACTGACACCATGTAAAATATAATTTCCACCTCCAGAAATGTGTCCAATAACATATTGGGGAAATTATTTAAACATATTGGACAATGCAAATAGCTTATGCATGGTCCATCTTATCAGGTATGCGATTAGCAATAAGCATTATCACCTGTAGCTAGTGGTGCAACGGATCACAAAACTCACGGTTCTGATCACGGATATTTAAAGCAAGGAACTTTTCAATGTTTAAATAAAATATTCAATACTCAATTGTTAAATTAAAGTGCAATATGAGGCATGATACCTTCTTCCTTTGAACAATAGTGAATGAAAAATTAGCCTGTTTCCACATATAAAAAAAGTAAAAGAAAGAAAGCAAAGCAGACCTGAGCTTATAACTTCAAATTATTTTTCAAAAAGATGAGGATGTCAACATTGTCTGGGGAGAGGGTAGACCTCTTTGCAGTCACTATGTCCCCTGCCGTGGAGAACACTCTCGCTAGGAACGGAAGTGCCAGGTAGTGTCTTGCCATCATGGTAATGTGAGGGTATTTACACTCATTGCTTTTCCACCATGCCAGTGGATCACCATCCACTGGAATGCTGCCTTGTAGGATGCCACCTCCTCTTTGATGGTGTTGGCAAACGTCTTGCCTGTGTACTTGCTCGCAAAGGTCTCCCCGAAAAGCTCCTTCATGGCCAAATTATATTGTGGAGGAGATGCTTCTGTGACTGCTCCTGTCGGCTCTGTGGCTTGACCCTGCAGAAAAAATTACTTGATCTAACAAATGATTTATTTTCATATTTCATAGAACTGTAATTGTGGAAATAACTTTTAATAAAAGCCATTATTATTCCAAATAAAAAAAGGATGATTCTAATAGCAATAGCGTAGACTAAGATTAGACTGCAGTGTGTATATATATATATATTATTTAAGTAATTCACTCATTTTTTTATTTATTTTTTACGTCCTCAGTGGCCACAATCTCAGTGGTGAGATCACTATGTCCTCTGGCGTAGCGCAGGGACTTGAACAGACAGGGACTTGAACCTTGGATCCAGTGCAGTAGATCTATGAAGGTAGTCCTGTATATTAGGGAGGTATCTGGGGTAGAGGTCGACCGATTATGATTTTTCAATACCGATTATTGGAGGACAAAAAAAGCCGATGCCGATTTATATTTATATAAAAAAATAAAAAAAAACATCTGGGGTTCAGATCCTCTCTAATGGCAGCCTTGACATCTCTAGTGATGGTGCTGTCTTCCTCACTTGGAGCCATGGATTGTAGAATCCTTGTTTTCAGAGGTAGGATCATGGACACAGGTTTACGGTGAAGTTTCAGTTCTCAATAGGGTTGTAACAGTTTTGAGGGGTTTGAGCACCTGGAGGACGTCCTCTGCCACTTTCACGTCATCAGACAAGGTGATGATGTCTTAATTTTTTTCCTGAGTCTTGTCTGTCAGTGCAGAGTATACAGCTGCCTGCTGCTCAGGATAGCGCTCCAACATGTCATAAGTGGAGTTCCATCTTGTTGTGACATCGTGTATGAGCTTGTGGGTCGGTAGCTGTAGCATTTCTTGCTTGGTCTTAAGCACATGAGCGGCTGTTGTGCTTCGGTGGAAAAAGGAAACCACCTTCCTGATCCTCCCAAGGAGGCTGTCCATCTGGTTCACTGAGATTCCCCTTTGGGATGCTAAATTGAGCTTGCTTTGCACATGTGATATCTGTGGCCCCAGTCCAACTTCTATCACTGCATTTACTTGGTTCTTAGCAATATCCCAATCACCACAGATAATGCCATTGGGCCTCCCTAGCTTGCACTCTGCTACTGCTCCTAGCAGTACCTGCGCCAGATTTGTGCTTGTGTGACTGTCATATAGGGGGCGTGTCTGTAGCATCGGACTGTAGCATCTCCCACTCCTCTGTGGTCTAGTGAGCAGTCAGTCACGTAGCTTTCCGTTACCCTGGAGGTCCACCCGTCTGTGGTGAGGGCAACAGAGGATGCCTTGGATAATTCGTCGACAGTTTTTATATTTTCCTGTTCATAAAGATCTGGCACGATCTTCATACTGAAGTGGGTGCTCAAGGGGATTTCGTAGCGTGGCTCAAGCACTTTCACCATATTTTTGAACCCTTTGTTTTCCACCAGAGTATGGCCTCATGTCTGCAGCGATAAACATCCCAATAGATTTGGTGATGGCTATAGCCCGGTCTGATTCTGCAGCAAAGGGCTGCTTAAATGCCGCGGTGAGAAGTTGTCTCTTGGCTGAGTTGGCTCCCGTCACTGACACACCAGGGTGATGACGCTTTAAATGTGTGGCCATGCTCAATGTATTTCCATGATCATACGGCTTACTTGTGGCACAATGCCTACGCACCCTAATGGTGTTGTCCACCACCCTTCTTCTGTCATCATATTTGATAGGGAAGCCAAAAATGCTCCCATACATGAGACTTAAATGAAGCGGGAGGCTTTTCCAGTTCTTCAGCTCCTGCGCTAGCCATGACTGTCACCGCTCTTTTTTCTTTGCTTTTGGCAACGCGAGCATCCAGGATTAATTCGCTGGGATTCAACATGCCCCGTTCACGTGAACAGTACACACAACTGCTTTTAAAAAATCAAATCAGGCTTCAGAGTAAAACACAGCTTGCATCTGTCTCTTTTCACCGCCCTTCTGCGTCAAGATTTAGGGAATTATTACTTTAAAAAATAACAGCGGCAGTAAAACTGTATTTCACACTATGATGGTTAAACTTGGCAATTGATCCGCGGTTCACATGCGTGCCGAACCGTGGTGGGTGATCCTTAAGGATCACAGATCAACTACAGTCCATTACACCACTCCCTGTAGCCCAACTGATGTAGCGTAGTCAGGGCTTGGCGTTCATGTTAATTTGTCAGTAGCACAGCGGACCAGTACCAAGTAAAAACTACTTGCCCCGAATGAGAATTACTGGCCAGGGCCAAGTTATTGCATGCAGATTTTCAATCGTGGGTGATTTCATGTTTCATTTGCAGTCTGGGCAAGTACCTTAAAAAAATAATAATAGTAATAATTTACATTTTTTAAATATTATAGCCAACCATAAAATCTGATGTACACTGATTGTTTGTAAAATAAAACCATTCCCCCTCAATGATGACAGTCTATATTAAACAGTTTTTTAAAATGTAATATTCCTCTCCAGAAATGAGCCCAATAAAATATTAATGAAAATAAAAATATCTATGGTCCATATCAGGCAGGTTTGATATTTTAGCAATAAGCATTATCGCCTGCCCGATGCAGCATTGTGGCTACATGGCTGAAGCATGGGGTTGCTCCTCTTCATTGTTTACCCCAATGCGCTAATCATTAGCTAAATGAGACTCAACATATGGTCTTGTTGCTTGTTTACTGTTGTAAAAATAAAAACTCCCACAGGCACTAATAAAACCATGTGTTTTTGTGTGTGTTTTATATATAGTGTAGGTTGGGTAAATATAGGCCTACAGTTTTCTTGCCAAAATAACTTGTATTTTCCAGAGATTACATTTAGGACACATTTATTTCTGTTCAGCAATCAGCTGGATGAGAGAATGCCAAGAGTGTGCAAAGTGTGGCTACTTTGAACAATCTGAAATATAAAATACAATTTTATTTGTTTAACACGTTTTTGGTTACTACATGATTCCATATTTGTAATTTCATAGTTTTGGATCACTACCGGCTGTATGCGAACGAGTGATGCGCGTTTGGAGAAATACTGGCTGTATCCAATGCTCAGCTAATCGTTCACATAAGTACAGAATGCAGCACGCGACTGAAGAGAGAGACAACCAATTTGCTAGTTACAGCATTAGCGAGCGCTCTGGAAAGACAGCAGAGAGTGGAAAGGCGGTTTGCCAGTTACATCAGCGCGTCCCCTGAACGATAACGAAGAGGTCGGTGAGAAGCCTGATGCGTACTTCATGAGCTGTAACCGAAAAACAACTGGCATTTTTGGAAAGTTTGAGTTGAGGGAGAAAGTGTGGTGGAACAAGTATTGTTAGCATTGTTAAGTATCTTGCTAGCTGAATTCAGTTCTCTGTTAGCTAGCCAGAGAAATGTTGAGCAACATTAGCCAATTTAACTGATCAAATAATTGAGTATATGGTGTGAAAATTTGCTGGCTAATGAAGTCAGACTTCTAACGTTCGCTAGCTAATGTTACGTCAGATGAGCTAACATTAGTAACCTAACCAATTCACTGTAGTATTAACTGGTATACGACTCCTTGCCGTTCCTCAAGTTAGAAAGTTTTAGTTGATTATTGGATCCTGGCAATCAGTGTGAAATGTGAACGAACTAACTACTATCTGTGAACTGTTTTCCCTCTACAGTATGTGGTTAATTTTCAGAATGAGAGAATTAGGTGAAAATTAGGTGTTGCTTGTTAAACAAGTGGATTCAGGGATCAAGTGGAGCTGGGCCTGGTTTGAGCTGGATGCCACTATGGAGGTGAAAGGAAAACCACACACTTTTCCCTTTCCCACTTTTTCAATACAATGGATAAAAAGGGGTATGCTTGGTGTACTCTCTGCCTGAAAGAGATCAATTATGCCAACAAAGGGTATCATGCTCTTCTGGCACATTGTAGAACAGATGTCCACAGGCAGAAAGTGTACAATGTAATAATGTGCAGTGTAGCCCAAAGATGTTGATTTTGTTGTGTTGAACTTGACAGTATCGTGTGTGTGATTGATTGAATATCAAATTTTTACTCAGTGAATGTTATTTTTGCACACATGTAGCCTTGTGCACTTGATCTACGTCTATTATAGTGGACAAAATAATAACGCAAAAATAGAATGCTTGTTAGTTTTAGGGATGTATGGTATCGGAATTGGCCGACATTAGCTAAAAATGCCAACAATGGTGTCGGCCCAATGTCTAGTTTAAAGCCGTTTGAAAAACCGATGTCAAAGCTGATGTGCATACCTACAGTTGAAGTCAGAAGTTTACATACACCTTAGCCAAATAAATTTAAACTCAGTTTTTCACAATTCCTGACATTTAATCCTAGTACAAATTCCCTGTCTTAGGTCAGTTAGGATCACCACTTCATTTTAAGACTGTGAAATGTCAGAATAATAGTAGAGGGAATGAATTATTTCAGCTTTTATTTCTTTCATCACATTCCCAGTGGGTCAGAAGTTTACATACACTCAATTAGGATTGGGTAGCATTGCCTTTAAATTGTTTAACTTGGGTCAAATGTTTTGGGTAGCCCTCCACAAGAAGTTGGGTGAATTTTGGCCCATTCTTCCTGACAGAGCTGGTGTAACTGAGTCAGGTTTGTAGGCCTCCTTGCTCGCACACGCTTTTTCAGTTCTGCCCACAAATGCTCTATGGGATTGAGGTCAGGGCTTTGTGATAGCCATTCCAGTACCTCGACTTTGTTGTCCTTAAGCCATTTTGCCACAACTTTGGAAGTATGCTTGGGGTCATTGTCCATTTGGAAGACCCATTTGCGACCAAGCTTTATCCTCTCTGGGATATGTGGGACGCTAGCGTCCCACTTGGCCAACATCCAGTGACAATGCAGATCGCCAAATTCAAATAAATTACTATAAAAATTAAACTTTCATGAAATCACACATGCAATACACCAAATTAAAGCTACACTTGTTGTGAATCCAGCCAACGTGTCAGATTTCAAGAAGGCTTTACGACGAAAGCACACCAAACGATTATGTTAGGTCAGTACATAGCCACAGAAAAACAGCAGTTTTTCCAGCCAAAGAGGAGTCACAAAAAGCATGAATAGAGATCAAATGAATCACTAACCTTTGATGATCTTCATCAGATGACACTCATAGGACTTCATGTTACACAATACCTGTATGTTTTGTTCGATAAAGTTCATATTTATATCCAAAAATCTCAGTTTACATTGGCGCGTTAAGTTCAGTAATGTTTTGCTTCCAAAACATCCGGTGATTCTGCAGAGCCACATCAATTTACAGAAATACTCATTATAAATGTTGATGAAAATGCATGTGTTATGCACATGTATTTATCAACATTTATAATGATTATTTCTGTAAATTGATGTGGCTCTCTGCAGAATCACAGGATGTTTTGGAAGCAAAACATTAAACTTCTCCTTAATGCAACCGCTGTGTCAGATTTCAAAAAAAGCTTTGCCGCAAAAGCACACCATGCAATAATCTGAGTACAGCGCTCAGAGCCCAAACAAGCGAAAGAGATATCCGCCATGAGAATTTGGTTCGCTTAGCTTTAGGATATTAATTAGTGGAAAGATTGTCTGCTCCGTGTAGTTTGAAAAATATGAATAGTTAGGAGGGCAGGCAGGTATTTTAGTTTTTATTTTAAGTTTATGTTTAGTAAATTCGCTAGGACGAGAGATTATGATTTTGTTGAACGTAGTTGTTACCACAACTAAAAGGGGAATGAAAGCTTAGGTGGTTTCAGGAACTAAGGTGTTAGACACTGACCATTGCCCAGAATTTATTCTGCACAGCAGGCCGAAATAGTAGCATTGACTAGAGCCTGCGAAATAAGAGAGGAGAGAAAGGTTAATATTTACACAGACAGCACATATGCATTTAAACCATACAAAGCAGCACAGATAAATCTTAAAGAAGATAGGACAATTGACAGAATTGTTACAGGATAGCCAAGAACGAACGCCCCAGAAAGAATTGGACATGTGGAAAAAGAAAGGGGAAATCCTACAAGATAATGTCTGACATAAGGATAATTTACTAATCTTACCAAAGTCACTGTTTAGATATGTGGCAATATTGACACATGGGCAGAGCCATGAGGATGGGAGGATGGTAGAGCAGGTTAGGAAAGACTTAGTGGCATATGGGATAACTGCTTAAATTTTTTTTAATTTATTGGTAGAATATCCATTCCAACAATTGGAAATGGACTTCATTGAACTATCCTGAAGTGAGGGAAATAAGTAGTGTTTAACAATAATAGATAAGTATATTAAATGGGTATAAGCGTTCCCAACTTACTTGGCGGACACGATTAGGGTAGCTAAAATATTAGGTCCAGATATTATCCCTAGATTTGGTTTACTAGGATCTATTTCTTTAAACAATGGATTACATTTTAGCTAATCAGGTAGACCATATAGAATGCCAGAGTTAGGGAGACCAGAACAAGTAGAAATAGAACATACCCTAGCAGAACACATGAGGTGTTTATTAACCATACCCGTATGTCCAAGATTTTGTGTCCAACAGGTGAATTACAGAAGAAGGTGATTCACGCAATCCAACCAGGAGACTGGGTGTGGATCCAATCCCTGAGGAGAAAAGACTGGAAACAGCCCCGTTGACGTTTATTCTTAATAACACATCTCCAGATGGATCAGTGACCAAGGCCCTGGCCGGTTTAACCACATTGGCTAACAAGTTAGCGGAGAACTCTGGGGTGGATACCTCACTGACTGGGTGGTTCGATAGTATGTTTGGAAAATTGAACATTTTTATAATCACCGTGTTGTGGGCTGCATTCACCTGTGAGTGTGATGTTGTGTGGTTGCTGTTTGATTCCGTGTGTGAGAGGTTTAATTACCAGGGCTCTGGAGAGGTCGAGGTTGGTGAGATACGGACCGATTCCGAGCTCCGACCAGTGGGATGACAAATACATGCCTCCAAATCTAGTAGATGACTCTGATCACTTCACGAGGAGCCCATGCTGGATGAGACTATCATCAATGTTTAGACAGACTGTTTATTTAATGAAGATTATAATGAAAATCCTAAAAAGAAGAGTTATAATTGGATATAGGCCTAGAACAGTCTTTGAGGAGTATATGAAGTAAATACATGTATTGATTTTCTGATAAAGATTGAAGTATCACTGTAATTTTTAGTCAAAGGGGGATTGATAAAGGAATTTATATGTTTAAAGTAATGACTAAAGAATTCCACCCTGAAATCATATAATTGTATGAAGTGTGTTAGTCATAATTCCATAATATGTGTGTGACTAGACCATTGTGTTACTATGTAGCAATGTGAGAGTTGAGACAACAAAGGACTGAACTACAGATGACCTTGTTGTAACTCTGAAAACTGACAACAGGAAAGAGGGCCCTTCCAAGGCCTCTAATCTAAGGAGAAGAGGAGTGGCGAAAAATTGCCAAGGCTGGTAGAAAAGTGATAAAACCGTGTGTAAGTAGGTGGGAGTTATAAAATGACTTTTTGCATTTTTGACTTCAGAGCTCTCTGAATAAAGAACTAAGCTATTGCAGACTGGGGGCTTTGTCTAATTCTTCATTAACCAGGGTCTTACAAACTTCTGGGAATTGGTCAAAGCTATAGTGATAGTTGAGTTCAACCATTGGGATGAACATTTTCGTGACGGTGATGTGGGCTTTCGCCAACTGGTCTACATATTACCAAGTCCAAGTAGGTGCTATTTTTCAGATGTTGCCCAACCGGAGTTACACAGCAATATGTGTTGAAGCTGCTATTAGCTTTGACACATACTTACTATGGAACGCCGTTTGGGTCTTTGCGTGTCAAAAAAGATAGTAGCACTGTCAAAGCTGTACAAAAAAGTCTGCAAACCCCGGCCACGAGCGATGTGTTTACAATACCGTGTTGGTAATAAAGCATTATTTGTTTGACCGTAACTTCTGGGGTAGCTAGCTAGCTTTCGCTTGGTACCTAGCTAGCACCAATACAACCAGCCTGAAAACAATGACCAGTAGAAACTGCAGTCATTTTCACTATTCTTAGCAATGATTTAGGAATCCTTGTAAGTATTAGCTAGGTTGCCACTTGTTGTTCGCCTATTAAAATTGAACTGCAGTTCATGACAATCAATAGCTAGCCAGCTACTTAACCCTGTTGCCCAAAGCTAACATTATAAGCAGCCAGCTAGCTTCATCTGGCTAGTGAGGCTCGACCAGATTTAGTTATCTGTTGTGAAGATAGCCATAATAGTGTAATTTGTGGTTTGCCTTCAAAATAAAACTATGTCGTTGACTGATGCAAATGAATACAAATAGTAGAATTATGCCATAATTTATTTTGAAGGCTAACTGCAAAGTCCACTATTGTGGCTAATCCTTATCGTGGCTAGCTTCACATAGATGAGTCCGACCACCATTAATCAAATAAAAACTGTCTTATAATTTAGGGTTATTTTAGATGACACCTAGCTATATAGTTAGCTAACTATAGCTACTGAAACAGATTGTCGTTTTGCTATGATTTGGGGGAAGAACATTGTTAGCATCCATGAGCTAGCTAGCTTTTATTTTTTCATGACCAGCACTAAGTGCGCGAGACAACTTTACCAGCATCTATGAATCGTTGTGACGGTGTAATCAATAACTAGTCAAAAATGTATGAACTCGTTATGTGACGTGCAGTCATATTCAGGTCCTGATTGGTCAGTGTTATCTCCTGGTCATTTTTCTTTTTTGACATGCAAATACCCAAACGGCGTTCTATATAAATCCTGGTTGAGAATGAAACGACTGAACAAAAGAACAGCACAGCAAGTAAGTGAAAGAAATAGGTTTTGATTATGTTTTACTGGTAATAGGGACATATGTAAATGCCAACAAAATAACTTTTTGGTGTGTGTGTGTGTAACCTTTATTTAACTAGGCAAGTCAGTAAAGAACAAGTTCTTATTTACAATGATGGCCAAACCCAGACGACGCTGTGTAAATTGTGCGCCGCCCTATGGGACTCCCAATCATGGCCGTATGTGATACAGCTTTGATTCGAACCAGGGACTGTAGTGACGCCTCTTGCACTGAGATTCAGTGCCTTAGACCGCTGCGTCCATGTGTTAAGCATTCTTGTACAGTTAAATAGTTAAAAGGCTGGCAAAATTCTTAATATCGGATATCGTTTTTTTGGGGGCAAGGAAAATATCGGATATCGGTCATCAATGTCATATCGGTGCATCACTAGTTATTTTTATAGATACATGTGTGTGATTATTAAAGGCAGAAATACGTAAATAAGTTGTCAAGTGATGAACAGGCACCAGCCTGTAGCCCAGTATGGCGTCCGGGGTATGGGCGTCGAAAGGAAAGCAGTGGGTGTGTCAAAAGCGCTATGCTATAGGTTAGACGGTTTTGCTTGAGCAGTGTTTTTTTATAAAATCAATACCACACACCAACCGTACATTGAGCTACTGTACCCCGAGAGTTTAGACTTCCGTTTTGAAGCCAGAGGATGAGTCCGAGTCGTATTTCACTGTTTTACACACATAATTGTACATTTTCAGTTATAAAACTGACAATTTATTTTTTATTAAAATAACTGATGGGTGTACGGTTGCTTCCTGTGTTGTATGCGTGAGCTTCCTGTGACTGTCACCCTGATATTGGCTACTAGGAAGCTACTTCCCACCACATTACCGAACAGTAGTGCTTATCAAGCGCGGGAGAAGTGCACGGTGTTGCTGTTCATGCACTCACCATTGAGTAGTAGACTATGTATCAAGGTGACATCTATATATTTTTTATTTAACCAGGTAGGCCAGTTGAGAACAAGTTCTCATTTACAACTGCGACCTGGCCAAGATAAAGCAGTACGACACAAACACAGAGTTACACATGGAATAAACAAACGTACAGTCAATAACACAATAGGAAAAAATCTATACAGTGTGTGCAAATGAGGTAAGATTAGGGAGGTAAGGCAATAAATAGGCCGTAGTGGCTAAGTAATTACAATTTAGCAAATTAAACACTGGAGTGATAGATGTGCAGAAGATGAATGGGCAAGTAGAGATACTGGGGTGCAAACGAGACAAAAAAAATGGGGATAAGGTAGTTGGATGGGCTATTTACAGATGGGCTATGTACAGGTGCAGTGATCTTTGAGCTGCTCTGACAGCTGATGCTGCTCTGAGTCTCCAGCTTCGGTGATTTTTGCAATTCATTCCAGTCATTGGCAGCAGAGAACTGGAAGGATAGGCAGCCAAAGGAGGAATGGGCTTCGGGGGTGACCAGTGAAATATACCTGCTGTAGCGTGTGCTACGGGTGGGTGCTGCTATGGTGACCAGTGCGCTGAGATAAGGAGGGGCTTTACCTAGCAAAGACTTATAAATGACCTGGAGCCAGTGGGTTTGCGGACGAATATGAAGCGAGGGCCAGCCAACGAGAGCATACAGGTCGCAGTGGTGGGTAGTATATGGGACTTTGGTGACAAAACGGATGGCACTGTGATAGACTGCATCCAATTTGCTGAGTAGAGCGTTGGAGGCTATTTTATAAATGACATCGCCAAAGTCAAAGATCGGTAGGATAGTCAGTTTTACGAGGGTATGTTTGGCAGCATGAGTAAAGTACGCTTTGTTGCAAAATAGGAAGCCGATTCTAGATGTAATTTTGTATTGGAGATGCTTATTAATGTGAGTCTGGAAGGAGAGTTTACAGTCTAACTAGACACCTAGGTATTTGTAATTGTCCACATATTCTAAGTCAGAACCGTCCAGAGTAGTGATCCTGGACGTGCGGGCAGCGATCGGTTGAAGAGCATGCAGTTGGAGGCCACGGAAGGAGAGTTGTATGGCATTGAAGCTCGTCTGGAGGTTAGTTAAGACAGTGTCCAAAGAAGGGCCAGAAGTATATAGAATGGTGTCGTCTGCGTAGAGGTCAGCAGCAAGAGCGACATCATTGATGTATACAGAGAAAAGAGTCAGCCCGAGAATTGAACCCTGTGGCACCTCCATAGAGACTGCCAGAGGTCCAGACAACAGGCCCTCCGATTTGACACACTGAACTCTGTCTGAGAAGTAGTTGGTGAACCAGGCGAGGCAGTCACTTGAGAAACCAAGGCTGTTGAGTCTGCGGATAAGAATGTGGTGATTGACAGAGTCGAAAGCCTTGGCCAGGTCGATGAATACGGCTGCACAGCATTGTCTTTTATCAATGGCTGTTATGATATCGTGTAGGACCTTGAGCGTGGCTGAGGTGCACCCATGCCCAGCTCGGAAACCAGATTGCATAGCGCAGAAGGTACGGTGGGATTCGAAATGGTCGGTGATCTGTTAACTTGGCTTTAGAAGACCTTAGAAAGGCAGGGTAGGATAGATATAGGTCAGTATGGGTCTAGAGTGTCTCCCCCTTTGAAGAGGGGGATGACCGCGGCAGCTTTCCAATCTTTGGGGATCTCAGACGATACGAAAGAGAGGTTGAACAGGCCAGTAATAGGGGTTGCAGCAATTGCGGTGGATAATTTTAGAGAGGGTCCAGATTGTCTAGCCCAGCTGATTTTGTAGGGGTCCAGATTTTGCAACTCTTTCAGAACATCAGCTATCTGGATTTGGGTGAATCAGAAATGGGGGAGGTTTGGGCAAGTTGCTGTGGGGGGTGCAGAGCTGTTGACCGGGGTAGGGGTAGCCAGGTGGAAAGCATGGCCAGCTGTAGAAAAATGCTTATTGAAATTCTCAATTATTGTGGATTTATTGGTGGTGACAGTTTCCTAGCCTCAGTGCAGTGGGCACCTGAGAGGATGTGCTCTTGTTCTTCATGGACTTTACAGTGTCCCAGAACATTTGGGAGTTTGTGCTACAGGATGCAAATTTCCTTTTGAAAATCTAGCCTTTGCTTTCCTAACTGCCTGTGTATATTGGTTCCTAACTTCCCTGAAAAGTTGCATATCGCGGCTATTCGGTGCTAATCCAGTACGCCACATAATGTTTTTGTGCTGGGCAAGAGCAGTCAGGTCTGGAGTGAACCAAGGGCTATATCTGTTCCTGTTTTTTTTTTATTGAATGGGGCATGCTTATTTAAGATGGTGTGGAAAGCACTTTTTAAAGAATAACCAGGCATCCTCTACTGACGGAATGAGGTCAATATCCTTCCAGGATACCCGGGCCAGGTCGATTTGGAAGGCCTGCTCGCTGAAGTTTTAGGGAGCGTTTGACAGTGATGAGGGGTGGTCGTTTGACCGCAGACCCATTACGGACGCAGGCAATGAGGCAGTGATCGCTGAGATCCTGGTTGAAGACAGCAGATGTGTATTTAGAGGGCAAGTTGGTCAGGATGATATCTGAGGGTGCTCGTGTTTACAGATTTGCGGTTGTACCTGGTAGGTTAATTGATAATTTGTGTGAGATTGAGGGCATCTATCTTAGATTGTAGGGCGGCTGGGGTGTTAAGCATGTCCCAGTTTAGGTCACCTAACAGTACGAGCTCTGAAGATAGATGGGGGGCAATCAATTCACATATGGTGTCCAGGGCACAGCTGGGGGCAGAAGGTGGTCTATAACAAGCGGCAACGGTGAGAGACTTGTTTCAGGAATGGTGGATTTTTAGAAGTAGAAGCTCAAATTGTTTGGACACAGACCTGGATAGTATGACAGAACTCTGCAGGCTGTATCTGAAGTAGATTGAAACTGCCCGCTTTAGCTATTCTATCTTGTGGGAAAATGTTATAGTTAGGAATGGAAATGTCAGGATTTTTGGTGGCCTTCCTAAACCAGGATTCAGACACCGCTAGGACATCTGGGTTTGCAGAGTGTGCTAAAGCAGTGAGTAAAACAAACTTAGGGAGGCTTCTAATGTTAACATGCATGAAACCAAGGCTTTTACTGTCACAGAAATCAACAAATGAGAGCGCCTGGGGAATGGGAGTGGAGCCTAGGTGCTGCAGGGCCTGGATTAACCTCTACATCACCAGAGGAACAGAGGAGGAGTAGGATAAGGGTACGGCTAAAGGCTATATGAACTGGTCGTCTAGTGTGTTCGGAACAGAGAGTAAAAGGAACAGGTTTCTGGGCGCGGAAGAATAGATTGAAGGCATAATGTACAGACAAGGGTATGGTTGGATGTGACTAAAGTGGAGGTAAACCTAGGCATTGAGTGACTATGAGAGAGGTTTTGTCTCTAGAGACATCATTTAGACCAGGTGAGGTCACTGCATGTGTGGGAGGGGGAACAAAAGGGCTATCTAAGGCATATTGAAGAGGGCTGGAGTCTCTACTAGAGGTCAACCGATTATGATTTTTCAACGCCGATACCAATTATTGGAGGACTAAAAAAAGCCGATACCGATTAATCGGCTGATTTCTATTATTTATTAATTTGTAATATTGACAATTACAACAATACTGAATGAACACTTATTTTAACTTAATATAATACATCAATAAAATCAATTTAGCTTCAAATAAATAATGAAACATGTTCAATTTAGTTTAAATAATGCAAAAACAAAGTAAAAGTGCCATGTAAAAAAGCTAACGTTTAAGTTCCTTGCTCAGAACATGTGAAAAGCTGGTGGTTCCTTTTAACATGAGTCTTCAATATTCCCAGGTAAGAAGTTTTAGGTTGTAGTTATTATAGGAATTATAGGACTATTTCTCTCTATACGATTTGTATTTCATATACCTTTACTATTGGATGTTCTTATAGGCACTTTAGTATTGCCAGTGTAACAGTATAGCTTCCGTCCCTCTCCTCGCCCCTACCTGGGCTCGAACCGGGAACACATCGACAACAGCCACCCTCGAAGCAGCGTTACCCATGCAGAGCAAGGTGAACAACTACTCCAGGTCTCAGAGCGAGTGCCGTTTGAAACGCTATTAGCGCGCACCCTGCTAACTAGCTAGCCATTTCACATCGGTTACACCAGTCTAATCTCGGGAGTTGATAGGCTTGAAGTCATAAACAGCTTAATGCTTGAAGCACAGCGAAGATCTGCTGGCAAAACCCACGAAAGTGCTGTTTGAATGAATGCTTATGAGCCTGCTGGTGCCTACCATCGCTCAGTCAGACTGCTCTATCAAATCATAGACTTAATTATAACATAATAACACACAGAAATACGAGCCTTTGGTCATTAAAATGGTAGAATCCGGAAACTATCATTTCGAAAACAAAACGTTTATTCTTTCAGTGAAATACGGAACTGTTCCATATTTTATCTAACGGATGGCATCCCTAAGTCTAAATATTGCTGTTATATTGTACATCCTTCAATGTTATGTCATAATTATGTACAATTCTGGCAAATTAACTACGGCCTTTGTTAGGAATAAATGGACTTCACACAGTTCGCAATGAGCCAGGCGGCCCAAACTACTGCTTGCACGCAACGCAAGAGAAATGACACAATTTCCCTAGTTATAAGAAATTCATGTTAGCAGGCAATATTAACTAAATATGCAGGTTTAAAAAAGATATACTTGTGTATTGATTTTAAAGAAAGGCATTGATGTTTATGGTTAGGTACATTGGTGCAACGACAGTGCTTTTTTCGCAAATGTGCTTGTTAAATCATCACCCGTTTGTCGAAGTAGGCTGTGATTCAATGAGAAATTTACAAGCACCGCATCGATTATATGCATCGCCGGACACGCTAGATAAACTAGTAATATCATCAACCATGTGTAGTTAACTAGTGATTATGTTAAGATTGATTGTCTTTTATAAGATAAGTTTAATGCTAGCTAGCCACGCAGGCTCCTCGTGGAGTGCAATGTAAGGCAGGTGGTTAGAGCACTGGACTAGTAACCGGAAGGTTGCAAAAACGAATCCCCGAGCTGACAAGGTAAAAATCTGTCGTTCTGCCCCTGAACAAGGCAGTTAACCCACCGTTCCTAGGCCGTCATTGAAAATAAGAATGTGTTCTTAACTGACTTGCCTAGTTAAATAAAGGTGTAAAAATATATATATATATTAAAAATCGGTGTCCAAAAATAGAGATTACCGATTGTTATGAAAACTTGAAACCGGCCCTAATTAATCGGTCGACCTCTAGTCTCTACAGTGAAATAAGACAATAATAACTAACCAAAACAGCAATGGACAAGACATATTGACATCAGGGAGAGGCATGCTTAGCCGAGTGATCATAGGGACCAGTGGGAGGCGAGCTGGAGAAACGGCGATTCAGACAGCTAGCAGACCGAGGCTAGCAGAAGGCCTTAGGGAGAACGTCGCGACGGAAGAAGTCTGTTGTAGCCCCCTCATGCGGTTACGTTGGCAGACCAGTCGTGTTGGATTGGCAGGGCTCCGTGTAGGCAGTAAAAGGGTCCAGGGCAATTGGCAAAATAGGTATTGTAGCCCAAGAAATTGGCTGATCCTCTTCAGCTAGCAGTCCGATATGCTCTAGACAGCTAGCGGGCCGCGGCTAGCAGGCTAGCGGATGGGCCTTCAGGGTACGTCGCGATGGAGGAGCCTGTTGACACCCTCGGGTGGGTTACGTCGGTAGACCAGTCGTGGTGGAATCGGCGGGGCTCTGTGTCGGCAGTAAAAGGGGTCCAGGCCAATTGGCAAAATATGTATTGTAGCCCAAGGAGTGGCTGATGGACCTCTTCAGCTAGCCGGGGGATGGGCCTAGCACGAGGCAATTTCCAGGCTCACTGGTGCTTGCTTCAGGACAGAGACATTAGCCAGGGGGTAGCCACTCGGATAGCAGCTAGCTAGCTGCGATGATTCAGGTGAAAAGGTTCA
Source organism: Salvelinus alpinus (assembly GCF_045679555.1). Lineage (NCBI taxonomy): Eukaryota > Metazoa > Chordata > Actinopteri > Salmoniformes > Salmonidae > Salvelinus > Salvelinus alpinus. The sequence continues at coordinate 31,017,357 of NC_092098.1, read as the reverse complement.
GAGCTTGGGGTAAGAAACCGGAGATGTGGAGAAAGAGCAGTCCAGTAAGCTCTGGGTTGAAACGCGCTGTGCAGACTGGCAGGAGTTGACCAGGCTAAGGTTAGCTGATGACCGCTAGCCGTGGCTAACTGACTATTAGCTAGTAGCTGGCTAGCTTCTGTTGGGCTTCTGGTTCTAAAGTATAGAAAATAGCAGATCCATACCACATTGGGTGAGGCGGGTTCCAGGAGAGTATGTTGAAACTGAGGTTAAAATAGAAAAAAATATATACACTAAGGGGGGAAAAAATATATATATATACACGGACACAACAAGACGAAGACAAAGACATCTGAACTGCTACACCATCTTGGATAGGGATGGTTATCAGTATGTATTTATTGTGCAGGCTGCTCTCCTACTTTAAATAAAATCATGGGAGGGGAAAAAATTGCCACTAGCACCTTAGAGGCTGCTGCCCTATATACATAGTCTTGAAATCACTGGCCACATGGAACACTAGTCACGTTAATAATGGTTACATATTTTGTATAACTCATCTCATATATGTATATACTGTATTCTATTTTACTGTATTTTAGTCCATGTCGCTCCGACATTGCTCATCTAAATATTTATATATAATTAATTTACTTTAGATTTGTGTGTATTGTTGTGAAATTGTTAGATGTTGCTGCACTGTTGGAGCTAGAAACACAAGCATTTCGTTGCACCCACAATAAAATCTGCTAAACGTGTGTGACCAATGAAATTTGATTTGAATAGCCAGTAGAAAGCAGTTCGGCAGGCACGTCAATACAGCACTGGTTGCCGCCTTATCGACTCGTGCAGCCCAATCAGTCACACAAAATCGGTCTTGAGTGGCATCAAATCTTCCCAATTAGCTTATTTGCTTTCCATACACCGACTCCTTTCGACACACCCTTTCTCCGATCGCCATATTGGGCTGCAGCTACACATACTTGGCCAGGTTTGAGTCTTAAGGCTGTCATTTGTGTATTTATGATACCTCCTCCCGTGATTTATGAATCAATTAAAACTGATGTAGCTATGGTTTCATTTGACCTCTGGGGGACTGTTAGTCAACTCCACTTTAGTTGCCACTGATCTTCGGCACAGTTTTGAGGTAAAAGACATGGCCTTACTTTTTCTTATTTTTTTGTTGCGAGATTACACCTGCCTGTCAAGGAGAAATTGGAGTTCCAGTTTACTGTAAAAGCAATCGTAAATGTGCTGTCTCAGCCTGGTTGGATTTCCCAACCGCATACTCATGCGGTCTAGTAGAATCAACTAAGAGAGCGTTAAATTGTGCATTAAAAAGCTGATATGACTTTTGTGGAGATTGTATTGGCGCAGTCCAAAATGCTCCCCTCTATTAAAAAGAACAATAGCATTAACTAAAAGTTAATAGTAAATTATTTCAAATGTGTACTCATCAAATTAACTTTTATTTTATTATTTAAAACTGTTATTCATGATATATTGTCCAAAGGAAATAGCCTACATTGTGGTCTGGTATCAACTCTAGATTTTTTTTTCTAAATATAATTTAATTCTAATTACCAAATTCATTATATCAGAAAAAACCCCAAAATAATGTAATTCTTTCCCATCACAGTTGTGGTACTCGGCTCCACTCCCTTATCTTAGGCTGGAAGTTTGTTAGAGCTCTGTTCTTGCAGACACTAGCTCCAGGTTCTAATCTGCTGCATACATTTCGTTCAGCAAATAATGTGTTAAAAACAGCTTGGAAATGTGACAAAGTGAAATTTAATTTCTTGTTCATTACTTGTTTTCTTATTGGACAATAGATCGGAGCTCTGCCCTGGCAACAAAAGTAGGTTATTTGCATACTGTCTTCTGATTGGCCAAGCCAGAGATAGTGCACGCCAATTGCACTTTCTTCCTGGTGGTAGGATATGCTAATTAGGTACTGTTGCTGGGGTTCAGAAGGGTGGTTACTCTGATTCTGCTGCGTTGTGTTGCCTAATGAAAGATGTTGATAAATGAGTACTTAATGATCTACAGAATTCCCATTCACTGTAGGCAGACTGAGATTTCAAAATAGAACTGAGAAGATTTGATTACAGGGCTGTAGCCTTGTTTTCACTGCTTGGTTGAATCAGTCAAGTAAAACAACTGATGCAACTGGAATGTCTATTTTAGCTACTACTACTTATTCACCTTAATCCATTTTAAAATAATGCAGTTAGGAATTGTCCGTTTAAGAAAATATTGTGTAAATACGACCATAGATAATCTGCAAGTGTTGATAATTTACACAAGTTGTCATTTTTGATTGGCAGATGCATGTGAACATGCCTTTTTTTTTAGAATTATACATGTTTTACATGTGATCAGACATTAGATTTATACTATGTGTGAATGATTTTAGTAGACAGCACCAATGTTATTTTGGAGAACGTGCCAAACCACAGAATTCTCCTAAAAGTAACCTGTGAATAAATGACCGAATTGGTTAAATATTTTTAGGTGCCTTTTGATCACATAAAAAAAAAGTATTGCTGTGATTTGTGTGTAATGTATTTCTGCTTCAACTCAAGATTGTTTATAGCTATAGTCCTTAGTCAGTGGTGGCCATGATTTTAAAATGTTGCTAAATGCACACTGTGAATATTGAATTGTTAGCAAGTTGTCCATCTTCTATGGGATATATTTATTTTCCTTTTGGCTAGCCTAATTAGTTATTGAAGAGTAATCACTTAATGAAGACTAATCACTTAAGTGTTTTTAGATGTTAAAGAGATTTGTAAAAAAAAAAAAAATCTATAGATCTTAAAAACCTCTTGCCGCTCAGATCCCTTTAGCGGGATCATTTTTGTCTACATCCGGTGAATTGCAGAGCGCCAAATTCAAATTAAATTACAAAAAAGATAAAATTTTCATGAAATCACAAGTGCAATACACCAAAACACAGGTTAACTTGTTGTTAATCCAGCCGGCGTGTCAGATTTCAAAAAGGCTTTACGGTGAAAGCAAACCATGCGATTATGTGAGGACAGCTCTCAGCAGACAAAACATTACAAACAGCTAGCAGCAAAGTAGATTGGTCACGAAAGTCAGAAAAGCAATAAAATGAATCACTCACCGTTGATGATCTTCGTATGTTTGTACTCACGAGACTCCCAGTTACACAATAAATGTTTGTTTTGTTCGATAAAGATTCTCTTTATATCCAAAAACCTCCATTTGGTTGGCGCATTTTGTTCAGTAATCCACAGGCTCGTGCGGTCACGACAGGCAGAAAAAAATTCCAAATAGTATCCGTAAAGTTCGTAGAAACATGTCAAACGTTTTTTATAATCAATCCTCAGGTTGTTTTTACAATAAATAATCGATAATATTTCAACCGGACGGTAGCCTTTTCAATAGAAGAGAGAAAGAAAAGGTCTTGCTCCCAGCGCGCGCGCATGCACAAATCTGAGGACATCTGGCTATCCACTGACGCGATGTGATCATTCTCGCTAATTTTTCAGAATAAAAGCCTGAAACTATGTCTAAAGACTGTTCACACCTTGTGGAGGCCATAGGGAAAATAATCTGGTTGATATCCCTTTAAATGGAGGATTGCAATGGAAAAGAGTAGTTTCAGAAAAACAGCACTTCCTGGATGGATTTTCCTCAGGTTTTTGCCTGCCATATCAGTTCTGTTATACTCACAGACATTATTTTGACAGTTTTGGAAACTTTAGAGTGTTTTCTATCCTAATCTGCCAATTATATGCATATTCTAGCTTCTGGGCCTGAGAAATAGGCAGTTTACTTTGGGCACGTTTTTCATCAAAACATCAAAATACTGCCCCCTAGCCTAAAGAGGTTTTAAACTAACAGCCAAATCATTCGTTTAATTATTATTTAAAAAATTAACCCTTATTTTACCAAATAAGTTGACTGAAAAGACATTGTCATTTACATCAACGACCTGGGGAATAGTTACAGGGGAGAGGAGGGGGGATGATTTGAGCCAATTGTATGCTGGGGGTGATTAGGTGACTGTGATGGTATGAGGGCCCAGCATTCATCTGGCATACCATATTGTGCCAGCCCCTCCAAGTATCGTGGACCCTCAATCTTGGTTGGCTTCTGGAATAAATGGTAAAACATTTCACTATTTAATATTTACATTTTTCAAAATCACTCGCAGGCTGTTGTTGATTGATCAAACAGATTTTATGTGCATATTCAGCAGTTAGTCAAAATGAGTTTGGATTACTGAAGTTCGTGATTACCTTGTGCTGTTTAGGCTATGTAATATCTATAATTTTTGAGAGATTCCACTGGAAGTTTTGTAGGCATTACAGCATTTTCGTCCATTGTGCCTGTCCATGGCACACACAAAGTTAAATATTTTTGGGATATTACAAGGATGGAGCTGTGATAAGGATTTTAACCTTATCATGACCATCTGTGCATATTAGTAGGCATGCATTCTCTTGAATACAAAAATGCTAACAATTAGCATAGATGATAGCTGTCTGTGTTTGTAGAAAATGCCACTCTATTGCTTTCGAACTATCAATGCGAAAAGTAAGGTCTTGAACTCAACATTATTTTGTTTCTAAATGGCCAATATCGTTATTGTCCAAAAATTTGAATATACTGTTATTCAAAATTTAGGCTCCCCCTAATATGGTCATTGATTGAAGAGTACAATTATAGAATTTGTGTGGTTGGGGTAATTTGATGCAATGTTCACGCCAAGCATTATTCTGTTGGAATAGCTTCTTGATTCAGTGAGGTGTAGTCACTAGTCAGAAAGCATATACTTGATAAAAGCATAACTGTTAAATCTGCTTTTTAAAACGTTGCTTCAGTCTATAATTTTGAGTTTTTTTGCAGTGCTTTAATTTCCTTCACTACAGCAATGGGGAAACTGAATAGTAATTGCAGCAGCAGGGATTAGAAAAATATAATCCAGAGTGATGCGTTGAAAAGATGACGTTACCCAGGGATTTAAGGGAATATAGCATTGTGTTCGCTTGTCTCGCTCTCTCGACTATGCTGCCAGAGCAGTATTTGGGAATGAGTTGTGTGTGCGATGACGCAGTGGTTTCTCAGTGTGAGGTGGGGGAATGGTAGGTAAAAGGTAGGGAGGCAGGCCTGACTTTGGCTGATGCTCCCATCATGATGCTGCGTCACTAGCCAGCAGACGACCCAGACTGAGAGGGTACACTCAATGAGAGCCTCCACAGCCCCCCATCCCTTGTCTTTTGATTTCACCAAGCATGATCAAAGATACCTCCACCCCTTCAGTTACCCTGACAAAAGAAATTAGCTTCATGCACAGAACTCTCTACATGTGCCTTATAATGTTTTATTTTGCGGTGTAACTTACTGCTGATCATTCCATTTAATTTTACTGGCAAATCTCGCCAGCTAATTGAGAGACCATCCGGAATGTTATCGAGAGCAACCGTGTGACAAAAGCATGACTCTGTGGGCTGTGTCCTGTGGGTTTGTACTTTTTGGGATGAAACCTGATCTGAGGGTGAGCAGACTCCGAGTCGCGCTGCGCTGTAGGACACTTTAGACGCTGACAGGTGCTGCTGCTTTTTTGTGATCTGATTTCACCCTGCATGCCACTGGCCAAGGAGCAACTGTGCAAAAGGACAAAGAACGTCACAGTTCATCTTTATAAAGCAACCAGGGGCCATTGATTGTGACTTGTAGTTTGTGTGGTGTCTGGGTATGTTAGGATTTCATTTCAAAAGCTATATTGGATTATAAAACGGGTTGTTTGCATCCTGGATGCTAATTGGTTGATAGCGGGGAGTTATAGCACCACAATCCCCACATTTTCCAGTAAATGCCTGTTAACAGTTCTATTAGATTGATCAATGTCCCACAGCCCAGCCAGTCATTTTCCTATGCTACTAGGCTAGCATCTGGTTTGCCTAAACCAGGGCCAACCAAATCTCGCCTAGGGCCCAACCAAATCTCGACTAGGGCCCCTAATGCCTAATGAGCTTCCCTGATATTTTCCTAAACTGTCCAATACCTTGCTGATGCATTTCAGTGACTTACTGCTGCATATACAAATTGTTACACCTTTCCCATATTCAAGTAATTTAAAACAACATATTAAAGTTATTATCCTTATGATTGTAGTCCTAGAAACTGTAAATGAGTTACCTCTGGTTCGTTCAGCAATTCATATAGGGAAAATGTAATGGGGAAAGAATAGGGTTTTGGTATAAACGCCGAAAATAAGGTCTGAGGTTAACACAGGCTTATTAGATCTTATATGTTCTATGAGATGTCAGTCAATTAACATGACCTTTTATAAATTATGAAGCCTTTCATGTGCTTAGATTTAAAAAAAAATATATATACTGTATATATATTACATAAATGCTTTAAATGTTACATTAGCGGATGAAGATGATCTCATAGAACAAAACTTAAGATCTCCTAAGCCTGTGTTTACCAGACCTACACAGACCTTATTTTCAGCATTTATGCCCACAAAAAGACTCCATTACTATTGCTCTCTATAAAATGTGGTTTTAGGTGTGAAGTTATATGGCTACAATTTGATTGTTTTAAGTGTGATTTTATGACTGCTTACTAAAAAAGCTATCGCTTACCTTTCAAATTTCTAAATAGATACTCCATTTGTTTGGCCCGCGGCCCCAAACTCCGATTATATCTTGGCCCACCAAGCCCAAAAGTGCATATGAACGTGACGAGACTGACAGCGTCTCTGAGCCAAGCAAATTCATTTATCAAGATCATTATCATGTGTATATATCCAAAGAAATGGCAGTATAAATAAAGGTAAAACAGATGAAAGTGCACAGTTTGCTGTCATTTTAGCTGCTTGATGTGATTATGTTCACTTTAGTTGGCTTGCTAGCAAAGGATAAGTATACTATATATACAAAAGAATGTGGACACCCCTTCAAATTTGTGGATTCGGCTATATTAGCCACACCGTGGCACCGTCATAGGATGCCACCTTTCCAACAAGTCAGTTTGTCAAATTTCTGCCCTTCTAGAGCTGCCTCGGTCAACTGTAAGTGCTGTTATTGTGAAGTGGATATGTCTAGGAGCAACAACGGCTCAGCTGCAAAGTGGTAGGCCACACAAGCTCACAGAATGATACCCCTGAATTGCCTGGCGCGTAAAATTGTCTGTCCTCGGTTGCAACACTCACTACCGAGTTCCAAACTGCCTCTGGAAGCAAAGTCAGCCCAAGAGCTGTTCGTTGTGAGCTTCATGAAATGGGTTTCCATTGATGAACAGCCACACAGAAGCATAAGATCACCACGCGCAATGCCAAGCATCGGCTGGAGTGACGTAAAGCTCAACGCCATTGGACTCTGGAGCAGTGGAAACGTTTTCTCCCTGGAGTGATGAATCACGCTTCACCATCTGGCAGTCCGATGGACCAATCTGGGTTTGGTGGATGCCAGTAGAACGCTACCTGCCCCAATGCATAGTGCCAACTGTAAAGTTTAGTGGAGGAGGAATAATGGTCTGGGGTTGTTTTTCATGCTTCGGGCTAGCCCCTTAGTTCCAGTGAAGGGAAATCAACGCTACAATATCAATGACATTCTACACAATTCTGTGCTTCCAAAGTTGTGGTAACAGTTTGGGGAAGGCCCTGTTTCCGCATGACAATGCCCCCATGCACAAAGCGAGGTCCATACAGAAATGGTTTGTTGATATCGGTGTGGAATAACTTGACTGGCCTTCACAGAGCCCTGACCTAAACTACATCAAACATCTTTGGGATGAATTGTATCGCCAACTGCGATCCAGGCCTAATCGCCCAACATCAGTGCCTGACCTCACTAATGCTCTTGTGTCTGAATGGAAGCAAGTCCCTGCAGCAATGAGCCAACATCTAGTGGAAAGCCTTCCCAGAGGAGTGGAGGCTGTTATAGCAGCGAAGGGAGGACCAACTCTATTAATGCCCATGATTTTGGAATGAGTTGTTCGACAAGCAGGTGTCTACATACTTTTGGTCATGTTGTGTAGCTAGCCTGCATAGCTACATGCCAATGATTTTAGCATAGCAACCATTGCAAATAGAATGAACGACCAGCCCGTTTTGATAGCAACCTCAGAACCTCAGAACTAAAAACTGTTTTTTGCCCGTCCTATATATATATGGTGGTAGGATACAATTAATTTACTCAATATAATAACATTTGTAATATGTTGGCAACCGTTTTTTAGAAGCAATAAGGCCCTCAAACAGCCCATAGTTATTCACACAATAATTCCTGGGTTCTCATTCGTCATTGCTTAACTATTGCTGAGCACACCACATTAGAATATTCCCTGGAATATGGTTTCCTTCATAGGTCTCATAGGCCATGAGTCCAGCCGAGGGTCATGGTACCGTAGAAGGCCCAAAATTTGTCATCATTCATTCAAAGTTCATTGACATTTTTAAATGCAATGGTCAGCTAGCTATTTGGGACTGAATTTGTACTTTTTCCCCCTGGAGCACTTTTCTTCTGCTTTTCTTTAATCAGCTTCTGTAGTTGAGTTACGTTAAGGCCTACTGTATGTCATAGTGCTAAAGAAGTGTTTGTTATAAACAAGTCTATTTTAATCATTTGGGGAAAATCTAACATTAATTATACTGCACATTTCTGTGAGAATATGAAGGCTGTTTGAGGGGTTAAATAACTTTTCCAACCGATTTTCATAGCCCATGTCTCAGTTTATTGCACGGCATGCTTTCCTTTGACATCGTTGTGCTTTTATTCTGCCCAATTAATAATGTTGAAGCTATTGCTTTGGGTCTTTTGTAATAGTTTTCCTAATCAATTATTAACTTCAAATCTGGCGCCGTGCTTTTTTAGTTCTGGCCATCATGCAGGGATGTGATGAAATATTCTAGTAGTGTACAGGCATCAAATCTCCCTGCCATGGTCCTTTTTGTAGCTTTTTTTCCTTGTCGGAAAGGTCGTTGGTGCTTGTTTTTGTGTATACGTTTTGGGTCATGTGTAGGATGCAGTCTTCCAAAATTGCTACAGCTAAATGTGAAGTGATTGATGGTATATGGAATAATCACTGATGCAATAATTATTTTAAGACTTGCTCTGATATACAAACGCAGTGATTTATTCAAACCACAATTACATCATTTAAGTTGTATCATTTATGTAAAGGAACACAGTAGCAAGGGTTCACACTGAGAACTGAGAATGGGGCCTTGTGACAACCTATTGAATGTGTGTTGATCAGAAGCTAACATGTCCCTCTCTTTCAGGAGAAGAGACTTCAGCATGCAAACCTTCATCTGTCCAGCTTGCTCCCTTGTTTTTGTTCCACGCTTCTGGGCTTCTGATGGCTGCTCCCATTCCCCATTCGCACCAGCAGTACAGTGAGCAGCACCAACAGACTACAGACCCGTCTGTGCCGGCTCTGCCCCACAGCGAGCAGGCGCAGCAGTCTATTGCCAGCCAGGTACGCTAGGTACAGCTACACACACCATATACAGTATACTCATACATACATTGATATAAATACACACACAAAACCTTACGCATACACCAAAACACACTCGCACACAAAGTGGTGCTAACACCAAGCCCTGCGGCCTGTGGCTTCCTTTACACAACACTGCTTGCTGTCCGCCTTTCCTAGTAAAAGGCACTTAATATATCCTGACCCGCCGTGAACACGGGTTATTCTTACTGTACAGGCAACATTACGGCCTGCGTGTCCAGGGTAATAAACAGGGTGATTTCTCACTTGATTTTATTACTGACGACAGTCATGGCTATTACCAAAATAATCTGCAGGGTGCTGTCAAACACGCCCATGACTTCAGTGGCTGCTGCCCATGTGTGTTATTCTGATATCAGGCCCTCATCAAATTCTCCTTTATTTAAGCAGAGAGTCAGTGCCGTAATACCTGACAATATAAAACAATACACGCAAAGAAAGGAAGAAATATAGAAATATTAGAACGAGCAATGTCCGAGTATGGAATATAAATGTATATGAACACAGAGTGTACAAAACATGAAGAACACCTGCTCTTTCCATGACCTAGACTGACTAGGTGAATCCAGGTGGAAGTTTTGATCCATTATTGTCACTTCAATCAGTGTAGATGAAGGGGAGGAGACGGGTTAAAGAAGGAATTGTAAGCCTTGAGACAAGACATGGACTGTATGTGTGCCATTCAGAGGATGAATGGGCAAGACAATAGATGTGTGCCTTTTGAGCAGGGTATGGTGGTAGGTGCCAGGTGCACAGGTTTGTGTCAAGAACTGCAACACTGCTGGGTTTTTCACGCTCTACAGTTTCCCATGTGTTCCTAATGTTTGGTATACTCAGTGTTCGTAATGTTTGGTAAACTTGGTGTACGTGATGGTGTGTATAGACATTATGTACCGTATATGAATAGAAAAGGTGTGTACAGCAGTAGTTGTATAGGATGAGACTTGACTAGAATACAGTATATACACTGAGTGTACATAACATTAGGGACATGCATCTGTAGAAGTTCGTGAGGGTCTTAGCCAATAATACTTTTTTTCAGCCTCCTGAGGTTGTAGAGGCTCTGTTGTGCCTTCTTCACCACACTGTCTGTGTGGCTGGACCATTTTAGGATGTCAGTGATGCCGAGGAACTTGAGGCTTTTCTCCCTCTCCACTGCCGTCTCGTTGATGTGGATGGGGGCGTTTCTTCTGAAGTCCACGATTAGCTCCTTCGTTTTGTTGAGGGAGATTTTATTTTCCTGGCACCACTTCGCCAGGGCCCTCACCTCCAACCTGTAGCCTGTTTCGTTGTTGGTAATCAGTCCTACCACTGTTGATTGAGTTGGAGACGTGCGTGGCCACAAAGTCATGGGAGTGCAGGAGGGGGCTGAGCAGGCACCCATGTGGGGCCCCCCGTGTTGAGGATCAGTGTAGCGCAAGTGTTGTAGCTTAACTTCACCACCAGGGGTCGGCCCGTCAGGAAGTCCAGGACCCAGTTGCAAAGGGCGGGGTTCAGACCCAAGTTTATTGATGAGCTTGGCGGGCACTATGGTGTTGAAGGCTGAGCAGCATTCTTACATAGGTATTCCTCTTGTCCAGACGGGATAGGGCAGTGTGTAGTGCAATGGAGATTGCGTAATCTGTGGATCTGTTAGGACATTATGCAAATTGTAGTGGGTCTAGGGTGTCTGGTAAGGTAGAGGTGATATGATCCTTAACTAGCCTCTCAAAGCACTTCATGATGACAGAAGTGAGTGCTACAGGGCACATTTTTTCCCTTCTCTTTAACGGAAGGCCGTGCCTTTTTCTAAACTACCTCATCAACATTATTTTTGAAAGATAGCTTTTTGTCAATCCAGATGGCCAGATATTTATAAGTGGCGACACAACAATAAGGGCACCATCCAAAGTACGTATGAATCAGATACATTTTTACCTGATTTGGAAAAATAACCTATACTTGGTTTTACCTGCATTAAGTACCAATTTCAGTTCAAGAAAGGCTTTCTGCAGGGAAATACAGAGCCTGGTCAGCTGTGGGGGTAATGGCATACACCACAGTGTCATCTGCATACAAGTGGATAAAACAATTTATAAACCAATTTTGTTAATGTAAATAGTAAAAAGAACCAAACTAATAATCAATCCCTGTGGGACACTGTTCTGTCCTTTTAAATAATGTCATGCATAGCAACATTTGCCACATAAACAACAGATGCAGGTGAGTGTGTGTTTCTGAAACGGTGATGTTCTCTGTGTTTGGTGCCTCTGTGTTTTAAGGTGACCCCTGATGTTGTCATGTTACAGAGGCGCATGCCCCAGTGCTTTCGCGACCCGTCCTCATCTCCCCTAAGGAAGCTCTCTATTGACCTGATCAAAACCTACAAATGCATCAACGAGGTAAGTTCCCCCACACACTACACCTGTACCTGGAACTCTGGTCGCTCAAGGCCAGGGCTCGCACACACATACACGGAAGGATTGATCACTACTCAAATTTAAATTTGTGTAAATAACACATCTGTTAAGCCTGAATAAGATAAAATCAGGCCTGCACTGATCACTTGAAGATTTGAATCGAATAGTGACAACATCCCATGCAATCTCAGCTTGTATTGCATAGTGGTGGTTAGTGCCTACCTTTTAGCAACCACCTCCCAGGCTCCGTGTGCCACCTACCTGATGGGTAATTTAGTAACAACACCATTTTGTTGGCAGGTATACTATGCAAAAAAGAAGCGGAGACACCAACAGGGCCAGGGCGACGACTCCAGTCACAAGAAAGAGAGGAAGGTCTTCAACGACGGCTATGATGACGACAACTACGACTACATCGTCAAAAACGGGGAGAAATGGATGGACCGCTACGAGATCGACTCCTTGATAGGCAAAGGCTCGTTTGGACAAGTGAGTCACATGACATACATGTATTGTCAACCACCAGGGGAGCAGTTACCTTTTTGCAGAAGCTCATCTGGTATTGTTTCAACCACCACCAGGCCTTTAAAGGGCTAGACATGGTCCATAAGATTGACCTGACATGTATGTTTTCAAAAATGATACATGAGCATTTAACCAGAGGCTCACACATTGTGGCGGAATCGATGATAGGGCTGTGAAGATCTTGGAATTTGAGGTTACGGTAATTGGCCAGGCCAATGTACACAGTCACCGACATAACCGTTCTGGGGATTAGGTCACAATTCTGTTTGTACACTTATTTACATGGACATGCTTCTTAATGAAACCTATTTGAAGCAAGCCATTATACTTCTTTATTATCACGCCATTTTCATTATTATTATTCAGGTTATTACTTATACATATTAATAAAATAAAACATGTAAGTGCCAGGTTAAAGAGGATCTGTCACATGTTCATGTTGACACATTAATGGAGTCAAAATAAATATGTATGCCTACCTTGTTCTTGTCTGTTGGCTTTTCTGCATATAAAAACAATTAAATACAGATCCTATTTTGACGCACAAAACCATTCAAACAAAGTCCGATGGGTTTTCTCCCACTTTCCCCAAAATACTCACATACTGCCACAAACCCTGCTGCTGCGGTCATTCGATGGCATTGGCATATGTTCTTCAAAGAGAGGAAGCCGTAATGAGAAGTAATGTAGCCTAAGCTACTGACAATAGGCCTTTTACAAGCATTTGATTCTTATTAAAGAGATGTAGTCCAGACAGGCTACTTTAGAAAACTTTCTGCATGAACATATACATATAGAGAATCAGCGTACTCACTCACCAAGTAAAAGCACCTGTCAATCAAAGCCAGCAGCATATGTCAGACAAGCAAATATCCTTTCCTTGAAACGTATAAAAAAACAACTAGGCCTACCTTAGGCTTTCTGAAAGTAGTCTATAAGATAAGGAATTGACAAGGAAAGTATGAATGGGACAGATATGTTATAGTATGAAGAGTGTGTGTGCGTGCGCACAAGAGTGTGTGTGTGCGTGCACGGGCGCACAAGAGTGCGGGCGCGCAAGAGTGTGTGTGTGTGTGCGTGCGCACGCAGCAGAGTGTGTGCGTGCGGGAGTGTGTGCGTGCGGAAGAGTGTGCGAGCGCAGAAGTGTGTGCAGCGCGCAGGAGAGCAGAGAGCGAGCGAGTAGAGAGCCCACGCAGTAGTGTGTGTGTGTGACTGAAGAGGCTGTAATAAATCAGAGCCCCATCCCCCCTGTTTAGTGCATGTGTTGCTGCCTGGCTCATTGTTTTTACATGGTTTGTGTTTGGCCTTGACTCTCTCCAGGTTGTAAAGGCATATGACCGTGCAGAGCAGGAGTGGGTGGCAATTAAGATCATCAAGAACAAGAAGGCTTTTCTTAATCAAGCCCAGATTGAAGTGCGGCTCCTCGAGCTCATGAACAAACATGACACGGAGATGAAGTACTACATAGGTATAGCCAGATTCTCCTTTTTCCCTATACACGTCTCTCACTCACTCAATCACTCACTCATATATATATATACACTACCGTTCAAAAGTTTGGGGTCACTTAGAAATATCCTTGTTTTTGAAAGAAAAGCTATTTTTTTTGTCCATTTAAAATAACATCAAATTGATCAGAAATATATTGTTAATTTTGTAAATGACTATTGTAGCTGGAAACGGCAGATTGTTTATGGAATATCTACATAGGCGTACAGAGGCCCATTATCAGCAACTGTCACTCCTGTTTTCCAATGGCACGTTGTTAGCTAATCCAAGTTTATCATTTTAAAAGGCTAATTGATCATTAGAAAACCCTTATGTAATTATGTTAGCGCAGCTGAAAACTGTTGTTCTGGTTAAAGAAGCAATAAAACTGGCTTTCTTTAGACTAGTTGAGTATCTGGAACATCAGCATTTGTGGGTTAAATTACAGGCTCAAAATGGCCAGAAACAAAGCACTTTCTTCTGAAACTCGTCAGTCTATTCTTGTTCTGTTTAATGAAGCCTATTTCATGCGAGAAATTGCCAAGAGTTTTCTACCTGGTTTTCTAATGATCAATTAGCCTTTTAAAATTATAAACTTGGATTAGCTAACACACCGTGCCATTGGAACACAGGAGTGATGGTTGCTGATAATAGGCCTCTGTACGCCTATGTATTTTGTTATTGACATACATACAGTGGGGCAAAAAAGTATTTAGTCAGCCACCAATTGTGCAAGTTCTCCCACTTAAAAAGATGAGAGAGGCCTGTAATTCATCATAGGTACACTTCAACTATGACAGACAAAATTAGGGGGAAAAAATCACATTGTAGGATTTTTTATGAATTTATTTGCAAATTATGGTGGAAAATAAGTATTTGGTCACCTACAAACAAGCAAGATTTCTGTCTCTCACAGACCTGTAACTTCTTCTTTAAGAGGCTCCTTTGTCCTCCACTCGTTACCTGTATTAATGGCACCTGTTTGAACTTGTTATCAGTATAAAATACACCTGTCCACAACCTCAAACAGTCACACTCCAAACTCCACTATGGGCAAGACCAAAGAGCTGTCAAAGGACACCAGAAACAAAATTGTAAACCTGCACCAGGCTGGGAAGACTGAATCTGCAATAGGTAAGCAGCTTGGTTTGAAGAAATCAACTGTGGGAGCAATTATTAGGAAATGGAAGACATACAAGACCACTGATAATCTCCCTCGATCTGGGGCTCCACGCAAGATCTCACCCCGTGGGGTCAAAATGATCACGAGAACGGTGAGCAAAAATCCCAGAACCACACGGGGGGACCTAGTGAATGACCTGTAGAGAGCTGGGACCAAAGTCTACCATCAGGAAGGGCATTGAAGATGAAACGTGGCTGGGTCTTTCAGCATGACAATGATCCCAAACACACCGCCCGGGCAACGAAGGAGTGGCTTCGTAAGAAGCATTTCAAGGTCCTGGAGTGGCCTAGCCAGTCTCCAGATCTCAACCCCATAGAAAATCTTTGGAGGGAGTTGAAAGTCCGTGTTGCCCAGCAACAGCCCCAAAACATCACTGCTCTAGAGGAGATCTGCATGGAGGAATGGGCCAAAATACCAGCAACAGTGTGTGAAAACCTTGTGAAGACTTACAGAAAACGTTTGACCTCTGTCATTGCCAACAAAGGGTATATAACAAAGTATTGAGATAAACTTTTGTTATTGACCAAATACTTATTTTCCACCATAATTTGCAAATAAATTCATTAAAAATCCTACAATGTGATTTTCTGGAGAGAAAAAAAATTCTCATTTTGTCTGTCATAGTTGAAGTGTACCTATGATGAGAATTACAGGCCTCTCTCATCTTTTTAAGTGGGAGAACTTGCACAATTGGTGGCTGACTAAATACTTTTTTGCCCCACTGTACATACATACATACATACATGCATTTGACCTCTGTTCAACTTTGTGATGGAGTCTTTACTATAGTAATACCAGAAAGACCCCAAAACATCTTGATGGAAGTGTGCCATCTACCTGCTAGCTACACAGGACCGCCCCGATGTGTCTAAGTTGGTAGAGCATGGCTTGCAGTGCCAGGGTTCTGGGTTCGATTCCCACGGGGGACCAGTACGAAAAAAGTATTAAAATGTGTAAGTCGCTCTGGATAAGCGTCTGCTAAATGACTAATATGTAAATGTTTTGGAGAACCTCAATTGAAAAGTCTTTTTACTCCAGGATGAGGCTTAATCTGTCCAGGAAACCAGTCCATTAACATGCGCAAGTCAATAACGAGTATCCAATATGTTAACATCACTAGTGTATCAACCTATCTCGAAACAAATGCTCATTAGTCTTTTTTTGTCCCCTCCTCTCTCTCCAGTTCACCTTAAGCGCCACTTCATGTTCCGGAGCCACCTGTGCTTGGTGTTTGAGATGCTCTCCTACAACCTGTACGACCTGCTGCGGAACACCAACTTCCGTGGCGTCTCACTCAACCTCACACGCAAGTTTGCCCAGCAAATGTGCACAGCGCTGTTGTTCTTGGCCACGCCCGAGCTCAGCATCATTCACTGTGACCTGAAGCCCGAGAACATCCTGTTGTGCAACCCCAAGAGGAGCGCCATCAAGATCGTGGACTTTGGCAGCTCCTGCCAGCTGGGACAAAGGGTAGGGCTGGGAATTGCCAGGGATCTCACGATACTTAGGTGCCGATACGATATGTATTGCATTTCTCATTATTCTATAGGTATTGCGATTTGATGTTCCAAAAGTATTCAGACCGCTTCACTTTTTCTACATTTTGTTACGTTATAGCCTTATTCTAAAATGGATTAAATCGTTTTTTACACAATACCCCATAATGACAAAGCAGAAACAGTTTTTTAGAAATGTTTATACTTTTATAAAAAAATAAGCTGATATCACATTTACTAAAGTATTCAAACCCTTTACTCAGTACTTTGAAGCACCTTTGGCAGCGAATTACATTCTCGAGTGTTCTTGAGTATGACACTACATGCTTGGCACACCTGTATTTGGGGAGTTTCTCCCATTCGTCTCTGCAGATCCTTTCAAGCTCTGTCAGGTTGGATGGGTAGCGTCGCTGCACAGCTATTTACAGGCCTCTCCAGAGATGTTCAATCGGGTTCAAGTCCAGGCTCTGGCTGGGCCACTCAAGGTCATTGAGACTTGTTCCGAAGCCACTCTTGCGTTGTCTTGGCTGTGTGCTTAGTGTCGTTGTCCTGTTGGAAGGTAAACCTTCGCCCCAGTCTGAGGTCCTGAGTGTCTGGAGCAGGTTTTCATCAAGGATCTCTCTACTTTGCTCCGTTCATCTTTCCCTCGATCCTAACTAGTCTCCATGCCCCTGAACAACATCCCCACAGCCTGATGCTACCACTACCATGCTTCACCATAGGGATGGTGCCAGGGTTCCTCCAGACGTGATGCTTGGCATTCAGGCTAAAGAGTTTAATCTTGGTTTCATCAGACCAAAGAATCTTGTTTCTCATGGTCAGAGTCCTTTCGGTGCCTTTTTGCAAACTCCAATCGTGTTGTCATGTGCATTTTACTGAGGAGTGGCTTCTGTCTGGCCACCGTACTATAAAGGCCTGATTGGTGGAGTGCTACAGAGATGCTTGTCTTTTTGGAAGGTTCTCCCATCTTCACAGAGGAACTCTGGAGTTCTGGCAGAGTGACCATCAGGTTTTTGGTCACCTCCCTGACCAATCCCCTTCTCCCCCTATTGCTCAGTTTGTCCGGGCTGTCAGCTATAGGAAGAGTCTTGGTGGTTCCAAACTTCTTCCATTTAAGAATGATGGAGGCCACTGTGTTCTTGGGGACCTTCAATGCTGTAGTAATGCTTTTGGTACCTTTTCCCAGATCTGTGCCTGGACACAATTCTTCCTCGGAGCTCTACGGACAATGCCTTTGACCTCATGGCTTGGTTTTGCTCTGACATGCACTGTCAACTGTGGGACCTTTTATATAGACCTTTCATGTCCAGTCAATTGAATTACTACAGGTCGACTCCAATCAAGTTGTAGAAACATCTCAAGGATGATCAATGGAAACAGGATGCACCTGAGCTCAATTTCGAGTCTCATAGCAAAGGGTCTGAATACTTATGTAAATAAGGTATTTCTGTCATTGTGGGGTATTGTGTGTAGATTGATGTGGATTTTTTTTATTTAATACATTTTAGAACAAGGCTGTCAAGGGGTCTAAGTACTTTCCGAAGGCACTGTATGTTTGCGGCAGAGAGACGAGGGAGAGCATGAGAACATTTTTTTTTATTATCAGACATCAGTTAAATAAAATCTCACTATTTAAAAAGATGGTTTACAAGCTATAGGATGAAAAATACTGGAGTTTTTGATAGGTAGCGAAAGCTACTGGGCAAAAAAATTGTTGGATACTTGTACTCAAAGTATCGATTATAATTGTGATTTGTAACTGTATCGATTCACCCCCCATCACTAACAGAGGCTAGGTGAATGAGGATGTGACGCTGATGTTGTTTTTCCTGGAGGTTAATATGGTCAATTTTATGCTACATAAGTCTTACACCAAAACTGAGAATCTGATATTTTTATGACCCACTATGGATTCTCTATTTAATGGATTGATTTATTATTGGATAGATGGATTGGTAGAGTATGATGTGGAAAGATACGAAACAAAAGTTTTTCATTCAGTTTTTTGTGAAAAGGGTTGCACATTACATGGCTAGAAAAGGATAACAAAAATGCCATGTCCTAATAGCCATGACCCCTTTCTCTCCCCTCAGATCTACCAGTACATCCAGAGTCGCTTCTACCGCTCCCCAGAGGTGTTGCTGGGCATGCCTTATGACCTGGCCATCGACATGTGGTCCCTGGGCTGCATTCTGGTGGAGATGCACACCGGAGAGCCCCTCTTTAGTGGGGCCAATGAGGTAGGACTCATGGAATGAAAAGATGTAGTCTTTATTTAGGATGATATAACTTGTCAGATAATGCTTACCTGTGATGCTTCATTGTGCTCATGTGAGAAAGATTTTCAGTTTTTGTCTTCATCAAGATGAGTGTAGGGAGTGAGAACCTAATAAAGACCAACAGAGGGAGCTGTGGTGCTTTGAACGTTTCACTAGGAGACAGGACTCCACTTTTCACCTAGTTTACATTTACATTTAAGTCATTTAGCAGACGCTCTTATTCAGAGCGACTTACAAATTGGTGCATTCACCTTATGATATCCAGTGGAACAACCACTTTACAATAGTGCATCTAACTCTTTTAAGGGGGGGGGTAGAAGGATTACTTTATCCTATCCTAGGTATTCCTTAAAGAGGTGGGGTTTCAGGTGTCTCCGGAAGGTGGTGATTGACTCCGCTGACCTGGCGTCGTGAGGGAGTTTGTTCCACCATTGGGGTGCCAGAGCAGCGAACAGTTTTGACTGGGCTGAGCGGGAACTGTACTTCCTCAGAGGTAGGGAGGCGAGCAGGCCAGAGGTGGATGAACGCAGTGCCCTTGTTTGGGTGTAGGGCCTGATCAGAGCCTGAAGGTACGGAGGTGCCGTTCCCCTCACAGCTCCGTAGGCAAGCACCATGGTCTTGTAGCGGATGCGAGCTTCAACTGGAAGCCAGTGGAGAGAGCGGAGGAGCGGGGTGACGTGAGAGAACTTGGGAAGGTTGAACACCAGACGGGCTGCGGCGTTCTGGATGAGTTGTAGGGGTTTAATGGCACAGGCAGGGAGCCCAGCCAACAGCGAGTTGCAGTAATCCAGACGGGAGATGACAAGTGCCTGGATTAGGACCTGCGCCGCTTCCTGTGTGAGGCAGGGTCGTACTCTGCGAATGTTGTAGAGCATGAACCTACAGGAACGGGTCACTGCCTTGATGTTAGTTGAGAACGACAGGGTGTTGTCCAGGATCACGCCAAGGTTCTTAGCACTCTGGGAGGAGGACACAATGGAGTTGTCAACCGTGATGGCGAGATCATGGAACGAGCAGTCCTTCCCCGGGAGGAAGAGCAGCTCCGTCTTGCCGAGGTTCAGCTTGAGGTGGTGATCCGTCATCCACACTGATATGTCTGCCAGACATGCAGAGATGCGATTCGCCACCTGGTTATCAGAGGGGGGGAAAGGAGAAGATTAATTGTGTGTCGTCTGCATAGCAATGATAGGAGAGACCATGTGAGGATATGACAGAGCCAAGTGACTTGGTGTATAGCGAGAATAGGAGAGGGCCTAGAACAGAGCCCTGGGGGACACCAGTGGTGAGAGCACGTGGTGCGGAGACAGATTCTCGCCACGCCACCTGGTAGGAGCGACCTGCCAGGTAGGACGCAATCCAAGCGTGGGCCGCGCCGGAGATGCCCAACTCGGAGAGGGTGGAGAGGAGGATCTGATGGTTCACAGTATCAAAGGCAGCCGATAGGTCTAGAAGGATGAGAGCAGAGGAGAGAGAGTTAGCTTTAGCAGTGCGGAGCGCCTCCGTGACACAGAGAAGAGCAGTCTCAGTTGAATGACTAGTCATGAAACCTGACTGATTTGGATCAAGAAGGTCATTCTGAGAGAGATAGCAGGAGAGCTGGCCAAGGACGGCACGTTCAAGAGTTTTGGAGAGAAAAGAAAGAAGGGTCTTAGTTGTTGTATTGTTGATAAATGTAATGTAAGACCTTCACATGCCTCTTAAACCCAGTCCTTTTTCCTATACTGAGGTGCAGGCAATTTAATACGCAGTTTGTGCCAAATAGGGTAAGACATTCTTAATTGTGGTCTTCTGATTTTTCAGATTGATCAAATTAACAAAATAGTGGAAGTTCTGGGTGTCCCTCCCAATTACATATTGGACCAGGCGCCCAAGGCCAGGAAGTTATTTGAGAAGATATCGGACAGCACGTGGGGTGCAAAGAAGACCAAAGATGGCAAAAGGGTGAGTTCAACAAATCACTCTGTCAATTATGTTGCTGTGATGTCATAAATGTCCTTTGCAATAGTGAGTGTATATATCCTCAAAGTCTCTGTTCTGTGTGTGCGCAGTATAAGCCGCCGGGCATGCGGAAGCTGCACAGCATCCTGGGTGTGGAGGCGGGGGGTCCTGGGGGGCGGCGGGCGGGCGAGTCTGGCCACGCTGTCGCTGACTACTTGAAGTTCAAGGACCTGATCCTTCGGATGCTGGACTACGACCCCAAGAGCCGCATCCAGCCCTACTACGCCCTGCAGCACAGCTTCTTCAAGAAGACTGCGGATGAGGGGACCAACACGAGCAGCAGCGTGTCCACCAGCCCCGCGCTGGAGCAGTCCCAGTCCTCGGGAACCACCTCCAGCACCTCCTCCAGCTCAGGTAGGGAGAGCAATGCAGCCGCAAAGCTGCATGGAGAACTGGTTGTTCACTTTGAAGCAATAGCGTGACCTTAGACCTTAGATGTCTCTCAGTCCAATCCTGGGGAACCCCTGGGGTGTTCACTTTGTTTGCTCTAGCCCCGCACACTGTGGGATTCCCAAGGAATACATTTTTTCAGTACTGGATTAGATATGATGAAATTATAAAAATGTGTTATTAACTAACAGCTCAGGTACCTACGGTAGTACAGTGCCTTAAGGGAGATTGGAACTGTCTCAAATGTTCAACATAAATTTAATGTCAACCGATTTCTGTTTGGGTTTCTGCTCTGCAGGAGGGTCGTCTGGCACGAGCACCAGTGGGCGGGCGCGCTCGGACCCAACACATCAGCACCGGCACAGCGGAGGTAACTTCAGTGCTGCCGTGCAGGCCATGGACTGCGAAAATCTCTGCCCACAGGCAAGTCTCACACACACACTATTGCTCCTGGCCAAGTGACCCCCACTAGATTGTCACTTAGTCTATAACCCAGGTTGACAACCTTTACCTCAACTCCCATTTGAGCTGGATGAGCCCTCATAGGCACAGCTTGGAGAAGTATTGGGTTTTATAAACATAGGTGTCGCTCTTCAGACAGAGTTGAATAACCTGTTATCAGTCATTTGAGTAACTGACTGTTGCTGTTGTGTGTCAGGCGAGGCAGCCGTTCCCTCCCCCAGTTGGCTGGGCTGGTGGCAAAGGGGCGCAGACAGTGACAGTGGAGACCCACCCCGTCCAGGAAACCACCTTTCACGTGCCTCCCCAGGCGCCCAAGGCCATCCACCCCTTGGCCCCCGGCAACAGCTCCTCCGCCCACCAGCACCATCACCACGGACACCATCACTTACACCACCACCCCCATGCACAGCAGGGCCTGCCTGCGCAGCCCCGCCTCTACCACTCCCCTATCAACAGTGCCTCCACAGAGAACTCGGTGGAGGTGGTGCACGGCCACCTGTCTATGACCTCCCTGTCTTCCTCCTCCTCCTCCACATCTTCCTCCTCCACCGGGGCCCAGGGGAACAAGGCTTACCAGCTGCGCCCGCTCCCCGCCAACGCAGCCTTGGACTTTGGCCAGAACGGCAGAATGGGACTGGGTGCCTTCTCCAGCCCCAGACAAGAGACTGGGATGGCGGGCCACCCCACCTACCCCATGGGCATGAGACAAGGCGTAGACAGGGAGGAGTCGCCCATGGTAGGAGTCTGTGCGCAGCAGAGTTCTGTCGCCAGTTCGTGACTAAACTGAGAATGTTTGTTTTTTTGAAGGTGGTGGGTTTTTATTTCAACAAAAAATGTGCATAAAGAATCAAAAAGCTGCTTTAAACTGGAGGGGAACCTTATCACTGACCCTCTACCACAGTGCAGAGCCCACCATCTCTCCAACTCCTCCCCATGCCACCCTTGGGTTTCTCTCTTCACTTTGGTTTCAAATGAGATTTTTCGCTCCACCATTTTCAGTGTTCACAGGGAATTAGATTTTCTACTACAAACGATCTTGCATAACATACTTCACAACAGTACTGAAACATCCATTCATTTCACATACAACTCTCACTCGACTCTGCATGGTTTGCATTATTCCTTGTTATTGTCAGCCGAGAGCTTAGAAGTCTGTGGGTAGAAAATGATGTAGACATTATTTGTTGACGGCTATTTAGTAAAGAAATTGTTAAAGCACCATAACATTTCCAGCAACTCCTATCCACACATTTGCACTTTTTTCCATATTCGGCAAGAATAATTTTCTCTTTGGATTTATGTTCTCATTTTAATTGTTCTGTTCTGTTGTGCAATTCCACCTGTGAGCTGTGAGACCTGAAGTGTATACTACAAAGCAGGATCAATGAGTTAGCTAACTTTTATAAACAACCAGGTTACTGTCATTAGACCATTTCCATTTCAAGCTTATGTATTTTTTAAATAAGTTATTTCAAAATATTTAGGCAAGTTGGCTGGCTAACTGATCCTGCTTTGTAGTATACCTGTCTATAGAGTGGCGGAGGATTGAAGCATTATGCAGGAGTTTCCATCTCGCTGGGTTTGTCTGTGTCACGCTTTCTTTGAGAGGGATGTGGATGTGCTGCGCTGGGGGCCAGCCATGTACAGCTGTGCAGCAGAGTGCTATGCTGGGAGGCCCCAGGCCAGTAAAGGTGGGCCCTCCTAGCCCTCCTCTGGACTGGTAAAAAGGCCACACTGAAGAGATGTACTTAGGAGCAGTGGCCAGGGCCGAGCCACCCCAAACCTACAGTACAGATGTCCGGGCAGTGTCCGTTTTTTTAGATAACTCTTTGGCCTTATGTTTTTTTTTGGACTCTGAAATTAAGGGTGGGGGGTGGGTAAAGAAGCTGTACATTATTGTTTAAATGAGAAAATAGCTTTCCTCTATTTTTGAAGTTTGGATAAAAAAAACATAATTCTTAACTAAGAAAAAGTTGGAAAAAATGTGTTTTGAGAATGGTAATTTGAGGCCTTTAACTAAAACGTGTGGCTTGCGAGGTCCAGTGATTGCCGGCCCTTGTAAGTTCACAGAAGTATTTTTGTTGCAAGATGGATGGAATTAGCTATGACTGTGTCCCTTCCAACTTTTTACTTGCTTTTCTTTGTTTCTTCAGCATGTGGTTCCTCCAACAGAGCTTCTGCAAAAATGTCTTCTGTTCATCTTCGAAATGAAAACATGCTGAATTTTATGTGACTGCTTTTTTGCCTCACAATTATGCTGTGAATTTTACAAGAATTTATTTTCCCTTTTTGATAATTTATTGTACCAAAGCTGTTTTATAGCACATATATGTCTGTAACCAATAATGTAGCAGTTCTGCACTTTGAAACAAGGTGTATCAAGACCTTTTTTAAATGTCAGTAAAAATGGCTGTATCTATTGCTTTAGCAAAACCTTAACTGTTGTTGAACTCAGTACATTTACTGTTAGCTGTATCTTCAACAGAATTGGTTGTAAGGTTTTTTTCTCTCTAAAAAGACAAAAAAAACTATCAAAAACAAATCTCTCATTGGTAGAACTTTTTTCTGTTCTCAAGGACTTGAGGGACAATAGATGCCAACGCTGGTTGCTACTCTGCGGGTTCCGGAGTATCAGTATGGTGGCTGTTAGTTGAGGCAAGTCCTCGTATTCATGAGTTGAAAGTGAGAGGGGAAAGATGTGAACAGTGCATTAATCCTTCAATTTGTGACCAGATATTCAGAGGCTGTTTCAAACGTGCCTGTCTGAAAATGGTGCCCCTTTTCCCCCCTCAATTTAGAAGCAAACTTTTTTGACCTAGCTAGCAGAGAGGCACTGTACACATCCACATTTTTGCTGGGATACTGCTCTAAATTAGCTAAAATCCATGTTTGACTGAAGCTCTCACCATGGAGGTTGAATCCAAAAGGAAACGAGTAGGGACGAATGGTGTGAGAGGTGAGCCCTGCCTGCTGGAGTGTCATACTCCAGTCTCATCGTGTGATGCCTGAGGATACGGGAGAACTGGCCTAAGTTTTGTACCCGTTGCAAAAATTTAAGGGGGCGGCAACAGCTAGAGGAAAGGTGTCTATGACATCACAGGCTTCAGGTGTTTACTTTTCAACCCCATTTTAATAGCTGAAATAGAATTTATTATGTATATTTGTATTTTTTTAATAAAGGAAGTTTAGAACTCACTACTTTTTTCCTAATGGTATTTTGAGTACATTTAAGTCAATGTGGAGACCATGCAGTGGAAGTTCTGTGATATTAGTCAGTGGGTAACCGTGCTTCCAGGCCAAAGTAGTTGACAATGCCAGTACAAATGCAAAACTTTTAGGGTTTAAATTAACAGGAGAGTAGATATTCATACTTTAAATATTATAGACAGGGTATGGTGTGTGGATGTGTCTACAAACCTGAATGACAGCTGTGTTTTAATATATAAATACATAAGCAATTATGTACATATATTACAGGAACTATTTTTAGGTGCATTAAAATTGGCATAAGCTTCCACCGTGGGGCCATTTGCAGTCGGGCTACTGATAGGTGTGTGTGAAAGTGAAAGCCACGATCGTCAACAAACATCCAACTTTTACTCCCAAGTGTTCAATATCATTTCTGCTCTGCTCCCTATTTCATTGGAATACAGGCTTTTTATTGCCACCCTTGCCTTCCTGTCCCCCAGTCGTCTGGTTTTGAGTGATTGACAACAGTTTGGTTACAGGACATCTGACGTGCATTGTAAAGATTAAACGGCATGGGAAAAGAAATACCTGTGTCCACAGATTGTAAGATCTAGTCAATACT
This sequence comes from Salvelinus alpinus, assembly GCF_045679555.1. Classification (NCBI taxonomy): domain Eukaryota; kingdom Metazoa; phylum Chordata; class Actinopteri; order Salmoniformes; family Salmonidae; genus Salvelinus; species Salvelinus alpinus. The sequence continues at coordinate 30,991,837 of NC_092098.1, read as the reverse complement.
TGCTCTGTATATGAGAATGTTCCAAACATTTTTTTTAAATGGACAAGCCCTTTGTATTATATTCAAGCGGTCTTATGTATGATATTAAAAAAAAAGTGAATCAACTTGTACTGAGTCTATTTGTTTCCTTTTTCCCTGCCACTTTCTTTGGTTCTCAGATGGGTAACGACTGGAATTTAATCACAGTAGACATGTCTAGAATGCCAACCCAAATATTTTAACAAGTCTAGTTCCCATCATGACAATGTTATGCTTCAGTAAGGATAATGAAAAGCACAATCTTCACAATACTTAACATTTTTACACAATGGCATTGAATGTGTTAACCCTCCTCACTTGGTCCTTTTATTATGAAAGGATTTCCATCATTCTTAAAATGTCCAAATAGATCAGTTCCTTTACTCTCATGGAATTTGGCAATAGATCAGTTAATTTACTCTCATTGAATTTCAGGAATGTTTCTCATTTTGGAGTCAAAATGGCACTGAAGAACCAAGTAAAACCGAATGTTCAGGCGCTGGAGAAAGTGAGCCTAAAAGACTTTGGTCCTTACCGCTTTGCAATGATTTGAATACTTACTTGGTGTGACATGCCAGGTAACACTTGTGAGATACCTGGTGAAATCAACATCTGAAACATTTTGCAGTTGCTGTTTTCTTGATGTTTGATATACTGTAAGAGGCATCCTCTTTTTTTTGACACCAGAGACCATGTATTTAGTGTAGTGGCTGAGGTGTTGGACTGATTGGTAAACAGTGGGATTGTATTGGTGTTAGAAGTACAGAATACTTGTTAGGAACTTTGTCATTCCTCCTTAGACCTCACTTCTCAACTAGTCAAGTGTAACCCCTCCTCAACCTTCATCCTTCCCCTAGTCGAGTATCAAACCTGCACTAGTCAAGCTTCACCCCTGCATTGTTCAGGTATCACCCCTCTGACTCACCTGTGCATCAGTTCTCACTCTTGCATTAAAGCACATTTTTAAATCGCAATGAGCTTTTCTATTGACCAGCTAGTTTATGATTTATGATTTAATTTATTTCAACAATACAATATCTTAGGGACATTATTGCACGTGTAATAGAACAACATTATATATTGAAATACATTTTACTGCGATGCTTCCCAGCTCTGCTTTGTCAAAGAAACGAAGTGGCACTGGTTTCCCTACTGGGTGTTCCATCTTTAACTTGCTAGCTAGCTGTGTTCTTTTATTGACAGGCTAGCTAACACCCAAACTACATAGATGGGGTAGGTCTAGTTACAAAGCAGGATCAATGAGTTATAGACAATTAATTTGCTTTCATTTTGGAATGGGCATGGTTTGCTTTATTGCTTAAACCAACCAATGTTATTTAGCTATGATGATGTATCAGAATTCTAAGAATGTAATAGGGTGTCCAAGATCTGGGAACGCTTTCTTTGAGAGGGATGTGGATGTGAGTTAACTTGCCGCCAGTGGAGTGCCAATGTATGACATTCATATTAGCTAGCAACATTTTCATTTAAATTAATTTAATCATAGATAATTATGAAGAAGATAATTTCTAGCTACATTTTCCCAAACTTATAACTCCATGTTTTGTTGTTGTCAAATGTGCCTGTTTTTCGGCTAATGGAAAAGTTCATCATTGTGCAAAAAAAGTGCAGGGTGAGAATACAAAATGAGGCTTGACTAGAGCAAGGATGATTACTGACCAATGCAGGGGTGAGGGTTGACTAGTGCAGGATTGATTCTTGACTAGGGGTGAGTTGAGGAGAAGGGGTGATGCTTGACTTGTGCAGGGTTAAGATGTGACTAAGTGAGGGGTGAGGTCTGAGGAGGAGGAATGACGAAGTTCCTGTGAGGCCATCGAAGCGCCCAGGTGTTAGCAACTTGAGATAGTGAAGTGTGGGAAGGAAAGGGGTTGTGTATACAGTGTAAATATTGGGACATTTGTAATTCATCCTTCTCAAACCAACGATATGTATTAACCCTAGATGGTTTTGAAGCCATCCGCAGCAATTTTGGCACTCCATCGTTAAAAAGATTTTGAAGGCATTTGGAAATTAATGTCTACATTCGTTTTTGACAAGTGTATTATATTAGACACGTTAATACTTTTAAATGATATTAAGTGAACAGAACATGAACATTTTAACTATAATAAAATATAGTTTTTAGAGAGTACTAATCTGGCCAACCATAGTCCAGGTACCAGGTGTGCAGGCTCTTGGGACATTCATTGGAACCTTTTCATCTGTGGACCGGCTTTCACAGCTCTCCGTATCTGAGGACAGAAAAAAACACCAAGGAACAGGCTTCATTATACTAAAATTAGACAGCACTGAATATTATGTTGCTATTATCTCTCTGTCCTAATACATAGTCTTCCTTACTATGGACTTGAACTGGAGAATATTTTCATAATGTCCTCCCACAAAATGACCTGCCCTTTCCAGTAGCCTACACTCTCCCTTTACTGACAGCTGGAGGGAGCTGCAGTCGTTTCACCCCCTTCCATGGCTGTTATCTACAAATGCATTTCGAGCTTGTGTTTTTAATTAACAATGATACATCAAGATAGATAGCTAATAGGAAGTTACATTACATTTGATTCACTTAGCTATACAATGGCCTACTGTAGGTAGCAGTAAAGGGCTTGGGCTACATAAACTCAGCAAATAAAGAAATGTCCTCTCACGGTCAACTGCGTTTATTTTCAGCAAACTTAACATATGTAAATATTTGTATGAACATAACAAGATTCAACAACTGAGACATAAACTGAACAAGTTCCACAGACATGTAATAGGTGATAACTGAGGATGGATCAACAACATTGTAGTTACTCCACAATACTAACCTAATGACAGAGTGAAAAGAAGGAAGCCTGTACAGAATAAAAATAATTGTTTGAAACAAGGCACTAAATAATACTGCAAAGAATATGGCAAAGCAATTAACTTTTTGTCCTTAATACAAGGTGTTATGTTTGGGGCAAATCCAATACAACACATTACTGAGTACCACTCTCCATATGTTTAAGCATAGTGGTGGCTGCATCATCTTATGGGTGTTGTTGTAATTGTTAAGGACTGGGAAGTTTTTCAGGATAAAAAATAAACAGAATGGAGCTAAGCACAGGGAAAAAACCTGGCTCAGTCTGCTTTCCTCTGGACACTGGGAGAGGAATTCACCTTTCAGCAGGACAATAACCTAAAACACAATTTTTATACTTTTTCCTAAACATGATGGGATGTTAATTAACTCAGGAACCACACCGGTGTGGAAGAAACTGCTTTCAATATACAGTACTTTGTATCCCTCATTTATTTTGGCAGTTACCTGTATCACCAGTGAAATGGAAATGCTCTTGAAGAATTATATTTCCTTGTTTGTTTTTTGTTTAATACATATTAACTATATTTATGTTCCTCATATATGTCTAATGGCTTGTCAACCCCTAACAACACCTAACACACAGCCCCATGACAAGTACGCTGATTCATACCACTTACGCCTTCTCTTGTTTTGGGGGCAAATCAAACACACAAACACATATTTATTTCAAACATACTGTATAAATGTATTTAAAAAATGTGTCACTATAGTCATTTGGGTTTCTGTACAATAATTGTGCTTTCATATAAAGCATGCTTTCCATCCATCCATTGCCCGTGCGCTATCACACTGAGGACCTGCATGGGGCTGGGTTGGGGGGCAGAGAGTAGAGTGGTCAGTGACAAAGAAGTAGTGTCAAACCAAAGGAAAGACAAACATGGGAACTTTCTACAACATTGTTTGCTGTGTGATTCTCTAGAAGACATTGGAATTTCACATGAGAGGAAAGGTAAACTCTCATAGGACAATAGTGCCAAATTCAGCAGTAAACAGTGACATGTTGTCACGGCTGTCTTCCTCTTCTTCCTCTGATGAGGTGTAACAAGGATCGGACCAATACGCAGCGTGGTAGGTATCCATGTTTTAATATAGAAAACTGAACTATGAACACCAATACAAAACAATAAACGTGAACAAACCGTAACAGTCCAGTGTGGCACAAACACTGACACAGGAAACAATCACCCACAAAATTCCCAAAGAACATGGCTGGCTAAATATGGTTCCCAATCAGAGACAACGATAAACACCTGCCTCTAATTGAGAACCAATCTAGGCAACCATAGACTTACATACACACCTATAATGAACACAACCCCATCACTCTACAAAAACCCCCTAGACAGTACAAACACCCTAGACGAGACAAAAACACACAAACCACCCTCGTCACACCCTGACCTAACCAAAATAATAAAGATAACAAAGATAACTAAGGCCAGGGCGTGACACATGTATTGATGGTAATGAAAGGTGTGTGTGGGGAGGGTTCTACAGTAGTGCTTGTTGGGGCTCATTCAAGTCATTGTGAAGCAGCATAACTCTTTACATGGAGATGTTAGGGAAAGGCAGAGATGGTCTATAGAAAAGGACAGGTTTTTATCACTATCTTTTACTTTTGTTTCTTAAGCTGCAATGAATACAAATCAAAAATGAACCAAAATGAAAACGTTTTTGTACCAGCACATTTTGATTGTTTGATGCATTACCCTCCTACTCATCTATATGAGTAGGAAGGTAATGCTGAGTAATATAATGGGCATCTGATAAAATCCCCCGTTCTGAAGGTCCTGAAATTCAGCCATGAAGTAGGCTACATTCACTTTCACCTCAGATTGTGACTGAAATGTGTGTGGGCGTGTGCGCATCTGTGTGCGGCTGTGAGCTTGTGTGTGTGTTTGTGTGATAGCAGATAGCATTTTGGTTTCAGCATTGGGAAATGGAAAACTTCCCCAGGTAGGCCGTCCACCCCACCCCGCCTCCCACCTCTGCTTGCAACAGAAACAATGAACTGCCATCCGACTTGACTGTTGTCAGGGGCAAAGTGCGTCGCTTTATTGCTTTGCTTAACTGTCAAGCCCGTTCCCGGCCCATGTTTTTATGAAAAATCAAGTCTGATCTATATTAAATCAAAATGGTGCAGAGGCGTTTTGACACACGCTGATGTGATGCTGAAGATACTGAGTTGGTGGATGTTGAAAGGGTCCCCGCTATGAGGGAGAAACATATCTACAGTCAATTTGAAACTTGCATTTTAGATCCACAGTCTTGGAGTCGGGCTTTTAGATCAGAGAGACACAAGGAATGTATGGCCCCATCATTATCTTGAAAATCATTCACTTAGCTGGGGAACAGACACGCACACACGCAAATAAACACATAGTCACGCTTAACTTCTTTGCGATCGGTGTTCCTTCCCCGGGACGTTTGAGCTAACGTAGGCTAATGCAATTAGCATGAGATTGTAAGTAACAAGAGCATTTTCCAGGACATAGACATATTTGATATTGGCAGAAAGCTTAAATTCTTGTTAATCTAACTGCACTGTCCAATGTACAGTAACTATTACAGTGAAAGAATACCATGCTATTGTTTGAGGAGAGTGCGCAATTTTGAACATAGTTATTAATAAACAAATTAGGAACATTTGGGCAGTCTTGATTTAACATTTTGAACAGAAATGATTCATTGGATCAGTCTAAAACTTTGATCATTCACTGGTGGCCAAAATCTAAATTGCACCTGGGCTGGAATAATACATTATGGCCTTTCTCTTGCATTTCAAAGATGATGCTACAAAAAAAACAAAAGAATGGTTGTTTTTTCTTTGTATTATCTTTTACCAGATCTATTGTGTTATATTCTCCTACATTCCTTTCACATTTCACAAACTTCAAAGTGTTTCCTTTCAAATGGTACCAAGAATAGGCATATCCTTGCTTCAGGGCCTGAGCTACAGGCAGTTAGATTTGGGTATGTTAGTTTAGGCTGAAATTGAAGAAAAGGGGCGGATCTTTACATTTACGGCACCTCTATTCTTGTCTATTGTCCGAGCATAACCTTATTGTTACACACAACACAATGCAGAGAAGACCAGTTCAACATAGATAAAAGGCTTAACAATACATGTATTGGGGTCTCAATCAAAGCTGTAATATGTACTGTAGTGCTGCTTGGTCCCACTAGCTCATTAGTTGAGCATTTGCATAATAAAGCAATTCAATGCAAGTACTATGAAGTTAAGCAATTATGCTGCTAAACTATCTTAAGTCCACACCCAGACTTAATTACAATATACTATGTACTTTTTCAAGCTGTATAGAGTGCTAATGAGAAGTCTTGTTAAATGAATATCGACTCGACTTTGTGCTGTTGCAGTATCTTTTGGTGGCCTTTCTCAACTCTGAGTCTGATAATTTTGTGAGAGACAAAACAGATTAATTTCCTACTGTCAGCATCTTATATACTTCAAATCAATTGCATGGCATGAGAGTTGAGAACCTCGAGTAACAAGCAGTCCAGGAAGAACAGGACTTTAGCTTAGCTGTGCTGTTTGGCACATCCCTGAAGCAGAGCTGGCAAACACAGTCCCCTCTTGGGGTTTGGGTGCTGGTTGGTTGTAATTTACATAAATAATGGGTTGGTGTACTTTGCATTGGGCAACCCTCAGTGTTTGAGAATCACACCCCATTCCAAAATAGTGGGTCTTCCCAAACTCTAGCTCTACCATTTATTTGTCCTGTACTGTACCACATGGTTTAAAAGGTTCCCTTTAGATTGAATATGATTGTTCCTTTCAATGAATAATTCTCACAATATTGACCACAGAGTATGAATATATTTCTCAATTTCATTAAATCCACACAAAAGGTAGAATACGATTTTTATCAATAAAAGACAGTGAGATAAGTATTGGTTAAAGTATTGTTGAAGTTGATTTATGAACCAGTATGTTGGAATGTAATCATGTTAAAGTTACAACTTAATACAACCATGATTGGTATTAAAATGGCAAATTAATAAATACAGTCAAATAAAGGAGTCGATATAATAAACATGTCTGTTTAGTTCAGCCTTTGTTCAGAGACGGACAGAAGTCAAATGAACTGCATGTTGATGCCTGCATGTCAAACACTTTACATTAAGCTGCTTAAATACCACATAGCTGAAATATCTACCCTTTTTATAACATCAGAGTAATTACCAATAACTACACAGTAACTACACCTGTAACAAATATGGATCACAATTAAAAACAATTGAAATAGCTATAGACTAAGTGCATCATATAAGGGCAACTTAATGTAAAGTGTTTCCAAATGTTCTTCATTGACACAAGTGTGCTATCATTGACAAGCAGAGCTAAAACGTTCCGCACTAAAGACATTTCACACTGTTGTAAAGTGATAACATTGTTAGGTCATATTACACTGCTCGTTTTCAAATCAAACATTTTGCCAGAAACACAAATAATTGCTTTTAGAAAAGTAGTTCTGCAGCAGAAATAAAGTGGGCAAAATATGTGAAAAGAAGAAAAATAACAGCCTCTATCTGCACTTTGTTAAAGTTGTCGGAGTAGGCCTGAATGCTGTTCCCCAACTTCCCCTCACATGGTTTCTTTACATAGTCCCAGTGTGCTTTCATCTGTCCGCTATGGGCCAAACACGACAGTGGGATTCACCTCAGAGACACACTGAGACACACATATTAGAAAAGTGAGCATGTTCGTCAGCGACGATAGGAGCTTTATTGAAAGCATTGTCCATGAAAGCATTGCCTGTGTCCATAGAGACGCCCCTTTCCCCTCCAAGATCTATGTTTACATTGCCTCAGTTATACTTTCAGTGAGACCCTAGGCAATACCATCATTATATCATGAAACCCCTACAGTGCCAGTAACTAGAGGGCCTGCATGGAACTTTCCACTGGGTGGCTATCCACCACACTCACTCTGGCCTGTGGTCTGTAGCATAACAAGACCACCTCATCCCCATGACAACCTCCATATCTTCAGCTGACACAGTTGCCTACATTCATGTCTGGCCTGGCTGGTTACAGACACCATTACAATAATACTGGGTTTCAGATAATAGGCATCCGTAAGGGAATATTACGCTCTAACAATGTACATCGACAGCCTCTGATGGTCAGTCTTTCATAACGGAGCTTTGATTCGTGGCCAGACAACTACTGAACAAATGAGCATGTACTTCCTTCCTGTCATTTTCCTCCTCCTTACTGTGAGGTACAGTACTACCATATAAGACTGAGATTCCACCACACTCTCCAGCGATGATGTCATGTGAAAGCCCTGTATTCCCAACATGTTATTTACCATGTCATCTTCTTATGAAGAAATTCCTAAATCATATTTGAAAGTAGTATTTGGGTATATGTTGATATTAATGTTTAGTTATATGACCAAAACAGAAATACTGCCAAAACAAATGGAGAGAAAACGGTCACACAGACGTCAACTTGGTTCCGAAGGGCAACTTAGTTCAACTCCCTTCAGTTCATTCTCCCTTCCAGCTTCCATTCCCAACTTAAAGGGTATTGCATCAAGCCTATCCTATGAGCACAAAAAGGTCTTCAAGGAGGGGAGACTTGGACTGATGATACTCGAGGGTCATGGGCGACAGTTCCCACTACCTCTTGGTGGTATGTTTAGTGGACATGCACAGTCAGGGTCTAACACATCTCTGCCAAGTGGGCAAGGATGTGAGGATGCCGTTGGTCTAATAGTCTATAGGGCTTGCATACAGAATTGTTAAGAGTTATTTTGTCTTGCCTATTACAATCAATATTATTCTCTTATGTACACAATATAGAATAAATGAACTACAGTTTTTGTACATGCTTATATATTTCTGAAAACCCCTAATGTAAAGAAATCTTCGTACATAAGGCATAGAATATGTACAGACCTGTTCTAAATAAATCAGTATCAAACATCTTCCTGTCAAATATTCACACTTCAGCAACAAAACAAATATTACATACAAAAAATACAAATGCAAATGCCCTAGAATATATACTTTTATATAGGTTTTAATCTTTGAATAAAAAAATGTATAATAATAATAGGAATTTGTATTTTGAAGAAAAACAAAAAAAATTCAAAACATGCAATTGCCCGCAGAGATTTCCCGTCCAGCCATTGTCGTTTACCAGCTATCTTTGGAGGGTAAATGACCCGATGAGGGCCTAAGCTGTCCTTGTTGCAGGGCTCCTCGGGCTAGACCGTCCCCTTTTCTACCCTGGCCCTGACCCCTGACCTCTAACCTGGGACCAGCTCACCTGGTCAGCCAGTCATGCGAAGAGATGCCACAGTACGGTTCACACAGCCCCCCTGGCCCTAGGTTCTCTCGCTCCCCTTTACACTTTGGACTCGCTCTCTATGTTAGCAATGTCACCATTCCTCTCTGTCTGCTCCTCCAGCCCCTCCTCCTGGGTTACCAGGGTAGTAGTACTCTTCTTCTCGCGGCCTTCAGGTTCCAGCACCCCCTGCTGGCTGAGCTTGCTGGCCACGGACCAGGTAAGGGGCAGGCGGGCACGGCAATTCATCTCGGTCAGCTCTCTGGCACTGCAGCTGGGTGTGTTGGTCTCATGGATGTCGTGGAAGCTGTTGTAGTCCACCTCGTAGAAGCCATCCTCCAGTGTGAGCACGGGCATGAAGCGGTAGCCCCACTTGATCTCGCTAGTCACGTACGAGCTCCTGGCCTGGCACGTCATCCCTGTGGGACAGAGAGCAGAGGCCACTTAGCCTCCTCTAGAGATGGACAAAAACACTGTCTAGTTGTGGATATGACTCATTTAATGTCAGCGTCAAGATAATTACAAGATAATGACACACACAGGTATACAGGCACTTTATGAGCAACAATGTTGTATCATGTTATCATGTCAATAAACATTGTTAAGTGTTAGCAATCAGTGATCTCTGGCTAGGGTCATACGTGCTGGGATTAAGTAAGTTATTAATTGCTGATACAGTTGGACACTCAAAACTGAGCACTCATTAATATATCCAGCCCTATCCAGTCCACACAACACTCAGGAAGGGTTGATGTATTGAACATACTGTACAGAGACTATTAATAACTCTTAATTATGAACATAGACACTAACTAGACTCTGGTTTGAGCTTTGATGCAGCAGTACACTGTAAATGTACCCCAGAGACATACAGTAAGCGTTTATATCCTCATCATTCACGTGCAAGGCTGCACTCGAAGTCTAAGTTATGTGGACAGTGGTACAGGTCTTACTGTTGATTACTGAGCATTTGCAAGGCTACAGTATGTCATCTTTCACAATCACAAAACCAAACCAAAGCACTTTGACCAGATTTTATTGTCACTCATTAGTATGAATGGTGCTGCTAGGCTCTGTGTGTAGGTGAAGCCATAATTTATTATATTTCTCAAGGAAAACAGGCTACTACTTCAATTAATAATTTATTGGGTCAAATATAATGATATGTTAAAAATTACTCTAGAAAGTCTCTGAATTCCTTGCCTTGTTAGAGAAAATTCAAGTTGGCCATTTAAAATATTTTCCCCATTTTACAGGAAAAGATAGAGGGGATCTTCTGAAACATTTGCCGAAAAAAATTGAAACACTAATACTTACACAAGAGGAAGAGCCTATAATCATTAATAGATTAGCCCTCTCATAACTTAGTGATGAGTGGCCTCGTTTGACCTACGTTTTTTTCCCTATCCGGCAGGTTTCATAAGACATCTTAATAAGAAACCGTTAAACAGGCACTGAATGACAAGCAATATCCCAATTTAGATAGTTGTCATGGCTAACCAGCCCCATTGACACGTTTAATGCTGCAGGGCATCGGAATGGCACAATTATTGAGATTATAGCATCAAGAGTGGAGGGAGGTCAATGGGGGATTCATAATGAACATGCAATTCAAGAATAATTGGTGCTCTGGAGCGCAGCCATCAACGGGATATTGAGTAAAGCGAAGAGACGGTATAAAGGACTATATCAAGAGTGTGTTTGTGTCTGTATCATGGTGGTGGAGGGAGGGCTGGTACATCTCGTACTGCAGTTCCATTTGGCAGATGATCCTGAAAATGTTCAGCACCAATGGGCAGCCGAACAAAATCTGCTGCTTTGAGGTGTAACACACACAGGTCTCTCAAACTACGACACAGACAAAAAGAGAGTGTTTATAGAAATTGTAGAGAATTTTTTTTAAATGTAAAAGAAGTTATATAATTATCCTGCTTGGAAACCATTACAAACTGTTGTTCCTGTCATGCACCCTAAATGACAAAAGTGTCCAGAGCCTTTCTTCAAATTCAATTTGACAAAGTGCAACATATGCAAGAGGTGGATTCAAATACATATTAACTGGTTGAGAGTGCCCAGCCGCCCAAGATGGAGACAAATTGAGTGGAGTACAGCAATTGTTGTAGGTGTTACTCAGACCCTGCAATTACTCAGCTTCAGGAAGCCCCCTCCTGATCCTGACACTGTACCAATCACTGGCCCAGTGTCTTTACACAACCTGAACTAAACCAGGCAGGGGAGTGGGCTACCGAGGATGTGAAGCCTTGAATGGGGGCCTGAAACTAAGACATCATTAAAGGGGGCTCACAGTGCAGTCGATAGGTACCTCAGTGGCTGATTACTCTCTCACAGCCGAGAGGCCCCTGAGCAAGACACAGGAGAAAAACACTGACGTGCTCAAACGCAGGAATTTCAACGAAAAGCAACAGCCCAAAGGTGAATGGAGAGAAAGGCAGGCAGACACCCACACACAGTCCTAGCTGAGCACATTTATGTAACCCACGCCCCAGTGCCAGGGCCGATTGCACTGTGTGTGTGTGTGTGTGTGTGTGTGTGTGTGTGTGTGTGTGTGTGTGTGTGTGTGTGTGTGTGTGTGTGTGTGTGTGTGTGTGTGTGTGTGTGTGTGTGTGTGTGTGTGTGTGTGTGTGTGTGTGTGTGTGTGTGTGTGTGTGTGTGTGTGTGGGATGCAATGGTAGATTTATACACTGACGTTGTCTCATTCAGGCAACTTGGTCACAGGTAGATCTGTGAGGCTGAGAGTCTTTGAGCTAGCTGTTTCAGACTGCATCTGTTATCAATCAGGAGCAGACTGCAGTCACTTTAAATCCCCCAATAAATTACAGTAAGTCAGTGCAAGGTGGCAGTGAGAGGGAGAAGGGTCTGTCTGTTAAGTCAGGGAGGACTTTTATAACTGGAAAGCCACCCAACTTACTACTGATGTTTAGTATGGATAGGCCTGGCAATGGGGTTATCTTCAAACTCTATCCTGAATGAACACTAACTCCCACTTGGACTGTGGCAATGACAATTAATAAGGACATTGATGATGCAGAGGGAGAGAGTAGAAAGAGAAATCCCCCTTCTAAAGTCCTGACTCACATCTGAGGAGCAAACTCTTCTTCCTCATTCCGTACACTGAGTCAAGTTCATTGCATCGCATAACTAGTTGGCCTAATTCCATATGGAGAGAATTATTCCCAGAAACACCATGAGCTATTCTGTGTGTGTGTGTGTGTGTGTGTGTGTGTGTGTGTGTGTGTGTGTGTGTGTGTGTGTGTGTGTGTGTGTGTGTGTGTGTGTGTGTGTGTGTGTGTGTGTGTGTGTGTGTGTGTGTGTGTGTGTGTGTGTGTGTGTGTGTGTGTGTGCGCGTGTGTGCGTGTGCGTGCGTGCGTGTGCGCGTGCGTGCGTCTGCACGTGAGTAAGACAAACCTGGAACATAAATGTCTGGCGGACACATAGTCTATGACCACACAGTCTCCTCATCCTGCTGTGGCTACATGTGTGTATGTGTTTGTGTTGCATACTGTACATTCACAGCCCTCATAACACAGAACAGGTCAGCCGTGAAAATGGCCACAAGCTGTTCCTGCTTCTCATCATGCCCTCCACAACCTTGCGACCCCTCCCCTGTCACCCGAAACATTCTCCTTCACGCCACTGCTGCTCCGGTCTGAACATGCCCTGGGCTGAATGACAAGGCACCGCTCCCACTATCCATCAGTTGAGCATGCTATTTACATTTACATTTAAGTCATTTAGCAGACGCTCTTATCCAGAGCGACTTACAAGTTGGTGCATTCACCTTATGATGTCCAGTGGAACAACCACTTTACAATAGTGCATCTAACTCTAAGGGGGGGGGGGGGGGGGGGTTAGAAGGATTACTTTATCCTATCCTAGGTATTCCTTAAAGAGGTGGGGTTTCAGGTGTCTCCGGAAGGTGGTGATTGATTCCGCTGACCTGGCGTCGTGGGGGAGTTTGTTCCACCATTGGGGTGCCAGAGCAGCGAACAGTTTTGACTGGGCTGAGCGGGAGCTGTACTTCCTCAGAGGTAGGGAGGCGAGTAGGCCAGAGGTGGATGAACGCAGTGCCCTTGTTTGGGTGTAGGGCCTGATCAGAGCCTGAAGGTACGGAGGTGCCGTTCCCCTCACAGCTCCGTAGGCAAGCACCATGGTCTTGTAGCGGATGCGAGCTTCAACTGGAAGCAATGCTATAAAGGCCACTGCCACTACCACAATAACACACTGAAGAAATGATTCAACATTTAGTCTGGCCTCACAATGTTCACATCACCTGTTTTTACACAAAGTATAGAAGTCTAGTAGAACCTTCAAATTAGGGGGAAGGGAGTGAATTGATGGTTTCAGATGTAATCTGTGGTTGCACCTGTCTATTTAGGTAAATCTGACTTGCACGTAGACAATATCAGCTACTTTCAACTTTCCCAAAACAATGACTGTTCTCTGCCTGACCCCTGTAGTTAGTTTAATATGTAGAGATTAGACAGACTGGTGCCCTATCCACTCAAACAACCAACAACCAAGGTGTTGGGGCAAAGGGGGACACACAGTAAACTGGTTGCATGTTGGGTCTGTGATACCAGAGAGTAGTAATGGCAGTCAGTCAACACCTAAAACCCCTTCCGTCCCCCTCCCTCCATTCCTCTCTCCTTTTCTGACAATGTTGGGGTTTGATTATATGCACTGTATGTGGTCTGCCATCATCCACTCAGTTGGCATCTCCCTCTGTCCATCTCCGGCTCCTCATATACTTTACTCACAATGGTGCTAATCAGAGACTACAAACGGGACAATTACACATGCAGCCTGGCCCCTCGCAAACAGTTATTATCCAATGAAACAAAGTGTGCTGCCCTCTGCCCCCGACACCTAGGTGATTTAGCGTTGAAAAACAGAAGCATATGCAGAAAAGTACCTCATACCTACTGTAAATATGGTAGAGGATCTTTGATCTTATGGGCTATTTTGCTTCCACTGGTCCTGGGGCCCTTGTTAGAGTCAACGGCATCATGAACTTTACCAAGTACCAGGACATTTTAGCCAGGAAGCTGACACTTGGCCGCAAGGGAATATTCCAGCAAGACAATAATCCCAAGCACTAATCAAAATCCACAAATAAATTGTTAATTGATCACAAAATCAACATTTTGCAATGGCCATCTCAGTCTCTGGACTTGAACCCCATTGAAAACTTGTGGTTTGAATTGAAGAGGGCAGATAAAAGATATCAAGGATCTGGAAAGATTATGTATGGAGGAATGGTCTATGATCCCGCCCAACGGCTCAGTGTCATTACCTTCGCAAAGGGAGGGTGCTAGAGTATTGAAAACAGGGGTGCCAATAATTTTGACCACTATCTTTTTAATTACTTGTTAAACAAAATATATTTCTCTGAACAGTTGCTAGGATAAAATAATATAATTTCCCCTTTTTTTTGCAAACAATGTAGCTCAGTGTTTGTATTATTTACTTTATACAGTCTTTTTTGCTCATCTAATATCAATGGTGCCAATAATTACGGACCTGACTGTATAATTGACAGAATTTGAGACAAACATGTACCACATGGCAACACCATATCAAAGTATTGGCCATATTAAAAATAATCTAAATAGAACATGTGCGCCTACGTACAATAAATCTCTGTCTGTAAAAACAGAGTTCTCGCCTAAAGTAAAGCAACTACCCACAAGCAGAATTGGTGGAACATAATAGCTAATAATAATCAGATAGCTATTGGCTGGTGTGGCCTGCTGTTTAGATAATAGAGCTTACATAACCACAGTGGGCTTTCCTGCTTGCTCACTTCGTATGCTCACAGAGAGTCAAGCTTTACACTCTCTGTCTCTGTCCGTCTTAGACACACACCAACACACACGCACACACAAACACACATGCAGACAGTAACCGCAGTTGCCATGGCAACCTTACAAACCATCACTGTCGCTTAGAGAGGGAGATAGAAGCAGAAGGAGGGAGGAGGGTGGACTTTTCTTCATGTTCCAACAACAAGATGGGGAATTATCCTTGTCTGCAGCTCTTTTTCCATGTCTAATCGAAATATTCACTGTTCTTTGATACAGATACAGTAGAAGTGATGCAGAGCACTGCTCTAAAGTATTACCTCTGTTGGTAATAGTACCAAAGGTATAGTGAATCTGGAATAGTTACCACTGGTATTGATTTGAGTGAAGTGGAAAGGGCCAAATGCAGCAAATCAGAAGCCTGCTTTTCTATTGCATCTCTATACTCTTTATTTCAACCTCATCATTCCATCCACTGGCCGAAGAGTAATGCGACTGTTTGACCGAATGGCTGCTGAGACACAGAAGACACATAATCTCATTCTAACTTTCTTTAACATATGTACTATGAGTACAACAAAATCAAACCAGAAACATCAACCAACCTATCAGAATAATCCGTCTGATATTGCTATAACGCAGTGCTTGTGGTGGTACATGTGCTTTCCATGTTTGCTGAGAAGGAGAGTAACGAAAGAATAATGTTCACGGCTACTTCAATATGCCATAAAAGCTATCAGGCCGCTACTCTGAGGACCAATAGCCAATTGATTTGGTTGCTTCCATTGTATTTTTCACTGCTATAATCTATCATTATGTTATGAATGAATATAGATAATGCAGCCAATGTTGCTTGCTGTGGTAATCTCTCAGAGAAACATAGACTGTAACAGATTTATGTTAATTAAACCCAGTCAAAATCTGCTTAACTGCCACTTCATCAAACAGTGTAATCACTGGCTCCTGTCACTGATTACCATCTGACTTCCTTCCACTGCCTGTGCTGCAGCTACCTATATCTTTTCACTGAAATGCACAAAGCTTAAAAAATCGGACTGGTTCATTCTGACACCAAATCTCACTTTATTTGATCTATATATCTTTATCTCGGCTATGAAAAGCCAACTGAAAATTATTCATGATTATTATTTGACCATGCTTGTCACTTATGAACATTTTTGAACATCTTGGCATAGTTCTGTTATAATCTCCACCCGGCACAGCCAGAAGAGGACTGGCCACCCCTCATAGCCTGGTTCCTCTCTAGGTTTCTTCCTAGGTTTTGGCCTTTCTAGGGAGTTTTTCCTAGCCACCGTGCTTCTACACCTGCATTACTAGCTGTTTGGGGTTTTAGGCTGGGTGTCTGTACAGCACTTCGAGATATTAGCTGATGTACGAAGGGCTATATAAAATAAAATTGATTGATTGATTGATCTTTACCCTAGTGGTATGCCAGAGATGTGGTGTGCTAGGTACCAAAAATAACAAAATCAGCTGGGATGTGTTAGGGCCTGCTGACTGCCCCTCCAAAGTCAGCCAGCCAGCAAAGCCTTCCTCTCTTGGACATTTTAAACAGTTAAGAAACAATGAACAGCAGTATATTGGGATCTAAATGATAACACCAGATCCAATCAGTCAACTCCTCAACACTGTGGGTCCTCAAGTAAGAGGGTAAATGTATTTATTAACAGCTGATAAAGACTTAGAATGATCAAGCAATTTCCACTGCTTCCAATGATCCCCCCTCTCATCATCTGAGAAACCTTTTGTTGTAAATGCCCACAGGCATGAGAGAGGCGCAAAATATGAATTGTAAAACTTTTTTTTTATTCAAAGAGAGAAGATAATTCACATTTTACAACCCACACAATTACATTAGTATTTTATTGGCCTTTTATCATTGTAGGCTCGGCCCTAACTTATGTGCTCTCTGTCACCTCTGAGTCTGCATGGCAAATGGCCCAGAAAAACAAGGGAAAAAACCTCAAGGGCCTGTCAGCCCTTCAAGAGGCCAAATTGCCTCTCTCTCTTATAGCATCCAGCGGACTGACTATTGAAATGTGTGTTAGTGATTCTATTGTATCCATGTTTGGAATTGATCTGAAACTTGTCCCCTGAGGAGAACTCTGATGCTATCTGAAGAATATCTGCTTAAACTGTCAGAAACGTCGTTTTAGAGAATTTGGCCTCACAACCACAGACCACGTGCATACACCGTCTCAGGGAATCTGTGTGCTCGTCGTCCTCACCAGGGTCTTGATCTGACTGCAGTTCTGCGTCGTAACCGACTTCAGTGGGAAAATGCTCACCTTCGATGGCCACTGACACGCTAGAGAAGTGTGCTCTTCACGGATGAATCCCGATTTCAACTGTACTGGACAGATGGCACACTGTGTGTGTGGCGTCTTGTGGGTGGGGGTTTGCTGATGTCACCGCTGTGAACAGAGTGCCCCATGGTGGCGGTGGGGTTATGGTATGGGTAGGCATAAGCTACGGACAACAAACACAATTGGATTTTATGGATGGCAATTTGAATGCACAGAGATACCATGATGATATCCTGAGGCCCATTGTTGTGCCATTCATCCACCGCCATCACCTCATGTTTCAGCATGATAATGTTGCAAGGATCTGTACAAAATTCCTGGAAGCTGAAAATGTCCCAGTTCTTCCATGGCCTGCATACTCACCAGACAGGTCACCCATTGAGCATGTTTGGGATGCTCTGGATCGACGTGTACGACAGCGTGTTCCAGTTCCCGCCAATATCCAGCTTTGCACAGCCATTAAAAGAGGAGTGGGACAACATTCCACAGGCTACAATCAACAGCCTGATGAACTCTATGTAAAGGAGATGTGTTGCTCTGCATGAGGCAAATGGTGGTCAACCCAGATACTGACTGGTTTTCTGATCCATGCCACTACCTTTTTTTAAAGGTATCTGTGACCAACAGATGCATATCTGTATTCCCAGTCATGTGAAATCCGTAGATTTGGGCCTAATTTATTTATTTCAATTGACTGATTTCCTTAAATGGACTGTATCTCAGTAAAATCTTTGAAATTGTTGCATGTTGCATTTATATTTTAGTTTAGTTTATTTTCCTTTGACAGACAATTCTCAGAACTTTCTTGATAGCCAATTCCTGTAACTCAACTATAGTCTTTATGAATCCTCTTAATGGAGTCAGATATTAAGATTGAATAGACTTTGATCATATTAATGGCATAGTCCTATCAAGGGTCTTATGTTAGTTATACAGTGCCTTCGGAAAGTATTCAGACCGCTTGAACTTTTCCACATTTTGTTAGGTTACAGCCCTATTATAAAATGGATTAAATAGTTTTCCCCCCTTATCAATCTACACACAATACCCCATAATGACAATTTTTGCCAATTTATTAAAAATAAAAACGGAAATATCAAATTTACATAAGTATTCAGATCTTTTACTCAGTACTTTGTTGAAACACCTTTGGCAGCAATTACAGACTCAAGTATTCTTGAGTATGACACTACAAACTTGGCACACCTGTATTTGGGAAGTTTTTCCCATTATTCTCTGCAGATCCTCTCAAGCTCTGCCAGGTTGGATGGGGAGCGGTGCTGCACAGGTATTTTAAAGGTCTCTGCAGAAATGTTCGATTGGGTTCAAGTCCGGGCTCTGGCTGGGCCATTCAAGTACATTCAGAGACTTGTCCCGAAGCCACTCCTGCGTTGTTTTGGCTGTGTGCTTAGGGTCGTTGTCCTGTTGGAAGGTGAACCTTCGCCCCAGTCTGAGGTCCTGAGCGCTCTGGAGTCGGTTTTCATCAAGGATCTCTCTGTAATTTGCTCCGTTGATTTTTGCCTCGATCATGACTAGTCTACCAGTCCCTGCTGCTGAAAAATATCCCCACAGCACGATGCTGCCACCACCATCCTTCACCGTAGGGATGGTGCCAGGGTCCCTCCAGACGTGATGCTTGGCATTCAGGCCAAAGAGCTTAATCTTGGTTTCATCAGACCAGAGAATCTTGTTTCTCATGGTCTGAGAGTACTTTAGGTGCCATTTGGCAAACTCCAAGCGGGCTGTCATGTGCCTTTTACTGAGGAGTGTCTTCCGTCTGTCCACTCTACCATAAAGGCTTAATTGGTGGAGTGCTGCATAGATGGTTGTCCTTCTGGAAGGTTCTCCCATTTCCACAGAGGGAATCTGGAGCTCTGTCAGAGTGACCAGCGGTTTCTTGGTCACCTCCCTGACCAAGGCCCTTCTCCCCCGATTGCTCAGTTTGGCCGGGCGGCCAGCTCTAGGAAGATTTTTTGGTAGCCTTCCCCAGATCTGTTCCTCGACACAATCCTGTCTCGGAGCTCTACGGACAATTCCTTCGACCTCGTTGCTTGGTTTTTGCTCTGACATTCACTGTCAACTGTGTGACCTTATTTAGACAGGTATGTGCCTTTCCAAATCATGTCCAATCAATTGAATTTACCACAGGTAGACTCCAATCAAGTGGTAGAAACATCTCAAGGATGATCAATGGAAACAGGATGCACCTGAGCTCAATTTCGAGTCTCATAGCAAATGGTCCGAATACTTATGTAAATAAGGTATTTCTGGTTTTTGTCTTTAATAAATTTGCAGAAATGTCTAAAAACCTGTTTTCGCTTTGTCATTATGGAGTATTGTGTGTACATTGCTGAGGAAATTGTTTTAAAAAAATCAATTTTAGAATAAGGCTGTAACGTAGCAAGATGTGGAAGAAGTCAATGGCTCTGAATACTTTCCGAAGGCACTGTATATAATATAGTCTATATATCAAATATTATTTCACTACATCATCAAAGTGCTGACATGCTTCAAACCAATATTGTCTGAATCAAATAGAAAATGACAACTGAAAAAGAACAGAGCAATAGGCGAAGAGGCTTCCCCTTTCAAAACAGCAGGCTTCTCTCATTTGAGCTCATTTGACTCATTTACATGTATCAGCTGATAATCGTCCACAAAGAGAATAAAGGAGGAAATGGAAAGACGGAGGAAAGAGATTGATATGTTTGGCCTGCCCTCCAGAACAGAGCCAGAGAGTTACAGGATGAGTCAAGAAGCGGGGGACAGATATCTCTCAGAGCAGTTTCATAGCAGGATCATTTCTAGTTCACTCTTTGACCCAACCTTTAATGGGCATGTTATGAGTGGATGCATTTGAGCTCCCATTTTCATAGGATTTTCTGTCTGTTATTTATAAAATAACATTATCAGCCCAGAAACTACAGTGTAATGATTTCTTACATTACAGCTCAAGGCCAGACAAACTCTCACTGCTCCCTGTGCGATGAAAAATAGAACACTTTGCAACAAACAAACCATACTTTTCATTTAAATTGTCTTTGTGAAAATCATACAAGCTCATTCACACGCCATACAGTACAACACCCTGCATTTATCGAACTCTTAGGTCCGTATAGAACCAGTTTCAAGGATGCCATATACAGAAGTATTGTTCCAGAAGACATCCTGAAATGTCCTTAGTGTTGGCATTTTGTTGGCAGCATTTTTTAACAAGGTCCTGTATTTTGTATTTCTGACGAGCTGCCAAATTCGGTCATGTCTATCCCTCTTTAGGGCTGCCCTGTTAGGTTCTGGTGTGAACCAGGTGTGGAGACCTGCTTCTCACCCCACTACGTCACTTAGCTGCTTTTCTGCCACCTCCAAAAAGAGCCTTAGAAAATCCTCACTGCAACTTCTTTGAAACAGTGTTTGAATTGATGAAAATGCCTGTTTGTGTTTATCCTTTTATTCTGACAACCATGTCTTGCTTCCAAGTTGTCTCGGACGGTTTTGTTTTGTCTGAGTGAGATTCAAGGAGACTGGTAAACATAACCTTCAAATATTTGTTGGGCATTGTCTGCTAGCAAGATGCACAATAAATCTGGTATTTGGACTGGAAGTAATTCGTCTGGAATTCTGGATAGGGCAGTGCATTTGATTTCAGTAACACATGGAGATGCACTGAGGTCAAGCCAAATCGAATGCAGTAAAGCTAGACTAACCAACAAACTAACCAGCAATTTGAAGCACGAAAAACATACAGGTCGAATTCACCTCACAATGGATACCGTGAGTAAGCTTGTGTCAAATAATGTGTGTGTAATATGTGTGTGTTTTCATATCAATGCTAAAGGAAATACATGTGTGCTATCTGTAACCTGTGTGCACACCTGGCTGCACTGTGCCTCATAGTTTTATTCCACACTGAAGACTATGGCCTCTTTACTGCTTGTGTAATCAGGCAAAAGTGTCTGCAGACAGTGTTTTCAATGGTCCATGTGGTTACACAACCAGGGATGCACCTGCCTTTTCCTATTGGTAATGAAATCTGATCTTATTTGCATCTCCCCCACAATAAGCCTATTGTGCAGCCCATAACCTAACAAAAGGCTGTGGGGCAACACCATGGTGCACACAAGGGCTGAATCTAGATTAATTGAATTATATCGCCTCGTCTGTTTTCCCTTATGCCTTTCAATGACTCCCTCTCAAACCTCAGTGGAAAATAAGGTAAAAGAAGACAAGAAGAGGAGACAAGCACATATGAAAGCATTATTATGATAAGAGATGAAACATCCTTGTTCACTTCTGAATAAACCATTAACTGCTAATGCAAATCAGAGGTAACATGTAACAGGATGATGAGCATATGGACTTTGCTACTGTATGAAATTGCTATAATTACTATAATTGTCATAGTTAATACAACACCCACACACAAATGAAATATGTATTATTATACTGGAGCAACATTTCAGTTTAAAGTTTCAGTTTGACAGTTTGAATTTCAGTGGAATCTGTGATTAGGAAACAAAGAGAAGGAAAAGTTTATGAATTAAACCTGTAATTTATATGTTTGATGCTGCTTACCTGTAGCCTCCACCATGCCCTCCAGAATGACCACAATCTCCAGGTCCTCTTTGTCAAGGTCGGCCTGGGAGATCTCCCAGAAGGGGCTGTTCTGATTGATTTCATGGCAGATGATGAGCGGGGACACCAGGAAGAGCCTGTCATCCCCCGTGTCATAACCCACATTCATGTCTGTCTGGTTGAGGGGTATGAACTCCCCTTCCTTGGTCTGCTTGGACTTGATCAGCTTGGCCCTGATTGAGGCCTCCACGATGTGCGAGTTCCGAAGGTCCCCTACCCTGAACATCAGACACAGCCGGCCATCCCTTACGGAGATGACAGCGCTGGTGGAGAACACTAATGTTTCTGCCCGCTTCTTGGGCTGCGAGATCTTGACAAACATGCAGCCCACCATGAAGGCATTAACTATGGACCCCAGCACCGACTGAATCAACAGCAGAAGGATCCCCTCTGGGCATTGGTCTGTTATAACCCTATAGCCGTACCCTATGGTTGTCTCTGTCTCTATGGAGAAGAGAAAGGCTGAGACAAAACCGTTGAGATTATTGACACAGGGAGTCCACTGGTTGTCCCCTATGTGTTCCAGGTCGCCACGGACATAGGCGATGAGCCACCATGCGAAGCCAAATAAGAGCCACGTCACTGTGTACACCAAGACAAAGATGAAGAGGTTGAACCTCCACTTGAGGTCCACCAGTGTGGTGAAGATGTCCGTCAGGTAGCGATAGGTCTCCTGGACGTTGCCATGGTGGACATTACATTTGCCGTCCTTACGGACGTACCTCTGGATCTTCCTCTTTGCCCGCACCTGGTCTACCAGCTGCTTGGGCAGGTCCTCGCGAGCCTGCTTGGGTAGCTTGGGCTTTCGGGTGGTGACTGCCGGACTTTCCACATCCTGCTCCATTGGGGCTTCTAGAAGGAGTCAAGCCTACAGGGAGAGAGAGAGAAGACAACAAAAGAAAAGGGCAGGTAAGACAGAGGCACAACTACTGAACTGCAACACCTTAAACTTTGAGATGGTCATTTCATCCCAAATCCCACAATGTCTCACTCCAAATGCTGTAGACAGATGGTAGGATCTTGCTACAGTTTGATTTATCTTATAAAATACAGACTTTCTTTTTCTCTTAGAAAATCTGTAAACTAACTTCCTAGTCTTCATACAGTGCAAGCCAAGATATATTGAATGTCTATTTGACTCATTTGTTATTGCATAATGCACTGACAATCTTAGACAGATTTCAATCATGAGGGGCCTTAAGTAAAGAAAGTTAATCTGTCAAAAGGTTTTAATATACTGGTTCTCCAATGCTATTTTCTATACTCTCCAAATTGCATGATATTTACCAAAGCGATTTCCCATGCTTTGAACACAGTCGTAACAGCAGGTGGGGATACTGACAACGCACTTTTGAAGAGCCTCTTCAATTTACAACATTTTCTGTCGTGCTTCAAATTTTAAGAGGTTGGCGGAGTGTTATATGGAATTTTTCACCAGCTAAAAATAGAATCATGGAGGTGGTACTGGTTAGGTCATCATGAGCTGAGAGGAGCAATGAGTAAGGTTATAGTGAGGCTTCTGCCCAACACTATCTCTACATGGGGTCCTTTGAGGGCTGATGGACGGTCGTCCAGTTGAACCATGACCACATCTTCTCGCTCAGTGCGCTTCCAGATACCATCAGATTAGAGAGCTGTCACAATCCATTCCGTCTCTGAGAGAACTTCTCAAAGAAGAAAATAAATGCTCACTATGTTGTAATTAAAGCTACTCCATTCCACTTAGTCGGCTGGGTCAAGAATCCAAGGAGGGTTTCTGCCCTTCTACCTCATTTAGTCTCGACTGGTAGTGAGAGGTTAAATTGGGATTACTAGATTATGGAATTGTTTGCAATATTTGTTGCTTTTCCACAATACTTTTCACAAGCATTTCTCTACACCCGCAATAACATCTGCTAAACACGTGTATGTGACCAATAAAGTTTGATTTGATTTATCTATGCAATTCCACTTACTTTATTCTGCTGTCACAGGATTTTTTTTCTATCCAAAGTACTATATTTATTGAAGGTCTCTAAGCTCAAGTGTTTTGTTTACAATAAAGACATATACTAGGGCAGTCACTTCACTCCACACTACTGGTGGAGATGCTGGCCTGATGCTGGTCAACCTGGTCTGACCAGCATGGTCTAGCTGGTTTTTCTGGTGCACAGCCTTCGCTGTGTTTTGGACACTGGTGACCAGCCTTCGCTGTGTTTTGGACACTGGTGACCAGCCTTTGCTGTGTTTTGGACACATACCAGCTCATGCTGTTGATGCTGGTATGCTGGTGACCAAGCCGGTCCATGCTGGTCTAGTATACTGGCAGAGTATGTGTCTATACTGTCAACAAAACACTTGAGCTTAGAAACCTTTAATAAATATGAAAACACAATGAAGGCACCAGCAAAAACACAGCGAAGGCTGGTCACCAGCATACTAGCACCTACAGTGCATTCGGAAAGTATTCAGACATCTTGACTTTTTCCAAATTTTTGTTACGTTACAGCCTTATTTTAAAATGGATTAAATACATTTATTTCCTCATCAATCTACACACAATACCCCATAATGACAAAGGGAACACAAATTTTGCAAATTTATTTCAAATAAAAAACAGCAATAACTTATTTACATAAGTATTCAGACCCTTTGCTATGAGACTCGAAATTGAGCTCAGGTGCATCCTGTTTTCATTGATCATCCTTGAGATGTTTCTACAACTTCATTGGAGTCCACCTGTGGTAAATTCAATTGATTGGATATGATTTGGAAAGGCACACACCTGTCTATATAAGGTCCCACAGTTGACAGTGCATGTCAGAGCAAAAACCAAGCCGAAGGAATTGTCCGTAGAGCTCAGAGACAGGATTGTGTCCAGGCACAGGTCTGGGGAAGGGTACCAAAACAATTCTGCAGCATTGAAGGTCCCCAAGAACACTGTGGCGTCAATCATTCTTAATGGAAAAAAGTGGGAGGTGGGAGGTAACCATGAACCCGATGGTCACTCTTGTAGAGCTCCAGAGTTCTTCTGTGGAGATGGTAGAACCTTCCAGAAGGACAACCATCTCTGCAGCACTCCACCAATTAGGCCTTTATGGTAGAGTGGCCAGACTGATGCCACTCCTCAGTAAAAGGCACATGACAGCTTGCTTGTAGTTTGCCAAAAGGCCCCTAAAGGACTCTCAGACCATGAGAAACAAGATTCCTGAATGCCAAGCGTCGCGACTTGAGGAAACCTGGCACCATCACTCGGTGAAGCATGGTGGTGGCAGCATCATGCTGTGCGATGTTTTTCAGCAGCAGGGACTGGGAGACTAGTCAGGACCGAGTGAAAGATGAATGGAGCAAAGTACAGAGAGATCCTTGATGAAAACATGCTCCAGAGCGCTCAGGACCTCAGACTGGAGCGAAGGTTCACTTACCAACAGGACAATGACTCTAAGCACACAGCCAAGACAACGCAGGAGTGGTTTTGGAACAAATCTCTGAATGCCATTGAGTGGCCCAGCCAGAGTCCGGACTTGAACCCGATCGAACATCTCTGGAGAGATCTGCAAATAGCTGTGCAGCAACGCTCCCCATCCAACCAGAAGAATGGGAGAAACCCCCCAAATACAGGTGTGCCAAGCTTGAAGCGTCATACCCAAGAACACTCAAGGCTGTAATGGCTGCCAAAGGTGCTTCAACAAAGTACTGACTAAAGGGTATGAATACTTATGTAAATGTCATGTACTTTTTATCTTTCTGCTTTGTCATTATGGGTTATTGTGTGTAGTTTTATGAGGGAAAAAAACGATTTCATCAATTTTAGAATAAGGCTATAACGTAATAAAATGTGGGAAAAGTCAAGGCGTCTGAATACTTTCTGAATGCACTGTATGCTGGTCTATGCTGTTTTCTTCAGCAGGACAATTCACCCCTAATGCTCCTGGGTTTTAAAATATCCATGTGTGTCAAACTACTTATGTCAGAAAAGGCTTGGCATGCGTTTATATTGAATATAGCATTTTATGCCTAGACTTAATTCAGCATTCAACTAGCACTAACACTAGAGACATGTACAACTAGCACTTGATAAAAGGCCAGGGGGGACAGAATGAGGGATGTATGCGTTCTGAAGTGCTGGACTTGTGATGCTTCACTCCGTGAAAGAGAGAGGTAGGGAGCCTTGCTCTATGAGAGCTTGTCTGGTATTGTGTTTACACCTGTTTGTTCTCCAGTCCCCTGGGTAATGGCACAGCCAGATTCCAAATCTGCCCTTTACATCCCTGCTCCCACTGGATAAAGCACACTCCCCGAGACAGGCATATTAAGAGGTAGCTACTGCAACATCCACAGAAGGGACAATAATAGAAGTGTAAATACAAGATACAGGTAACTGCCAAAATAAAGTAAAAACCAACATAAAGTGGTATAAATATCTTATGGCTGCAGGGGCAGTATTGAGTAGCTTGGATGAAAGGTGCACAGAGGTGCCCAGAGTAAACGGCCTGCTCCTCAGTCATAGTTGCTAATATATGCATATTATTAGTAGTATTGGATAGAAAACACTCTGAAGTTTCTAAAAAAAATTGAATTATGTATGTGAGTATAACAGAACTCATATGGCAGGCAAAAACCTGAGAAGTTCCACTTCCTGTTTGGAATTTTTCTGAGGCTGGTAGTTTTTCAACCAAGCTCTCATTGAAATTACAGCGAGATATGGATGAGTTTTCACTTCCTACGGCTTCCACTAGATGTCAACAGTCAATAGAACTTTGTCTGATGACTCTGCTGTGAAGGGGGGCCGAAGTAGACAGGAATGAGTAACCAAAGCCATGAGGTGACCACGCTTTGATCACGCGCGTTCACGTGGGAGGCAGCTCCGTTCCATCGCTCAACTGAAGTCAATGTAATTCTCCGGGTTGGAACGTTATTTAAGATGTATGTTAACAACATTCTTAAGATTGATTCAATACATCGTTTGACATGTTTCTACTGACTGTTACGGAACTTTTGGACATTTCGTCACGTTATAGTGGACGCGCTTTGTGACTTTGGAATTGTTTACCAAACGCGCTAACCAAAGTAGCTAATTGGACATAAATAACGGACATTATCGAACAAATCAAGCATTTATTGTGGACCTGGGATTCCTAGGACTGCATTCTGATGAAGTTCATCAAATGTAAGGAAACATTTATCATGTATTTTCTGGTTTCTGTTGACTCCAACATGGCGGCTAATTTGGCTATTGTTCTGAGCGCCGTCTCAGATTATTGCATGGTTTGCTTTTTCCGTAAAGTTTTTTTGAAATCTGACACAGCGGTTGCATTAAGGAGAGGTATATCTATAATTCCATGTGTATAACTTGTATTATCATCTACATTTATGATGAGTATTTCTGTTGAATCGATGTGGCTATGCAAAATCACTGGATGGTTTTGGAACTAGTGAATGTAACGCGCCAATGTAAACTCAGATTTTTTATATAAATATGAACTTTATCAAACAAAACATGCATGTATTGTGTAACATGAAGTCCTATGAGTGTCATCTGATGAAGATCATCAAAGGTTAGTGATTAATTTTATCTCTATTTGTGCTATTTGTGGCTCCTCTCTTTGGCTGGAAAAATGGCAGAATTTTTCTTTGAGTTGGTGGTGACCTAACATAATCGTTTGTGGTGCTTTTGCTGAAAAGCCTATTTGAAATCGGACACTTTGGTGGGATTAACAACAAGATTACCTTTAAAATGGTATAAGACACATGTAGGTTTGAGGAATTTTAATTATGAGATTTCTGTTGTTTGAATTTGGCGCCCTGCACTTTCACTGGTTGTTGTCATATCGATCCCGTTACCGGGATTGCAGCCATATGAATTAAAAGAATCAGACCCTTTTTTTCAATTTTCGCCTACAATTTCATACCCAAATCTAACTGCCTGTAGGACAGGACCTGAAACAACGATATGCATATTCTTGATACCATTTGAAAGGAAACACTTTGAAGTTTGTGGAAATGTGAAATGAATGTAGGAGAATATAACACATTAGATCTGGTAAAAGATAATATAAAGGAAAAAACTTGTTTTTTCTGTATTTGTTTTGTACCATCATCTTTGAAATGCAAGAGAAAGGCCATAATGTATTATTCCAGACCAGACACAATTTAGATTTTGGCTACTAGATGGCAGCAGTGTATGTGCAACGTTTTAGACAGATCCAATGAACCATTGCATTTCTGTTCAAAATGTTGTATCAAGACTGCCCAAATGTGCCTAATTGGTTTATTAATAACTTTTCAAGTTCATAACTGTGCACTCTCCTCAAACCATAGCATGGTATTCTTTCACTGTCATAGCTACTGTAAATTGGACAGTGCAGTTAGATTAACAAGAATTTAAGCTTTCTGCCAATATCAGATATGTCTATGTCCTGGGAAATGTTCTTGTTACTTACAACCTCATGCTAATCTCATTAGTCTACGTTAGCTCAACCGTCCCGCGGGCGACCCACCGATCCTGTAGAGGTTCATTAATATGGTATTGGGCCACCACGAGCCAGAACAGCTTCAATGCCCCTTAGCGTATATTCTACAAGTGTCTGGAACTCTATTGGAGGGATGCGACACCATTCTTCTACTAGAAATTCCATAATTTGGTGTTTTGTTGATGGTGGTGGTCGCTCCTGAATATCCCATAAGTGTTCAATTGGGTTGAGATCTAGTGACTGAGACGGCCACGGCATATAGTTTACATAATTTCAATGCTCATCAAACCATTTAGTGACCACTCGTGCCCTGTGGATGGGGGCTGCCCAGCATTTTTATACATGACCCTAAGCAGGATAGGATGTTAATTACTTAATTAACTCAGGAACCACCCCTTTGTGAAAGCACCTGCTTTCAACATACTTTGTATCCCTCATTTACTTAAGTGTTTCCATTATTTTGGCCGTTACCTGTATCTGCAGTAGCCAGAAAAACTCAGTTAATCCAATGTGTCTCAACAATGCTTTTAGATTAGCTTTTCATGGATCTAATGAAAGACTAGGGAAAAAATGCAGATATCCCTTGGCAAACAAAGCTGTGGTCCTAGTTCATAGAGAGGGGCAGAGGAGGCTTCTGTGTCCATGACTAACTCCTGTGTCACTGGTCGCCGGCAGCCATACAGACAATTAAATTAGTCCAGATTCACTAAGCCCTCCTCAAATCCCCCAGATTTCTCATCTGAATCAGAGCTCCAGCAAGGGCAAAATGGAGATGAATGCTGAGCAACAGTTCTTTGTGGAGATGAGTACAATACACAACACGGAGTGTGTCCTTTTATGTTTTCATGGACAGATTGACTTTTGTTGCTGTCGAAGAAATGCATGCTATATGTAGCTTTAATTGGTTGCACCTAATTGAATTACAACCCACTTACAGTGCTTCTTCTCCCCTCCATTTTATAGTGGGCTTCATTGAGAGAATGCGTTTGTGCTCTTTCCTGCCCTTATCTTGATTGGCCAGTGTCTGTTGCCACACAGCCATGTCTTCTATTTCAAAAGGCTGTCTCTTGTTCGCCATCACTCTAAATCGATAGAACTTTACTGAGTAATCTCATTTACACAACAAAATGATTTCAACCGCCAAAGATAAGGGGATCCAGTGGATGTAGCCTTGTGGAACAACACTCATCATGTTTCGACACCGAGGATCGTTCACGATGGTCTTTTACAGCCCTCTAACTGAAAGCGTTTATGGGCCAATGAAATCACCTACAATGACTGTTCTCAAATGTGACACACATTTTTTTTACACCCAGCAATGCACTGACTGACCCTGCTTCACATGATTACAATTGTGTCTTATTTTATCGTAGCACCTACACTTGTAACTATAGTCAGTAGAGAAGACCAGATGACAATGTTTAACACACTGAATCTCTGCTATTTTATCACACAAATGGGCTTGAATACAGGGATAAGATCATTCATATAGGCTTTATGTTCATTATTCCCCACACATATGTACCCCACAAGGTTCTATCGTTCCTTGAGATGTGTATAGGCTGTGGGCTCAGCCCCGGTCACTCTCTAGCTAAAGCCATAGTCACTTCCTGGTTTGAGTGAATTAGGAAGTGGGTGTGTCAGTTAGGGAAGAAGCTGTTGTTGTCAGTAATGTTTGGTAAAGGAAACTGTTTATAGTTTATAAGACTAGTTTTCTCACTCCATACAAGTGAGAACATTCTCAAAGAATTATAAACCTCACAAAGCCTTTTCTGTGGTAGGGTGTGGTATGCAAAACGGGTCAACTTTGAACACCTCTATCTCCTGAATGTTTTGACACTGAATGTAAAGTCACTTTATGACCACTTCTACCACGGGCAAACATATATGGAAGGTGTTGTTCAAATAACATTGGGTGCAGTCAGAAATGTATTGAAATCATATGAAACGACCCTACAGGCAGAGCATATAGGAGGGTTAATGGCCCATAAGTCCTGCTTGCCTGTGTCCATAAGGGAAGACATTATGTTCTCTGCATTCTAAATCATGGGGACCCCTGTGTCTGGGCTACATTTATGTTCCCACAACAAGTATGGCCATGAAGAGGCCAATGTTCATATTTAGTTGGTGATGAAGTGAAATGTGTTTGACCTTTTGCTGATTTACTAGGCCTGGGAACAGTAGAGTCACACACAGAACGGGCCACCGCCAGAGAGCCAGAGACCCACAGCATGATGTCTCATTTACATTGAAGAGAGGAGAGAACTTTTTTTGTATGAATGGTTGGATGGTTGAACTGTAGCATAGGCTAATGCTTGTCGGGGCTACCGCATGGCCCACATCTCCTTTATAAAGAGCAATTCAATCTCAATATGATTCATAGTTGAAATAAAAGAGAAATAAACAATGAACAGGTGTATGTAGTTCTGTCCTTGAGCTGTTTTTGTCTATTAATGTTCTGTATTATGTAATGTTTCATGTGGACCCCAGGAAGAGTAGCTGGTGCTTTTGCAACAGCTAATGGGGATCCTAATAAAATACCAAATACCAAACAGATGAAGGTGAATGACGCTGAATGATAAAATATCCCAAGATGCGTGTTCTATCCATCGATCAGATAGGGTTTGTCGTTGATTCAACAGCTGAAGAAGAGACCACCAGCTACAACAATGTCACCCAATAACCCGCCTCTGATCTTCTACCTCTTGTGTGCCGCTCCATTTCCTCGGCAACACACAGTACAGGATGCAGGGATACAAGGTACTTGAGACCATGTAGTTGACATATCTGACAACTCTGAGATTCTAGATGACAGTGGAAAAGGTAATGGTACTACACAAACACCTGAAATGGTGGAGTTGTGTTCCTATATTCATTGCTTTCAGATCCCGTCCTCATATCTCTGGTTTATTAATATTTCATGGATATTCTCTCCAACCCTGGGTCCCATAGATGCATGGCCACAGACTAGGTTGAACTCTAATTTAAAAAGAATAGGCAGTACCATGATTAGAAATTAAAAACTAGAACCTTAGTCAACCTATGAAACAGACTGTAATCTGTAAACAGTAAACAGACTGACTGTAAACAGACTGTAAACCTGTAATCACAGCAAATACCTTTGCGTCAGTGTCTCTTTAACCATTCATGCATTAATCATTGAAGTTATTAATATAGAGTCAGCTCTAAAAGTATTAGGACAGTGACACATTTTGGCTCTGTACTCCAGAACTTCAGATTTGAAATGATACATTGACTATGGGGTTAAAGTGCAGACTGTCAGCTTTAAATTTAGGCTATTTTCATCCATATCGGGTAAACTGTTTAGAAAATTACAGCACTTTTTGACATAGTCCCCCCATTTAAGGGGACCAAATGTATTGGGACAAATTCATTTATATATGTATTAAAGTTTAGTATTTGGTCCTATATTCATAGCACGCCTCTGTAACTTTCTCATTCATCATTATTCACGATTCAGTCAGGACTCTACGTAATCATGGTAGCATCCACATGAACGTAGACGTGTTTAGAAACATATTCTATGCTTATTTACAATAAAAGTGACTCCAAAATGACACAATACATTATTTAGCATTCATTTCTATTTAGCACAAAATAATCTGAAACACAACCAAAACAAACAACAAATGCATCCTACAAATTTGTAGGGTCACACACTTGATGTAGTCATTGCATGCTATGAATATGGGACCAAATACTTTGCTTTTGACTACTTTAATACACATATATTTTTACAATGGCGCCGGAGGAGATGGCTGCTGTTTTACGGGCTCCAAACCAATTTAGCTATTGTGTGTATTTTTTCACGTTATTTGTAACTTATTTTGTACATAATGTTTTTGCCACCGTCTCTTATGACCAAAAAGAGCTTCTGGATGTCAGAACAGTGATTACTCACCTCGTACTGGATGAAGATTTTTATTTAAGGAGTCGGACGCTAAGGATTTACTTCAGACACCGGACAAGGCCAAAAAGCCCGTCATTTGCACATTTGCATGAAGAAGAGAGGGAGATATAGGGGTCGTAGGTTGTGTGCCTTGTAAGAATCCGACGCCGAGTGGGTAACCCGCCTCTACCATCAGTCATATTAGCCAAAGTGCAGTCATTTGATAATATAATGGATGAGCTCTGATCAAGACTATCCTACCAATGGGACATTAAAAACGGTAATATCTTATGTTTCACCGAGTCGTGGCTGAATGATGACATGGATAACATACAGCTGGCTGGGTTTTCAGTCCATCGTCAAGATAGAACAGCTGCCTCCGGTAAGACAATGGGTGGCGGTCTGTGTCTATTTGTCAATAACAGCTGGTCCACGAAATCTAATATGAAGGAAGTCAAGGTTTTGCTCGCCTGAGGTAGAGTAGCTCATGATAAGCTGTAGACCACACTATTTACCAAGATAGTTTTCATCTATATAACTGTCTATTTACCACCACAAACTGATGCTGGCACTAAGACCGCACTCAACGAGCTGTATAAGGCCATAAGTAAAAAAGAAAATGCTCACCCAGAGGCGGCGCTCCTAGTGGCCCGGGGACTTTAATGCAGGGAAACTTACATCTATTGTACCTCATTTCTACCAGCATGTTAAATGTGCAACCAGAGGAAAAAAACTCTAGACTACCTTTACTCCACACACAGAGACTCGTACAAAGCTCTCAATCGCCCTCCATTTGGCAAATCTGACCATAACTCTATCCTCCTGATTCCTGCTGACAAGCAAAAACTAAGGCAGGATGTACCAGTGACTTGTCAATACGGAAGTAGTCAGATGACGCAGATGCTAAGCTACAGGACTGTCTTGCTAGCAAAGACTGGAATATGTTCCGGGATTCATCCGATGGTATTGAGGAGTACACCACATCAGTCACTGGCTTCATCAATAAGTGAATCGATGACGTCATCTCCACAGTGACCATACGTACATACCCCAACCAGAAGCCATGGATTACAGGCAACATCCGCACTGAGCTAAAGGGTAGAGCTGCTGCTTTCAAGGAGCGGGACTCTAACCAGGATGCTTATAAGAAATCCCGCTGTGGACTCTAACGAACCATCAAACAGGCAAAGCATCGATACAGGACTAGACCGAATCCTACTACACCTGCACCGACGCTCGTCGGATGTGACAGGTCTTGCAAACTATTATGGACTACACAGGGAAGCACAGCCGTGAGCTGCCCAGTGACACAAGCCTACCAGACGAGCTAAATGACTCCTATGCGTGCGTCGAGGCAAGCAACGCTGAAGCATACATGAGAGCACCAGCTGTTTTGGACGACTGAGTGATCATGCTCTCCGTAGTCGATGTGAGTAAGATCTTTAAACAGGTCAACATTCACAAGGCCGCAGTGCCAGACGGATTACCAGGACATGTACTCCGAGTATGCGCTCACTAACTGGCAAGTGTCTTCACTGACATTTTCAACCTGTCCCTGACCAAGTCTGTAATACCAACATGTTTCAAGCAGACCACCATAGTCCCTGTACCCAAGAACACAAAGGTAATCTGCCTAAATGACCACCGACCCGTAGCACTCACGTCTGTAGTCATGAAGTGCTTTCAAAGGCTGGTCATGGCTGACATCAACACCATTATCCCAGAAACCCTAGACCCACTCCAATTTGCATACCGCCCCAACAGATCCAAAGGTGACGCAATCTCTATTGCACTCCACACTGCCCTTTCCCACCTGGACAAAAGGAACACCTACGTGAGAATGCTATTAATTGACTACAGCTCAGCGTTCAACACCATAGTGCCCTCAAAGCTCATCACTAACCTAAGGACCTTGGGACTAAACACCTCCCTCTGCAACTGGATCCTGGCCTTCCTGGCAGGCTGCCCCCAGTTGGTAAGGGTAGGCAACAACACATCTGCCACGCTGATCCTCAACACGGGGGCCCCTCAGGGGTGCATTCTCTGTCCCCTCCTGTACTCCCTGTTCACCCATGACTGCATGGCCAAGCATGACTCCAACACCATCATTAAGTTTGCCAATGAAACAACAGTGCTAGGCCTGATCACTGACAATGATGAGACAGCCTATAAGGAGGAGGTCAGAGACCTGGCCGTGTAGTGCCAGGATAACAACCTCTCCCTCAACGTGATTAAGACAAAGGAGATGATCGTAGACTACAGGAAAAGGAGGGCCGAGCACGCCCTCGTTCTCATCGACTGGGCTGTAGTGGAGCACATTACCAACAAACTGTCATGGTCCAAACACCAAGACAGTCGTGAAGATGGCACGACAATGCCTATTCCCTCTCAGGAGACTGAAAAGATTTGGCATAGGTCCTCAGATCCTCAAAAAGTTCTACAGCTGCATCATCGAAAGGATCCTGACTGGTTGCATCACCGCCTGGTATGGCAACTGCTCGGCCTCCGACCGCAAGGCACTTCAGAGGGTAGTGAGTACGGCCCAGTACATCACTGGGGCCAAGCTTCCTGCTATCCAGGACCTCTATACCAGGCGGTGTCAGAGGAAGGCTCTAAAAATTGCCAACCCTAGTCATAGACTGTTCTCTGTGCTACCACATGCCAAGCGATACCAGAGCACCAAGTCTAGGTCTAAAAGGCTTCTTAACACCTTCTACCACCAAGCCATAAGACTCCTGAAAAGCTAATAAAATGGCTACCCGGACAATTTCCATTTTTTATTTATATATTTATTTCACCTTTATTTTACCAGGTAGGCAAGTTGTGAACAAGTTCTCATTTACAATTGCGACCTGGCCAAGATAAAGCAAAGCAGTTCGATACATACAACAACATAGAGTTACACATGGAGTAAAACAAACATACAGTCAATAATACAGTAGAAAAATAAGTCTATATACAATGTGAGCAAATGAGGTGAGATAAAGGAGGTAAAGGCAAAAAAAGGCCATGGTGGCGAAGTAAATACAATATAGCAAGTAAAACACTGGAATGGTAGATTTGCAGTGGAAGAATATGCAAAGTAGAAATAGAAATAATGTGGTGCAAAGGTGCAAAATAAATAAATAAATACAGTAGGCGAAGAGGAAGTTGTTTGGGCTAAATTATAGATGGGCTATGTACAGGTGCAGTAATCTGTGAGCTGCTCTGACAGCTGGTGCTTAAAGCTAGTGAGGTAGATAAGTGTTTCCAGTTTCAGAGATTTTTGTAGTTCGTTCCAGTCATTGGCAGCAGAGAACTGGAAGGAGAGGCGGCCAAAGGAGGAATTGGCTTTGGGGGTGACCAGAGAGATATACCTGCTGGAGCGCGTGCTACAGGTGGGTGCTGCTATGGTGACCAGCGAGCTGAGATAAGGGTGGACTTTACCTAGCAGGGTCTTGTAGATGACCTGGAGCCAGTGGGTTTGGCGACGAGTATGAAGCGAGGGCCAGCCAACGAGAGCGTACAGGTCGCAGTGGTGGGTAGTACAGTATATGGGGCTTTGGTGACAAAACGGATGGCACTGTGATAGACTGCATCCAATTTGCTGAGTAGGGTATTGGAGGCTATTTTGTAAATGACTTCGCTGAAGTCGAGGATCGGTAGGATGGTCAGTTTTACGAGGGTATGTTTGGCAGCATGAGTGAAGGATGCTTTGTTGTGAAATAGGAAGCCAATTCCAGATTTAACTTTGGATTGGAGATGTTTGATGTGAGTCTGGAAGGAGAGTTTACAGTCTAACCAGACACCTAGGTATTTGTATTTGTCCACATATTCTAAGTCAGAACCGTTCAGAGTAGTGATGCTGGACGGGCGGGCAGGTGCTGGCAGCGCTCGGTTGAAGAGCATGCATTTAGTTTTACTTGTATTTAAGAGTTGGAGGCCACGGAAGGAGAGTTGTATGGCATTGAAGCACGTCTGGAGGGTTGTTAACACAGTGTCCAAAGAAGGGCCAGAAGTATACAGAATGGTGTCGTCTGCGTAGAGGTGGATCAGAGACTCATCAGCAGCAGTGTGTGTGTGTGTGTGTTCGTGCATGTGAGTGTGCTATAGTGAAGGTGTAAGAGACGGAGCCTGCAGAAAATCCATACAGCGCCGCTTAGACTACAGTGGTTGCTCCTTTAAAAGTTGCGTCATACTACAACACACCTTGCGGGCTGCTGCAGCATTCTGTGGCACGCTATCTAATTGTCAGCCATTTTTTTGTTAATGCAAGTTAGTGCTAGTTTGACCACCAAAGGGAATCTTTGATAAGCATTTGATAGTCTTCAATATTGGCATTACCAGAGAATGTTTCTTCTTTTTAGTATAATATAGTATATGGGATTGATTTTAAGAATTTTGGCTTAATTCATTTGATTAATATTATGGTGTTTATATTCCGAGAAAAACGAAACCCTCAGGGTTTCCGTTAGTATGGAATGGAAAATATGGCACTGTACAACGTGAAGGTCGGGTGTAGGCTACAGCATAAGAGGATTGGAGGATTCTAAATTGTTTGCCTTCATTAGACAACTTTGTTCCAATATTTCTGTAAATCAGTGATATTTATTCCCATAGCAATTCGTTATGGATCCATAACTAAATTAACATCTTAATTTTGAAGGAGTATTTTTAATCATTATTTTATTAACGAAAGCATAAATATGCTGATGAAGAAATACTGTACAGTATATGCTTTGATATTTGGATAATAAAGCATTTAAATATGGCGCTGTACAACGTGACGGTCGGCAGTACAGTACTGGGCTATTTAGCTAAATAATCCCTGTGTCGTGCGGGAGACCACGGTGAGGAAGTTGTACGCTGTCCTTGTAAATAAGAATTTGTTCTTAACTGATTTGCCTAGTTAAATTCAATCTGGAGTGCCTGCGCCCATAACTACAACGTTAGGTAGATAGCTAACATACCGGTACATACTGCTGTAATGATATGCTATGTGGTTCGTAAGGACAGCATAGCTAACAAATTGTTAGAGAGTGTTGAACGTTTCGAAGAGCACAGTGGTCTCCATCATTGGGAAATTGAAAACAAATAGAACTACCCAGACTCTGCCTAGAGCTGACCATCTGACCAAACTGAGCAACCGGGCAAGAAGGACCTTGGTCAGGGAGGTGAGCAAGAACCCAATGACCACTCTGACAGAACTACAGAGTTCCTTTGCTGAGATGGGAGAACGGGCCATAAGGACAAATGTCTCTACAGCACTTCACCAGTCTTGGATTAATGGGACTATGGCCAGACAGTAGTAGCCACTCCTGAGAAAAAGGCACCTGACAGCACGACTGGAGTTTGCAAAAAGGCATGTTAACGATTTGGAGAGCATAAGGCAAAAGGTTCTGTGGTCTGATGAGCCAAAAATGTTACTCTTTGGCCTGAATGCAAAGCGCTATGTCTGGAGAAAACCAGGCACATCTCATCACCCGTCTAACACCATCCCTACCGTGAAGCCTGGTGGTGTCAGCATCATGCTATGGGGATGCTTTTCAGCGCCATGGACTGGGAGACTGGTAAGTATAGAGGGAACAATAAATGGAGCCAAATATAGGCAAATCCTTGAGGAAAACCTGCTTCAGAGTGCAAACGACCTTAGATTGGCGCAAAGATTTACATTCCAACAGGACAATGACCCCAAGCATACAGCCAAAGCAACGCTGGAATGGCCTCAGAACAAGAATGTGAAAGTCCTTGAGTGTTCCAGCCAAAGCCCAAACTTCAATCCCTTTGAAAATATGTGGAAAGACTTCCCATCAAACTTAACAGAGCTTGAGAAAATCTGAAAGGAAGAATGGGAGAAAAAAACTAAATTCAGATGTGCAACACTGATACAGACATACCAAGCCGTAATCGATGCCAAAGGTGCTTCTACAAGTATTGACTCAGGGGTATGAACACTTATGTAAATTAGATAATTCTGTATTTAATTTTCAATAAATTTGCTAAGATTTCTAGAAACATGTTTGCACTTTCATTATCGGGTATTGTGTGTATATGGGTGAGAAAAATACTAATTTTGAATAAATGCTGTAACACAACAAAATGTGGAATAAGTCAAGGGGTATAAATAGTTTCTGAAGGGACTGTATATAAATAAATAATGTACTGTATATATTGTAGTTTCATATAGAATTGTAAAATGTAGTGACTGCAAAGATCACTCATACTCAAAGTAATACACTGTAGTATACTCATTGAAACTCATGGTCACATCCCTCACCCACCCTATTACACATATAGTAGACTTCTGACCAGTGGTGTAAAGTACTTAAGTAAAAATACTTTAATGTACTACTTTTAATGTACTACATTTAATGTACTACATTTTCTCTGACACCCAAAAGTACTCGTTACATTTTGAATGGTTAGCAGAACAGGAAAATGGTCTAATTCATGCACTTAGCAAGAGAACATCCCTGGTCATCCCTACTGACTCTGATCTGGCGGACTCACTAAACACGAAAGCTTTGTTTGTAAATTAGTTTTGTTTGCTTAGTATAAGAAATTTGAAGTATATTCTTAAGTATATTTTAGAAATTATATTTACTTTTGATTCTTAAGTATATTTAAAACCAAATACTTCTCCTCAAGTAGGATTTTACTGGGTGACTTTCACTTGAGTCATTTTCTATTAAGTTATCTTTACTTTTACTCAAGTATGACAATTGGGTACTTTTTCCACCACTGCTTTTTTCTTAACCTTTATTTAACTAGGCAAGTCAGTTAAAAGAACAACATTCTTATTTACAATGATGGCCTACCCTAACCCGTATGATGCAGGGCCAATCGTGCACCGACCTATGAGAGTCCCAATCACAGCCAGTTTTGACACAGCATGAAATCGAACCAGGGTCTGTAGTGACACCTCTAGCACTGAGATGCAGTGCCTTAGGTCACTGCACCACTCGGGAGCCACACAAACACATTCTCTCTCTTCTGTCTTGCTATTTCCCTCAGATTCTTTCTCTCTCTAACTCGTGGTAATCATAAACTCTACAAAAATGTGAAGGTTATTCCCCCCCAATTTCAATTGAGATCATAATTACTCTGTTGAAAAGAGCAAGTGTGGAAGCTGGTTGTGTTCAAGTTCGGCTTCAGAGGAGGGGGAAACACACAGTGGCAGCCTCCAAAAACAATTGCTCTTCCAAAAGGTCATGCCATTTAACGTGGCTATCAAATCATATTAGTGGTGCAGCATTTCCTGGCAAAGGCGCACGTCACAACGAGCAACATGTATGTTAGCACCCGCCAAGATGTCAAAGAGACCCGACCTCGGGTCAGCCCACCTACCTGCGGATTCACTTGCACTTCACTCAACCACCTAATCATTGTCCTTTCATTTTATTTGCCAATGCATTCACGAGTTAGGAGATATGACAACTCTGTTGCCCAGGCCCCAGAGTGTATCCCTTCACAGTAACAGCACACTGAGTAAGACAGATGGGTTACCATGCCTCCCTTATGGGTGAACTCCTCCAGATCTCTGCCGTACAGACTGTCTTCTTTCTCTCTCTCTCGTTCTGAGACCTTCATCCATCAACCAATCTCCTAAAATGGGCATATCCAACACGACACTATAAGCCCTTAAATTCTCATATTGCTTGCATCTAAAGAGGCTTGAATGCTAGGTTAAATTAACATATATGCATTCACAGATATCCGAGGAGTAGGCTAACTGAACCAACATAGGGGACCTTTGGCCCTGACTCCAGCAGAAGTTTGATGGAGGGTCTGTCCTGGGAGCAAAGAGGTGGTGCTGATTACTGTTTGAAT
The DNA here is from genome assembly GCF_045679555.1 of Salvelinus alpinus. NCBI lineage: Eukaryota > Metazoa > Chordata > Actinopteri > Salmoniformes > Salmonidae > Salvelinus > Salvelinus alpinus. Next base: position 30,951,683 of record NC_092098.1, on the reverse strand, counting down.
CTTACTTTGACTGGATAATTTTATTTGGAAAATCAACCCAAGGCAACCTGATACAAACCTTCCCCCCTCTTTCAGGCAGATTAGATTTGAGAGGGGGTTGCTAATATAGCCGCCATGAGAGCCGTTATAGGCAGCAAGGGGCGTGTGGGACTGCAGGAAGCAGATGGAAATCAGGTTTTCATTTTCACACCATGCTCTTGTCATTTGTTGTCGGATCAAGGAGGAGTCACCCAAGGTGGAATCCTGCAGCTGGCTGCAACCCTTCTCCCTATATTACCTTTCCCACGCTCCCCCGAGAATTCCTCCTACTCCGATCTCGCAGGGGAACCTTGGAATCGTAGCTATTTATTTTGACTTTATCGTCCAGGCAGCGGAGTATGCTGTCGCTGTGATTGACAGGTGTGGAGTGGTCAGGGAAGAGAAATCTGCTATAAAGAGACTCCTCACTCTGTTTGCCGTTCTGCTGGAGACCGGAGCAGATCGATTTACATCTCTATAACCCTCAGCCAGGGGAAGGCCACCGCATCACTGAGTTACTGATAAGACTATTGACCATGATCATCACAGCTGTACCAATCCAGCTCAGGCACAGCTCATGACATGTAAAATGCAATTTGGCCCTGGAAAATCACAGGACCACTGAGGCCACTGGACACATAAACTCAGCAAAAAAAAGAAATGTCCCTACATTTTTCTTTATTATAAATGTCGCCAACAAAACAAGAAACAACTAAAACGACCGTGAAGCTGACTAGGGCTATACAGGCCACTAACAAAGACAACTACCCACAACTAAGGTGGCAAAACAGGCTGCCTAAGTATGATTCCCAATCAGAGACAACGATAGACAGCTGCCTCTGATTGGGAACCACACTCTGCCAAACACACAGAAATACAAAACATAGAATGCCCACCCCACATCACACCTTGACCTAACCAAATAGAGAAATAAAATGGCTCTCTAAGGTCAGGGCGTGACACTTTCAAAGATAATTCGTAAAAATCCAAATAACTTCACAGATCTTCAGTGTAAAGGGTTAAAACACTGTTTCCCATGCTTGTTCAATGAACCATAAACAATTAATGAACATGCACCTGTGGAAAGGTCGTTAAGACACTAACAGCTTACAGACGGTAGGCAATTAAGGTCACAGTTATGAAAACTTAGGAAACTAAAGAGGCCTTTCTACTGACTCTGAAAAACACCAAAAGAAAGATGCCAAGGGTCCCTGCTCATCTGTGTGAACGTGCCTTAGGCATGCTGCAAGGAGGCATGACGACTGCAGATGTGGCCAGGGCAATAAATTGCAATGTCCGTACGTGAGACGCCTAAGATATCGCTACAGGGAGACTGGAGGGACAGCTGATCGTCCTTGCAGTGGAAGACCACGTGTAACAACACCTGCACAGGATCAGTACATCCGAACATCACACCTGCGGAACAGGTACAGGATGGCAACAACAACTGCCCGAGTTACACCAGGAATGCACAATCCCTCCATCAGTGCTCAGACTGTCCGCAATAGGCTGAGAGAGGCTGGACTGAGGGCTTGTAGGCCTGTTGTAAGGCAGGTCCTCACCAGACATCACCGGCAAGAACTATGGGCACAAACCCACCGTCGCTGGACCAGACAGGACTGGCAAAAAGTGCTCTTCACTGACGAGTCGTGGTTTTGTCTCACCAGGGGTGATGGTCGGATTCGCGTTTATCGTCGAAGGAAAGAGCGTTACACCAAGGCCTATACTCTGGAGCGGGATCGATCACTGTCTATGAGCCACATCCGGCGCCGACAGTTATGGCCGCCTCGCTTCGCGTTCTCAGGAAACTATGCAATATTTTGTTTTTTATGTATTATCTCTTACATTGTTACCCCAGGAAATCTTAAGTTTGATTACATACAGCTGGGAGGAACTATTGGATATAAGAGCAACGTCAACCTACGACCAGGAATACGACTTTCCCGAAGCAGATCCTCTGTTTGGTCCACCACCCAGGACAATGGATCGGATCCCAGCCGGCGACCCAAAACAACGGTGCCGCAGGAGGGGCAGAAGAAGCGGTCTTCTGGTCAGGCTCTGTAGATGGGCACATCGCGCACCGCTCCCGGGTTTACTACTCGCCAATGTCCAGTCTCTTGACAACAACGTAGACGAAATCCGAGTAAGGGTTGCCTTCCAGAGAGACATCAGAGATTGTAACGTTCTTTGTTTCACGGAAATTTGGCTCACTCGAGACACGCTATCAGAGTCGGTACAGCCACCTGGTTTCTTCACGCATTGCGCCGACAGAAACAAACATCTCTCTGGTTAGAAGAAGGGCGGGGGGTATGCCTTATGATTAACGAGACGTGGTGTGATCATAATAACATACAGGAACTCAAGTCCTTTTGCTCACCTGACCTAGAATTCCTTACAATGAAATGTCGACCGCATTATCTACCAAGAGAATTTTCTTCGATTATAATCACAGCCGTATATATCCCCCCTAAGCAGACACATCGATGGCCCTGAATTAACCTCATTGGACTCTACGTAAACTGGAAACCACATATCCTGAGGCAGCATTCATTGTAGCTGAGGATTTTAACAAGGCTAATCTGAAAACAAGACTCCTGTAACGTTCGTCGGAAGGATGAGACCAAGGTGCAGCGTCGTACGTGTTCATGATTCTTTATTTAATGCGAACACCAAACAAAACAAAAAAAGGACAACGAACGTCACGTTCTGAAGGCTACACAGAGCTAACAAAAAACAACATCCCACAACCTAAGGTGGGAAAACAGGCTGCCTAAGTATGATTCCCAATCAGAGACAACGATAGACAGCTGTCCCTGATTGAGAACCATACCCGGCCAAAACATAGAAACACAAAACCTAGAAATAAAGAACATAGAATGCCAACCCAATTCACACCCTGACCAAACCAAATAGAGCCATAAAAAGGCTCTCTAAGGTCAGGGCGTGACAACTCCCTAAATTTTATCAGCATATCGAATGCGCTACCCGGGTGGAAAAAATCCTGGACCATTGTTACTCTAACTTCCGCGATGCATACAAAGCCCTGCCCCGCCCTCCTTTCGGAAAATCTGACCACGACTCCATTTGTTTATCCCAGCCTATAGACAAAAACTAAAACAGGAAATGCCCGTGCTCAGATCTGTTCAACGCTAGTCCGACCAATCTGATTCCATGCTTCAAGATTGCTTCGATCACGTGGACTGGGATATGTTCCGCATAGCGTCGGACAATAACATTGATGAATACGCTGATTCAGTGAGCGAGTTTATTAGCAAGTGCATCAGTGATGTTGTACCCACAGCAACTATTAAAACCTTCCCCAACCAGAAACCGTGGATTGATGGCAGCATTTGTGCAAAACTGAAAGCTAAGCATCAAACAAACAAGCTAAGCATCAGTATAGAGACAAAGTAGAGTCGCAATTCAACGGCTCAGACACGAGAGGTATGTGGCAAGGTCTACAGTCAATCACGGACTACAAAAAGAAAACTATCCCCGTCGCGGACCACGATGTCCTGCTCCCAGATAAACTAAACAACTTCTTTGCTCGCTTTGAGGACAATACAGTGCCAACGACACGGCCCGCTACCAAAACCTGCGGGCTCTCCTTCACCGCAGACAATGTGAGTAAAGCATTTAAAAGTGTTAACCCTCGCAGGGCTGCCGGCCCAGACGGCATCCCTAGCCGCGTCCTCAGAGCATGCGCAGACCAGCTGGCTGGTGTGTTTACGGACATATTCAATCTATCCTTATCCCAGTCTGCTGTTCCCACATGCTTCAAGAGGGCCACAATTGTTCCAGTTCCCAAGAAAGCTAAGGTAACTGAGCTAAATGACTATCGCCTCGTAGCACTCACCTCCGTCATCATGAAGTGCTTTGAGAGACTAGTCAAGGATCATATCACCTCCCCCCTACCTGACACCCTATACCCAGTCCAATTTGCTTACCGCCCCAATAGGTCCACAGACGACGCAATCGCAATCACACTGCACACTGCCCTAACCCATCTGGACAAGAGGAATACCTATGTAAGAATGCTGTTCATCGATTACAGCTCAGCATTTAACACCATAGTGCCCTCCAAACTTGTCATTAAGCTCGAGACCCTGGGTCTCGACTCCGCCCTGTGCAACTGGGTCCTGGACTTCCTGACGGGCCACCCCCAGGTGGTGAGGGTAGGTAACAACATCTCCACCGAGCTGATCCTCAACACTGGGGCCCCACAAGGGTGCATTCTCAGCCCTCTCCTGTACTCCCTGTTCATCCATGACTGCGTGGCCATGCACGCCTCCAACTCAGTCATCGAGTTTGCAGACGACACTACAGTGGTAGGCTTGATTACCAAGAACGACGAGACGGCCTACAGGGAGGAGGTGAGGGCCCTCAGAGTGCGGTGTCAGGAAAATAACTTCACACTCAACAAAACAAAGGAGATGATCGTGGACTTCAGGAAACAGCAGAGGGAGCACCCCCCTATCCACATCGACGGGACAGTAGTGGAGAGGTTGGAAAGTTTTAAGTTCCTCGGCGTACACATCACGGACAAACTGAAATGGTCCACCCACACAGACAGCATGGTGAAGAAGGTGCCTCTTCAACCTCAGGAGGCTGAATAAATTCGGCTTGTCACCAAAAGCACTCACAAACTTTTACAGATGCACAATCGAGAGCATCCTGTCGGGCTGTATCACCGCCTGGTACGGCAACTGCTCCGCCCACAACCGTAAGGCTCTCCAGAGGGTAGTGAGGTCTGCACAACGCATCACCAGGGGCAAACTACCTGCTCTCCAGGACACCTACACCACCCGATGTCACAGGAAGGCCAAAAAGATCATCAAGGACAACAACCACCCGAGCCACTGCCTGTTCACCCCGCTATCATCCAGAAGGTGAGGTCAGTACAGGTGCATCGAAGCTGGGACCGAGAGACTGAAAAACAGCTTCTATCTCAAGGCCATCAGACTGTTAAACAGCCATCACTAACATTGAGTGGCTGCTGCCAACATACTGACTCATCTCTAGCCACTTTAATAATTAAAAATTGGATGTAATAAATGTATCACTAGTCACTTTAAACTATGCCACTTTATATAATGCTTACATACCCTACACTACTCATCTCATATGTATATACTGCACTCTATACCATCTTGCCTATGCCGTTCAGCCATCGCTCATCCATATATATTTTTATGTACATATTCTTATTCATTCCTTTACACTTGTGTGTATAAGGTAGTTGTTATGAAATTATTAGATTACTTGTTAGATATTACTGCATGGTCGGAACTAGAAGCGCAAGCATTTCGCTACACTCGCATTAACATCTGCTAACCATGTGTATGTGACAAATCAAATTTGATTTGATTTGATTTGGAGGTGGAGGGTCCGTCATCGTCTGGGGCAGTGTGTCACACCATCATCGCACTGAGTTTGTTGTAATTGCAGGCAATCTCAACGCTGTGCGTTACAGGGAAGACATCCTCCTTCCTCATGTGGTACCCTTCCTTCAGGCTCATCCTGACATGACCCTCCAGCATGACAATGCCACCAGCCATACTGCTCGTTCTGTGCGTGATTTCCTGCAAGACAGGAATGGCAGTGTTCTTCCATGGCCAGCGAAGAGCCCGGATCTCAATCCTATTGACCACGTCTGGGACCTATTGGATCGGAGGGTGAGGGCTAGGGCCATACCCCCCAAAACTGCCTTTGCATTATCTTGATTCGTTTGGGTGGCTTGCCGCACCACTGCACTCTAGTTTTGACATGATGGTGGCTAAATGTGTTCTCAAATATAATCAAATAAAATTGTATTTGTCGCATGCGCCGAATACAAGCAATTCACCTTACAGTGAAATGCTTACTTACAATCCCTTAAACAACAATGCTTTAAGAAGTTTTAAGAGAAAAAAGTGTTAAGTAAAAAATAGATCAATAGCAGCAGTAAAATAACAATAGAGAGGCTATTTTCAGGGGGTACCGGTACAGAGTCAATTGCCGTGGCTGGAGTCTTTGACAATTTTTAGGGCCTTCCTCTGACACCGCCTAGTATAGAGGTCCTGGTTGGCAAGTAGCTTGGCCCCGGTGATGTACTGGGCCGTACGCACTACCCTCTGAAGTGCCTTGCGGTCGGAGGCCAAAAAGTTGCCATACCAGGCAGTGATGCAACCAGTCAGGACGCTCTCGATGGTGCAGCTGTATAACCTTTTGAGGATCTGAGGACCCATGACAAATCTTTTCAGTCTCCTGAGAGGGAGAAGTTGTTGTCCTGGCACCACACGGCCAGGTCTCTGACCTCCTCCCTATAGGCTGTCTCATCATTGTTGGTGATCAGGCTTACCACGGTTGTGTCATCGGCAAACTTGATGATGGTGTTGGAGTCGTGCCTAGCCATGCAGTCATGAGTAAACAGGGAGTACAGGAGGGGACTGACCACGCACCCCTGAGGGGCCCCCGTGTTGAGGATCAGCGTGGCAGATGTGTTGTTACCTACCCTTACCACCTGGGGGTGGCCCGTCAGGAAGGCCAGGATGCAGTTGCAGAGGGAGGTGTTTAGACCCAGGGTCTTTAGCTTAGTGATGAGCTTTGAGGGCACTATGGCGTTGAACGCTGAGCTGTGGTCAATGAATAGCATTCTCACATAGGTGTTCCTTTTGTCCAGGTGGGAAAGGGCAGTGTTGAGTGCAATAGAGATTGCATCATCTGTGGATCTGTTGGTGCGGTATGCAAATTGGAGTGAGTCTAGGGTTTCTGGGATAATGGTGTTGATGTCAGCCATGACCAGCCTTTCAAAGCACTTCATGGCTACAGACATAAGTGCTCCGGGTCAGTAGTCATTTAGGCAGGTTACATTAGTGTTCTTTGGCACAGGGACTATGGTGGTCTGCTTGAAACATGTTGGTATTACAGACTCAGTCACGGACAGGTTGAAAATGTCAATGAAGACACTTGCCAGTTTGTTAGCGCATGCTCGGAGTACACGTCCTGGTAATCCGCCTGGCCCTGCGGCCTTGTGAATGTTGACCTGTTTCAAGGTCTTACTCACATCGGCTACGGAGAGCGTGATCACACAGTCGTCCGAAAACAGTTGATGCTCTCATGCATGCTTTAGTGTTACTTGCCTCGAAGCGAGCATAGAAGTAATTTAGCTCGTCTGGTAGATTTGTGTCACTGGGCAGCTCATGGCTGTGCTTCCCTTTGTAGTCCTTAAAAGTTTGCAAGCCCTGCCACATCTGACGAGTGTCGGAGCCGGTGTAGTACGATTCAATCGTAGTCCTATATTGACGCTTTGCCTGTTTGACGGTTCGTCGGAGGGCATAGTGGGATTTCTTGTAAGCTTCCGGGTTAGAGTCCCGCTCCTTGAAAGCGGCAGCTCTACCCTTTATCTCAGTGCAGGTGTTGCCTGTAATCCATGGCTTCTGGTTGGGGTATGTACGTTGTTCTGTGTACGCCTCAGGGAACAGCCAACATTCCCAGACCCACACATCCTTTCAAGTGATGTCATCCCCCAGGTACCGTTCAGGGACAAGGGAGAAAACATTATGAAGCACAGCCCTTGACAGTAGACACTTCAAAATGCAGACATCCATGTTCAACTCCCCTATTTGTTGAATATTTCTCCTGGGCTTTGATGTGTTTTCTATGCTATATATGGCTGTCACAGGGCGCAAAGTATGTGAATCAAAAGCCATTTTCTTGTCCTTTAATCCAATGTATGCCTTTAATGAGTGTCTCTGTTCTGGACAGTCAGTTTCTCATCCATCCACAGCTAACGGCAGGGGTGTAAATTTGGTTTTAGAAGTGGGGGGGACATAATTTTTATTATGAAACACTCCAAACAGCCTATCTGACCACTCGGAGGCGTCCGCATGGTCCTAAAGTCCACCGTTACCTCGTTTTGTATCACATTCCAATGATAAAACTGTGGGGGGGGGAATGCAATTTCAGAATGTGGGGGGGACATGTCCCCCCGTCCCCAGTGAAAGTTGCGCCCCTGGCTAACGGGAGAAAACATTTTCTATCTGGGAACGTGATGATAATTTTGGAAAGTACTTCATTTCCACAAGGAGTAAGGACCAAAGAAATGGGTTTCAGAGGAGAAGATCCTGAAAAACATGCCCCTTGTTTGAACAGTTTCTGACATAATGTATGCTGACATGATGGTAATGTGAGATCTGAAACGAACCAATCCTGTTACAGAGTAGTTCATTAACTCTTGTCTTCATGAAAGCCATGTGAAAGTGAGTGTGAATTTGAGGACTGAGGATGTGGGATCATTAGATGTAAACAGACTGGGTACGCTGAAGCTCTCAGGTGGCCCTGCGCTGAATTCAATAAAAACAACTTCCAGTAAGTAAGTAAGTAAGTAAGTAAGTAAGTAAGTAAGTGTGTGTGTGTGTGTGCATGTGTGCGTGTGTGTGTGGCCCAGTTAGTAGAGCATGGCGCGTACAACACCAGAGGTCGTGGGTTTGATTCCCGGTATGGCCATCCTATGTAACATTTATGCAGGCATGACTGAGTTCCTTTGGATAAAAGTTTGCTAAATGGAATTTACAGTATTATCATATTAGCCTGCAGTATGTGTGTATGGTGATGCAATATCTCTCCCAGGTATGCTCTCTCTCAACCCTTTCACTGAATAACAATCAGAGAAGCCTTAGATAACCCTGACAGTAATGTCTTTAATTACTAACGGATAAGCCAAAGAACCATCCGTGGGATTCTATGCACACACCACCATAAGGCAGGTGCAGCAACCTCTTAAACAGGGGGATGATACTGTGACAATCCCCTTGGTGGAGGAGACGGGGACCTTGTTTGTGGAGATTATGGGCACACTACATGGCATGGACCTTGTACCATCATCCAGGTGACAGTGATGGCCCTTGATAACTGGCTAATGAAAAAAAGTATTTCAAGGCACGCTGTCTGTCAATACGAACATCATGTCACATTGCACATGTTGCCAGAGAAAGAGCTTACCGGGCAGGCTGCAATTGTAGACCCCGAACTTATCAACTCTTCCCCTTTCTCTCTATCTGAAAACTTTAGAGCCCTCATCTTTTTGACAAGACTCAAATCTGTCTTGTTCAGGATTTGCCTTGTGACGGAGAGTTTGATCTCTTGGATTCTCCTTCACTTCCGTGAAATAATTCATGGAGACTTAGCTGTTCCTTTTTTCTTATTACTTTCCTCTTATCAGGCCATAGTGAAGATGTTTGAATTGACTTCAATAAGGGGTTATGTTTTTGGTTTCCTGTCTGTCTGGAAGCAAATATTGATAAGAAAGACAGCTAAAAAAACACAAAGTAAAAACATAATGACCAAATTTTCACTCTGGGCTTTCGCTGACGTACTGTCTGTATATCTTGTTATTCAGTGCAATGCCAACCATGTCTTCTCCACCTCTCCCAGAGTAAAGTCTTCCTGCAGTCTGTGTATAAAGGGGACTGTGTCAATGTGGCAGCCATGGTGACATTTGAAAAGCCTTTAATTATTCTTACATGACTCAGTTGCAGCCAAAGCTTGAACTAATGATTAATATGAGAGCGGTAAGTTGACACCAGCCATGTTTTACGGCCGACTCTCTGCCATTAATGTAATCTTAAATAACACACAATAGACTTTAGTAATGGATTGAGAATGAATTACTGTAACCTCTAGATCTAGGCCATTATTCCACACAAAAGCGACTGAAATGAGGTCAAATAAAATAACTGCTGGGGTTTTGAATCAGTGGTAGTAACATGAGTAAAGACAGCTACCTAATGTTTTTTTCTTTCTTTTTGTACAATAATTCATGCAGTGCATTTATAATTGCAAGGTCTGTTAATCTGTGTGGGCAGTGTTAGAGTTATTATAGAGAAAAGCTTTCAGTTGCTAAACTGGATCGGATACTTCAGCATGTAGCTTTGCTAACAGACGTGACAACAACAACAACTCCATATAGGTAAATGGACCATGCAGGAAATAACGTTGACAGCCTCGCCTCCATGAAAACAGAACAACAAGCATGCACATAAGCACGCATACATGCACACACGCACCATTTCCCCTGAAATCACATCTGAAGTGATACTTCCCCTCCTATCCCATGGAACAACCCTCAGCCTGGTCCCAGAACTCTGTCAACCCTAGACTTGCCACTAGCACTGTGGGCTGAGACTAACCCAGACAGACAGGCATTCAGGAGGGAGACAGTGGTGTGTCTGTCTGCTACGGGGAGAAAGAGAGAGAGAGAGAAAGGTGAGTCTGAGTTCACACAGTTGTAGGCCCAGCTCATTACCCTGCCTGGAACAGGGGGATGACGGATACTGTGACAAACACCTTGGCGGAAGAGACGGGAACCTCGTTTGTGGAGATGATTGGCTCAAAAAGAGAGGTGGGTAAGAGAGAAAGAGTAAACCAGCTAAAGAGTGAGTGAAAGAGCCAATGCATGTTTGTGTGTGAGAAAAAATATAGAGAGAATGAAAAGGCCAGTGAGAGCATGATAAATGGAAAGTGGAGAGAGAAAGAGAAAGAGAGAATCTGAGAAGTGTGAGGAGGGTTTAATGGTGGAATTGGTGTGTGACTGACCATCCATGAGACGAAATTATAGTTTTAACCATGTTTGAGGCAATACAGTGTCACATGCGCAGAATACAACAGGTGTAGAGCTTACAGTGAAATGCTATGTCATAGCATCAACACTATGTCATAAGCTAGCCAGACTATACAGTGAACATATAATGTAATTACCTTGAAGCCTCTGGGGGAATGCTGTTAGACAGCATCTGTTTGGTTCAAATCTAGACATCACATATTAGTCTGATTGCCTGGCCTGTACCACCACACACAGTCCCAGTGGGCATTGCCTGCACTGAACCTCATTAACCTCACTGCTAGTCTGTAGGTGGGGAAGAAGAATTGGTAACAGGACTGCCAGTCAATGACATTGGCTATTACCTGTGAAATACAGTTGAAGTCGGAAGTTTAAATTCACCTTAGCCAAATACATTTAAACTCAGTTTTCACAATTTCTGACATTTAATCCTAGTAAAAATTCCCTGTTTTAGGTCAGTTAGGAACACCACTTTATTTTAAGAATGTGAAATGTCAGAATAAGAGTAGAGAGAATGATTCATTTCAGCTTTTATTTATTTCATCACATTCCCAGTGGGTCAGAAGTTTACATACACTCAATTAGTATTTGGTAGCATTGCCTTTAAATTGTTTAACTTGAGTCAAACGTTTTGGGTAGCCTATCAAAAGCTTCCCACAATAAGTTGGGTGAATTTTGGCCCATTCCTTCCTCCTGTAACTGAGTCAGGTTTGTAGGCCTCCTTGCTCGCATAAGTTTTTTCAGTTCTGCACACAAATCTTCTATGGGATTGAGGTCAGGGCTTTGTGATGGCCACTCCAACCTTGACTTTGTTGTCCTTAAGCCATTTTGCCACAACTTTGGAAGTATGCTTGGGGTCATTGTCCATCTGGAAGACCCATTTGCGATCAAGTTTTTGCTTCCTGACTGATGTCTTGAGATGTTGTTTCAATATATCCACATAATTTTCCTACCTCATGATGCCATCTATTTTGTGAAGTGCACCAGTCCCTCCTGCAGCAAAGCACCCCGGCAACATGATGCTGCCACCCCATGCTTCACGATTGGGATGGTGTTCTTCGGCTTGCAAGCCTCCCCCTTTTTCCTCCAAACATAACGATGGTCATTATGGCCAAACAGTTCTATTTTTGTTTTATCAGACCAGAGGACATTTCTCCAAAAAAGTACAATCTTTGTCCCCATGTGCAGTTGCAAACCGTAGTCTGGATTTTTTATGGCGGGTTTGGAGTGACTTCTTCCTTGCTGAGCGGCCTTTCAGGTTATGTCCATATAGGACTCGTTTTACTGTGGATATTGATACTTTTGTACCTGTTTCCTCCAGCATCTTCAAAAGGTCCTTTGCTGTTGTTCTGGGATTGATTTGCACTTTTCTCACCAAAGTACGTTAATCTCTTGGAGACAGAACGCGTCTCCTTCCTGAGCGGTATGACAGCTGTGTGGTCCCATGGTGTTTATACTTGCGTACTATTGTTTGTACAGATGAACGTGGTACCTTCAGGCATTTGGAAATTGCTCCCAAGGATGAACCAGACTTGTGGAAGTCAAAAAAATAAATGATTGGCTGATTTCTTTCGATTTACCGATGATGTCAAGCAAAGAGGCACTGAGTTTGAAGGTAGGCCTTGAAATACATCCACAGGTATACCTCCAATTGACTCAAATTATGTCAATTAGCCTATCAGAAGCTTCTAAAGCCATTACATATTTTTTCTGGAATTTTCCAAGCTGTTTAAAGGCACAGTCAACTTAGTGTATGTAAACTTCTGACCCAGTGGAATTGTGATACATTGAATTGTAAGTGAAATAATCTGTCCGTAAACAATTGTTGGAAAAATTATCTGTGTCATGCACAAAGTAGATGACCCGACTTGCCAAAACTATAGTTTGTTAACAAGAAATTTGTGGAGTGGTTGAAAAACGAGTTTTAATGACTCTAACCTAAGTGTATGTAAACTTCCAACTTCAACTGTAGTACCCCTATTCCATTCCCCTATTCATTTCACAGTGAGCACTGAGCATAGCTCCTGGGCCATATTTAAAGCACATTGTTTCTCAAAAATGAGACCTCTCTCAACCTCACTGACGACACCATGGCTGTAGGGCTGATCACTGATATCGACAAGTCAGCCTACAGGGAGGAGGTCAGAGTCCTGGCAGTGTGGTGCCAGAACAACAACATCTCCTTCAACGTCAGCAAAAAAAGAGTTAATTGTCGACATCAGGAAGCAGAAAAAAGGACACGCCCCGATCCACATTGACGGGACTGCAGTGGAACGAGTCAGCAGTTTCTGGTTCCTCTGCGTCCACATCACGAGAACCTCACATGGACTCACAACACCACCACCCTGGTCAAGAAAGCACAATAGCTCCTCTACTTTCTCAGTTGGCTGAAGAAATTTGGCATGTCCCCCCGGGATCTCTCCAAATTCTACCGCATCACCATAGAGAGCTTCCTGATCGGCTGCCTCACAACCTGGCACCGAAACTGTTCTGTTCACAACCGCAAGGCCCTTCAGCAGATGGTGAAGATGGCCTAGTACATCACTGGAGCCGTGTTCCCCACCAGGGTTGGGTAGTTTTCTTTCTAAATGTAATCCGTTACAGTTACAGTTACCTGTCCAAAATTGTAGTCAGTAACATAACTTTGGACAGCGGTGTAAAGTACATAAGTAAAAAATACTTTAAAGTACTACTTAAGTAGTTTATTGGGGTATCTGTACTCTACTTTACTATTTATATTTGTGACAACTTTTACTTCACTACATTCCCAAAGACAATTCTGTAATTTTTACTCCATACATTTTCCCTGCCACCCAAAAGTACTCGTTACATTTTGAATGCTTAGCAAGACAGGAAAATGGTCTAATTCACACACTTATCAAGAGAACGTTCCTTGTCATCCCTACTGCCTCTGATCTGGTGGACTCACTAAACACATGCTTCGCTTGTAAATTATGTCTGAGTGTTGGAGCGTGCTCCTGGCTATTTGCAAAAAAAAACAAAAAAAACAAATGGTGTCATCTGGATTGCTTAATATAAGGAATTTGAAATTATTTATACTTAATCCTTAAGTATATTTTAGCAATTACATTTACTTGTGATACTTAAGTATATTTCAAATCAAATACTTTTAGACTTTTACTCAAGTAGGATTTTACTGGGTGACTTTCACTTTTACTTGAGTCATTTTCTATTAAGGTATCTTTACTTTTACTCAAGTATGACAATTTGGTACTTTTTCCACCACTGCTTTTGGATTACCCAAACTCAGTAACGTAATCTGATTACTTTCAGTTACTTTTGGATTACTGTCCCCTTAAGAGGCATTAGAAGAAGACAGAAAAATCCATCAAACGCATTTGGTGTGTCATTATACTGGTCTCTGTCTTGTGGTCAGACTCGCTCATGTGGAACAAACTTAAACCTGCACCTTTTTTAAATGCTGAATTGAATTTCTTTGAGAATACAGAAAGGTGTCAAACATTTTTTTTTACAAACATCCTTTCTGAATTGAAAAGTAATTCCAGAAGTAATTTAGTTTTTCAAAAGTATCTGTAATCTGAATACAATATTTTTGCTGGTAATGAAACTGATCCCCAACCCTGCCCCACCATACAGAATATTTACTCCAAGCGGTGCTTGAGAATGGCCCGCAACAACATCAAGGACCACGCTCACCCCTATTCACTGCGTCATCATCTGGCAGACGATACTAGAGCATCGGGTCCCGGACCTCCAGATTTAGAGATAGTTTTTATGCACAAGCCATCAGACTACTAAACTCTTGAACTGGGACTGACCGCTGGCACAACAACAGTCTCTTGCACAGACTTCCTGCGCCTTAACACACACGCAGGGTTGGGTAGGTTACTTTCTAAATGTAATCCATTACAGTTACTAGTTACCTGTCCAAAATTGTAGAAAGTAACGTAACTTTTGGATTACCCAAACACAGTAATGCAATCAGATTACTTTCCCTTTAAGAGGCATTCAAATAAGACACAATGGATCCATCAAACACATTTGGTGTGTCATCATAGTGTTCTCTGACTTGTGGTCAGACTCGCTCAGGTGAAACAAACTTAACTTGCGTCTTTTTTCAATGCTGAATTGAAAACAGAAAGGTGTCATAATGTATTTCTTCACAAGGAATCCAAGAAGTAATCATCTAGTTTTTCAAAAGTATTTGTAATCTGATATTTTTGCAGGTAACGTAACTGATTAAATGTTTTATTTTATTATCAGATTACATGTAAGCAATTACATGCATTCAGTTACTCCCTAACCCTGCACACATGCACTCACTCACATGCACTCACTCACTCGCACTATTTTATTAACTGAATTACTTTTCTATTGTTGTTGCATTGTTGAGAAGTGAACCTGCAAGTCAGCATTTTGTTGCGCTATCGTACTCCACATATATCATGAAAATGTGACTAATAAAAAAAAGAACTTAATCTGTAGACCTTGTGAGAGTGAGGCCGAGAGAAAATCCTGTTTGGAGGGCTTGGGCAATGGCCTATTCAATTAATAATGATTAGTGGGGAAAGCGTGGGGGGACATCAAAAGAGAGAGATACATCCTTATCGGTGTCATGCCATGCATGCTCAGCTGCACACAGGCAAATGAGGCAATAGATTTTTATGTATTTGAACCTGCTTGAATCAGGTACGGTTTCCCTCTGCAGTGCTCTTCTGACTTAAAGTAAACTGCATGCAGTATACAGTATACATTTGGAAAGTATTCAGACCCTTTTACTTTTTCCACATTTTGTTACTTTACACCCTTATTCTAAAATCTACACACAATAGCCCATAATGACAAAGCAAAAACAGGTTTTTAGATATTTTTGCTAATTTATTAAAGATAAAAATCTAAAATGACATTTACATAATTATTCAGACCACTTCCTCAGTATTTTGTTGAAGCACCTTTAGCAGCAATTACAGCAATTACAGACAGTACAGGGGTACTGTCACGCCCTGACCTTAGAGAGCCATTTTATTTCTCTATTTGGTTAGGTCAGGGTGTGATTTGGGTGGGCATTCTATGTTTTCTATTTCTTTGTTTTTGGCCGAGTGTGGTTCCCAATCAGAGGCAGCTGTCTATCGTTGTCTCTGATTGGGAATCATACTTAGGCAGCCTTTTTCCCATGCATGTTGTGGTTAATTATTTATGTTTTGTGAGTGTTTGTGTGCGCCACGGTTGCATCACGTTCGGTTTCTGTTTACCTGTTTTTTGTGAATGTTTCACTCCGATTAAAGATGTGGAATTACATGCACGCTGCGCCTTGGCTCATTTATGACAGGGAGTTTGAAGACAGTGAACGTGACGCTTGTAAGAAAGCATTTCACGGTAAGGTTGTATCCGGCGCATGTGACAAACAGAATTTGATTTGATTTTATGACCAACAATTTAAGGCAAATTGTAAACACATGTAAAAAATTAAAATAATAATAATGTTAAAAAAATATGAAAACGTCATTCAAGAACTGAGGGTTTAGGGCTGAGGCCTGTCTACTTTGAGTTTGAAATGGTAATCAAAGCCTTGATAAAAACACTACAACGAGCAGAGTCGGCACCGAGTGACGAAGAAAAAATCTAATTCTGTAGATAGTGCTGAAAAATATAGCCTTACATAACATCATGCAACATTTACTCCTATCTACCAGCTATGCCAGTGTTGGTAAACTCTCACCTACAGTAGAGTACCTACATCGTCATAATTATTTTGTATCCGTATTAACTGTAGAATAGTTTCATTATGGGGAAAGCCTCAGTATCCTAATTAAATGGAGGGAAAATATAGCCACAGCACAGCAGCAGATGTGTAAAAATGTGTTGATGTAATTCATTAGCTCCCTCTGTCTCTCCCTCCTCGATAGCCGTTTAGCGGGCCATCACATGAGCCCAATACATTTGCGTCATCACTCTCCTGCACCCTCCTTACTTCTCTCCGTCTGTCACCCTCTTTCTTTGAGAAGCTTGAAATTAATGCTGAGTCAAAACACTCTTACTCTTTCTTCCCTGCCACCCGTTGTCTTTCCTGAGCTCAGCTCAGATCTGTCAATCCACTGTTATCCTCCTTTCTCTATTTCTCTAAAGAGGGGCTTACGTAAAGGCTTTTGTAACTATGTTCCTATCGTTAGGAGGCCAACGAAGTTGGAGCACGCTGACTTTGATTGGTTTCCATTGAAGAGGAGCTGAAGAGGGATGATGTCATCATACTATGCATTGGGGAGTTATTTAACGTGCGTATGTGTGCGTGTGTAATGACTGAATAATTTATCCAGATCCAGAAGAAACCTTCCATTCCTTTATTAGATAAAAACAGCATCTCCACCCAATGCTTCATTGCCCTCCAAGATGACCAATATCTGCTGCTTCTCAGCTAACAACAAACATTACCACAACATTAGAGAACATTCCCTTAGGAGTCTCATTACCTAAAATGTTCATAGGAATGTTCCAGTGATGTGCAAGGACCTTTCCAAGAGACCATTACCTTAATATCAAACAGAACTTACCCAGAATGTGGTGACCATGATCAAATCAAATTTTATTAGTGACATGTTTCCCTGCATTAAAGTCCCCGGCTACTAGGAGCGCCGCCTCTGGTTGAGCGTTTCTTGTTTGCTTATGGCGGAATACAGCTCATTCAATGCTATCTTAGTGCCAACCTCTGACTGAGGTGGTATGTAAACAGCTACGAAGAATACAGATGAGAACTCTCTCGGTAGGTAGTGTCGTCTACAGCTTATCATAATATACTCTACCTCAGGCGAGCAATAGCTTGAGACTTCCTTAGATATCGTGCACCAGCTGTTATTTACAAAAGTACATAGTCCACCGCCCCTTGTCTTACCAGACGCCGCCATTCTATCCTGCCGGTACATCGTATAACCAGCCAGCTGTATGTTGATATTGTCGTTGTTCAGCCACGACTCCGTGAAGCATAAGATGTTACAGTTTTTAATGTTCCGTTGGTAGTTTAATCTTCCTCGTAACTCGTCGATTTTATTGTCCAAAGATTGCACGTTTGCTAGCAGAATTGAGGGAAGCAGGGGTTTATTCGATTGCCTTCGAATTCTCAGAAGGCAGCCCGCTCTCCGGCCCCTCTTTCTCCACCTCCTCTTCAACAAGATCATGGGGGCCGGGGCCTGTTCCCGAGGGAGCCGTATATCCTCCGCCTCGGGCTATTCAGAGTTGTGAAATAAGAAAAAGGATTCTGCTAGTCCGTGGTGAGTAATCGCAGTCCTGATGTCTAGAAGTTATTTTCGGTCATAAGAGACGGTAGAGGCAACCTTATGTATAAAATAAGTAAAAAAATAAGTTACAAACAACGCAGATAAACAAACAAAAAAACACAATCGGAGCCTTCTGCTCCGGCGCCATTTTACAAATGTTCTCAGAATATTCCATATTAATATTCCAGACACGTTTCAATGGAATGTTGCAAGAATATTCCAGTGTCCAGTTTACTGAGGGTTATGAGAATATCCATCAATGTTACACCAAACATACACAGAACATGGTTGCCACATTCTCAGAATATAAGATATTAATGTTCTAGACACGTTCCATGGGACTTTGCAGGTACATTCATGTGTCCAGTTTTCTGAGGGGATAGGAGAATATTTCATCAACGTCACACCAAACATACACAGAACATGGTTGCCAAATACAAATACAAGATATTAATGTTCCTGACATGTTTCATGGGAACGTTGAAAGAACATTTCTGTGTCCAATGACATTTAAAACATAGGATATTTTTATCTTGTTCCGGGGAAGCTTCTTCCGGGGAAGTCCCTAAATACGTTTTTAGGACGAAGCCTGATGGTCCTAAAGAAACATTCTCCGGAAGACAAAAAAAGTGTTTCTTTACACACCATCCCTTGTTACTGTTGTCAAGCCCATCAAGACCCTGATTGGTGAACCACTGATCCATTCATAGCCCTTGTTACTGTTGCTGAGCCCATCAAGGCCCTGATTAGTGAACCACTGATCCATTCATAGCCCTTGTTACTGTTGCTGAGCCCATCAAGGCCCTTATTGGTGAACCATTCAGCTCTTTGTCTGTGGGCAAGGTTAGGGACACACAAACAATGCTTTTAACATACAATGTTTTTAACTTAAATACAGTACATTGTACATGTCCATTTATACAGTATTTTTATTTATTTGTTATAATTTATTTATTGTGGTCGTGTACACAGATTTGCAGGTATTATAGCAGGTGTACCAAAATGCTTATGTAACTAGCTCCAACAGTGCAGTAAAATGTCTCGCAAATACACAAATAATAAAAACATCTAAACAGGAAATCAAGAAATAACAATACAAAGTAGATATATTAGAGCGAGCATGTGTGAGAATTCAGAATTTAAACTGCACTAAAATATAAACGCAACATGGAACAATTTCAAATATTTTACTGAGTGACAGTTCATATAAGGAAATCAGTCAATTGAAATACATTCATTAGGCCCTAATCTATGGATTTTACACAACTGGGAATACAGATTTGATTTATTTTTAAACACCCTCGCTAGCACAGGAAAGAGAATAATTATCTCTGGCCTCCTCCCGTGCTACCGAAGGGGTTCGGAACGTTTTATCAGACTCTTTGCCCTGAACGAGTACCTGAAGAAATTTTGCAACAACAGCAATGTCTATTTTTGTGACAACTTTGATTTGCTGTGGGAGCAACTAGTACTTTTTAAAAGAGACGGAATTCACCCTAATCACAGGGGTTCCAGGATTATTTCCAGCAACATCGCAAACTGTTTTCGAGACTGACGGACAGGGTCTGGTAGTGCTAGTCTAGTTCTCCCTGTCAGAATAAGCAACAGAGGACTTTGAAAGCATATCAACTACTATAGAAATGGCACTAGGGTTATTGTGAGTAACCTAATTTATGTTCCTTTAACTCCGACCTCTAGTGAGTTTATACAAACTGTCATCTCCTACCATTCTGTTAGATTGGAGACTGTCAGAAAACGTGGTTGAAACGTTAATAATTTGGTTGTTATTCCATTGGTTACCTTGAGGCAGATGCCCCAGGAGAAGAGTGGCTCACACTCATTGAATAAGGAGCTTTTAAATGTTAGCGCAATCACTAGTAAAACTGTTTTCATGAAAGACCTCATTACTGAGCGCAAAGTTGATTGCATGTTTCTCACTGAAACATGACTGTCATCAGACTGTAGTGCCACTCTTTTTGAAGCCTCCCCCCCGGACTACAGCTACTACTCCTTGAGAACTATGATGAAATCATTGTATTGGGTGATTAAATATTCATGTTGACAAAGAGACTGGCTCTAAGACCATTGAATTTATGAATCTTTTGAGCTCTATGGACTCTATCCAACATGTTACTGGGCCCACCCATAACCATGGCCATTCTCTGTACCTGGTTATTACCAAGGGACTTTCTAGTGACATATCATCTATTGTTGATGTTGCTTTATCTGATCACCACGGTGTATTTTGTACTATCTTGCTGCCCATAGCACAGGATAACACATTATTAAGAAATGTTATCTTACCTCTGAAGTTGCTACAGATTTGATTGAGTATATGAACAATACAGCATCAATTATTCTGCCTTCCTCGTGTCGATTTATTTGATAACTTTACTAGCAAATTAAGGTCAACCATTGATGCCATAGCTCCAGTAAAGTTGTAAAAGGCCACATCCAAACGGAGGATGAGTGAGGAAACTAATCAATTAAAAAGAAATTGCAGAAAGGCAGAGTGGAAGTGTAGAAAGTCAAAGTTCCAGGTTCCAGGTATGATATTCTGAGAGAGCAACTTGGCATATATAACAAGACAATTAGAAATGCCAGACGGGCTCATTTTTCTAACTTGATCACTACTAATCAGAATAATGAGAGAGTGCTCTTCTTGACCATTGATGGCCTGATAAATCCTACCCCCTCAAACCTATGTGAACTTTCCTCCACATCTAAATGTGATGGGTTTGGAGCATATTTCAGAGATAAGATAACCAACATTAGGCTAGGTATCAGTCAAGCAAGACCTGTTGAGAACTTTGATGATTTGTGCTTTAACATAGCACACAATGGCACTATGGATTTATTTTCTCGATCCCACCACCGTCTTCAAAACAGTTTTTAATTGCTATGAATAAGTGCAAACTATTGTTAATCACTCCCTGTTCACAGGCACCTTCCCCACTGCACTAAAAACTGTTATGGTCATACCCCCTTCTAAAGAAAAGTAATCTAGATTCTTCAGCTTTTAGCAATTTTCGTCCAATCTCAAAAAATTATTTAGCTGTTTAAAAATCAATTTCTCCAGAATTTTTCTAAAGAATGGACTTCTGGAGAAATTGGTTTTCGAACAGATAAATTATTTTTAAAGTGACAACCATCCAATCTGGTTTTCGTGCCCACCACAGCAGAGAGACAGCCTTAGTTAAAGTGGTAAATGATCTTAGAGCCAACACAGATGCCAAACAGCTCTCTGTACTTGTACTCTTGGATTTAAGTGCTGCATTAGATACTGTTGACGATGATGTCCTTCTGGACAGACTGGAGATGTGGTTTGGCCTCTCCGGTCCAGTTCTAAATTGGTTTCGGACATATTTAACCGGTAAATCATTTTTTGTCACCCTTGGTGAACATATAATACATAGAAAATACATATCACATGTGGCGTTCCTCAGGTTCGATTTTGGGTCCAGTATTGTTCAGTCTTTATATGTTATCCCTTGGCAGCGTTATCAGAAAGCACAGCACTGATTTCACTGCTACGCAGACGATATACAACTTTATATTTCTGTTACACTTCTCCAGAGTGCCAGTGGCCATCGAAGGAGAGCACTTGCCCACTGAAGTCGGTTACGACACTGAGCTTCACTGACAATTTTTGTAGAAGTTCTTTGGTTGTGCAAACCCACAGTTTCATCAACTGTCTGTGTCGCTGGTCTCAAGAAGAAGAAGCCGGATTTGGTCCTAGGCTTGGCGTGGATACAAGTGGTCTGCGGTTGTGAAGCCGGTTGGACGTACTGCAAAATTCTCTAAAACAACGTTGTATGTCGACTTATGGTAGAGAAATTAACATTCAATTCTCTGGCAACAGCTCTGGTAGCATGCCAATTGCATGCTCCCTCAAAACTTGAGATATCTGTGGCATTGTGTTGTGTTACAAAACTGTACCTTTTAGTAGCCTTTAATTGTCCCCAGCACAATGTGCACCTGTGTAATGATTATGCTGTTTAAGCAGCTTCTTGACATGCCATACCTGTCAAGTGGATGGATTATCTTGGTGAAGGAGAAATGCTCACTAATGCTCAGATCTCCAGTGCGCCTCCCCAGCCTGGTATGTCCTGTGCCGGTTCCCTGCATTCGCTCCTAAAGAGCCAGAGACCGTCAGGGAGGCAATGGAGAAGTTGGGAGAGAGAGAGATGTTGTGCAAGTGTGTTCTGCTCAACATTCGACCAGAAGATCCGGTTAGCAGTCTGGTGAAACCTGTGCCGGCTCCACACATCTGGACTCCAGTGCGCCTCCCCAGTCCGGTATGTCCTGTGCCTCCTCCTCGCACTCGCCCTGAAGTGCGTGTCACCAGTCCGGTGCCACCTGTGCCAGCTCCACGCATCAAGCCTCCAGTGCGCCTCCCCAGTCCGGTACGTCATGTGCTTCCTCCTCACACTCGCCCTGAAGTGCGTGTCACCAGTCCGGTGCCACCTGTGCCGGATCCACGCATCAGGCCTCCAGTGCGCCTCCCCAGTCCGGTATGTCCTGTGCCTCCTCCTCGCACTCGCCCTGAAGTGCGTGTCACCAGTCCGGTGCCACCTGTGCCAGCTCCACGCATCAAGCCTCCAGTGCGCCTCCCCAGTCCGGTACGTCATGTGCTTCCTCCTCGCACTCGCCCTGAAGTGCGTGTCACCAGTCCGGTGCCACCTGTGCCGGATCCACGCATCAGGCCTCCAGTGCGCCTCCCCAGTCCGGAACGTCCTGTGCCTCCTCCTCGCACTCGCTCTGAAGTGCGTGTCACCAGTCCGGTGCCACCTGTACCGGCCCCACGCATCAGGCCTCCAGTGCGCCTCCCCAGTCCGGTACATCCTGTGCCTGCTCCCCGCACTCGCCCTGAAGTACGTGTCACCATTCCGGTGCCACCTGTACCGGCTCCACACACTAGGCCTCCAGTGCGCATTCACAGTCCAGAGCTTCCGGCGACGTTTCCCAGTCCAGAGCTTCCGGCGAGGTTTCCCAGTCCAGAGCTTCCGGCGAGGTTTCCCAGTCCAGAGCTTCCAGCGACGTTTCCCAGCCCAGAGCTTCCGGATACGGTCCACGGCCCGGAACCTCCTGCGACAGTCAACGGTCCGGAACCTCCAGCGACGGTCAGCGGTCCGGAACCTCCAGCGACGGTCAACGGGCCGGAACCTCCAGCGACGGTCAACGGTCCGGAACCTCCAGCGACGGTCAACGGTCCGGAACCTCCAGCGACGGTCAACGGTCCGGAACCTCCAGCGACGGTCAACGGTCTGGAGCTTCCAGGCAAGGCATCCAGTCCTGCTCCAGGGCAGGAGCCTTCCTCTGCGCCGGTGCCCAGTCCAGGCATGGCGGCCAACCCAGCTCCATGGCCGGAGCCTTCCTCTGTGCCGGTGCCCAGTCCAGGCACGGCGTCCAACCCAGCTCCATGGTCGGATCCGTGGTTGGGGCGGGGGCTATGACCCGCACTGGAGCCGCCACCGACACTAGTCACCCCCCCTACCCTCCCCATTTGGTTTCAGGTTTTGCGGTCGGAATCCGCACCTTTGGGGGGGTACTGTCACGCCCTGACCATAGAGAGCCCTTGGATTCTCTATAGTGGTTTAGGTCAGGGTGTGACTAGGGGGGTGTTCTAGAATGTGTATTTCTATGTTGGTGGTTTTGTATGGTTCCCAATTAGAGGAAGCTGGTAATCATTGCCTCTAATTGGGGATCATATTTAGGAAGCCCTATCTCCCACCTGCTTTGTGGGATATTGTTTGTGTTAGTGTGTTTGGGCACTACGTCTTCACGTTCTTTGTTGGTTTTGTTTCTAGTTTCACTTTGTATTAAAAAGATGTGGAACTCAATGCACGCTGCGCCTTGGTCCGCTCATTTTGAAGTTCGTGACAATAAATGACAGAGTGAAAAGAAGGAAGCCTGTACAGAATTAAAATATTCCAAAATATGCATCCTGTTTGCAATAAGGTAAAGTAAATCTTCAAAAAATGAGGCAAAGAAATGTACTTTATGTCTTGAATACAAAGCTTTATGTTTGGGGCAAATCCAACTCAACACATCACTGAGTACCATTCTTCATATTTTCAAGCATGGTAGGGGCTGCATCATGTAATGGGTATGCTTGTAATCGGCAAGGGAGTTTTTATGATAAAAAGAAAAGAAATGGAATGGCGCTAAGCACAGACAAAATTCTAGAGGAAAATAATTGTTCAGAATTGATCACATGGCCATTCTAGATTGATAAACGGGCTGAATCTGGTATAGACAGTATGTAAGCATATTTATATTCTGGATTCTCACAAATGCTAACATTAAATCTAGAATCCTTAGTTGCAACATCCATTTTTTGACATATACATAAATTACATATAACCATTGATTCTTTAAGAATATAACTTAGAAATTCCTCATTAGCTGAGTTCAACTGTCATACCCAATCAGAACCCAAAATATGAGCTTGTTTTACTCCAATGTTTATAAACCACGTAAATGTAAACAAACACTGTATAGCCTCAAAACATGGTTAAAACTATACATTTGATATCATGGATGGTCAGTCCTTGCATCCATAGTTCTGTCTATGAATTTGAGAGTGGTTACATTTGAGAGTGCTTACGTACATTTCTCCAGCCCCATCCCTTTTTAGCGAAAACAGGGGCAGGGACACTTTGTTATTGTTTCAATTAAGGATTATAGCTTTAATATTAGATATTCTGACAACATGGTAACCACATTCTGGGTAAGTTTTGTTTGACAATAAGGGAATGTTCTCCTAACTCAAACGCCAAAACATGCTAAATCGGTTCTCAGGAGGTTTTTGGTAACTAACTAATGAAAAACTGGACACTCAATCATCAGGGTAACATTATGGGTAACATTACAACAGCGTTCTCTCTCCTTAGAATTGTTAGCTGGGTTAACACTAGTTCTGTACCTGCATTTCCTCTTTTCCTCTCCTCATAAACAAACACTGTGCTTTTAAGATTTGCTATGAGAATTTCACATCCGCTCATGTTTATTCTAATGCTAAAATGACAAACCTCTATGCTATGTGGCTGCGTGTCAATTTTTCCTGACAGACAGAACTTGATAAATACAACACAAAAATAATTGATATTCATGAAGCCTTTAAAAAATATACAAGCAGATCCTGTTTGTAAATTAACACATTT
Source organism: Salvelinus alpinus (assembly GCF_045679555.1). Taxonomy (NCBI): domain Eukaryota; kingdom Metazoa; phylum Chordata; class Actinopteri; order Salmoniformes; family Salmonidae; genus Salvelinus; species Salvelinus alpinus. The sequence continues at coordinate 30,926,649 of NC_092098.1, read as the reverse complement.
ACATTTCTGTTGTTGTGTACAACTGGAGAAACTTTATTGTTCGGGGTTTCGAGCAGCGCAGATATCTACTATACTATGGTGATGTGATTGTTAGCTAAAGCTCCCACACTGCACACCAGTTAAGGATGTGTATTTCAGACAACACAAGCATACATGGAAAATCACAGAAATACAGTTTACCAACACACATAGCCATGCAGACAGACAAGATTTGGCATTTCTTTCCCTTATAGCCTAAACAGAGAAACCACTCCATCCTGCCAGCAAGAGAAACAACACTCATAACTAGCCACTGTATGGGAGATAATACTTCATTTTCATGTTCCAAAGAACCTTGTGGCTGTGTCTACAATCACAGACACATGACATGGAATGACCAGGTGAATCCAAGTGAAAGCTATGATCCCTTATTGATGTCACTTGTTAAACCCACTTCAATCAGTGTAGATGAAGGGGACGAGACAGGTTATAATAATTATTTTTAAGCCTTGAGACAATTGAGACGTGGATTGTGTATCTGTACCATTCAGAGGGTTAATGGGCAAGACAAAATATTTAAGTGCTTTTGATATTTAAGTGCCTATAGTAGTACATTTGGTGCCAGGTGCACCGGTTTGTGTCAAGAACTGCAACGCTGCTGGGTTCTTCACAGTTTCCTGTGTGTATCAAGAATGGTCTACCACCCAAAGGACATCCAGCCAACTTGACACAACTGTGGGAAGCATTGGAGTCAATATGGGCCAGCATCCATATGGAATTCTTTCAACACCTTGTAGAGTCCATACCCTGACGAATTGAGGCTGTTCTGAGGGCAAAAGGGGAAGGTGTTCCTAATATTTGGTATACTCAGTGTATATGGGAAAGCCATGGCAGGAACAAGCGCTGAACTGTCCTCCCAACATAAATGAATGAACACGCATTTTGAACAGTGGCTTCCAATAGAGCACAACTGAGGTGTTCTTGGAATACATCCTGTAATACAGTTGAAAGGATCATCTGATGTGGACATTAGTCTTGCATACATTTCTGAGGGAGAGGCACAAAGCTAAAGCGTAACATGTTGCACATTTAAAGAATTTTTAAAACAGACTTTGTATCAAACCACAGTGGACTGTTCAGTGGAGTATTCACGTGAAATCACACAGAGTTGGCAAAACAGTGCGCATAGATTTCCCACAAACCTGGTGCCAAAAGAAGGCTCACATGCGATGATTCAATATACTGATTTTGCTGGCTCAGTCAACAAAACCAAGGCGGCATTGTCACCGAATTAAACCCTAGCACAATAGCAAAAGGCAAAGCAGATCTGGAAAATTACAACAAGGGAACATAATCACACAGCCTCTTCACATAGAAATACAGTGCATTTGGAAAGTATTCAGGCCCCTTCACTTTTTCCAAATTTTGTTACGTTACAGCCTTATTCTAAAATGGATTAAATACAAAAAAATACTCATCAATCTACACACAACACCCCATAATGACGAAGTGAAAACAAGTTTTTACAAATGTTAGCAAATGTTACATTTTAAAACAGAAATACCTTATTTACAGAAGTATTCAGACCCTTTGCTATGAGACTCAAAATTGAGCTCAGGTGCATCCTGATTCCATTGAACATCCTTGAGATGTTTCTACCACTTGATTGGAGTCCACCTGTGGTAAATTAAATTGATTGGACATGATTTCGAAAGGCATTCACCTGTCTATATAAGGTCCCACAGTTGACAGTGCATGTCAGAGCAAAAACCAAGCCATGAGGTCGACGGAATTGTCTGTAGAGGCTCGAGACAGTATTGTGTCGGGGCACAGATCTAGGGAAGTGTAACAAAAAAATGTCTGCAGCATTGAAGGTCCCCAAGAACACAGTGGCCTCCATCATTATTAAATGGAAGAAGTTTGGAACTACAAAGACTCTTCCTAGAGCAGGCCGCCCGGCCAAACTGAGCAATCGGGGGAAAAGGCCTTGGTCAAGGAGGTGACCGAGAACCCGATGGTCACTCTGACAGAGCTCCAGAGTTCATTTGGAAGGACAACCATCTCTGTTGCACTCCACCAATCAGGCATTTATAGTAGAGTGGCCAGACGGAAGCCACTCCTGAGTAAAATGCACACATGACAGCCCACTTGGAGTTTGCCAAAAGGCACCTAAAGGACTCTCAGACCATGAGAAACAAGATTCTCTGGGCTGATGAAACAAAGTCGAACTCTTTGGCCTAAATGCCAAGCGTTACGTCTGGAGGAAACCTAGCACCATCCCTACAGTGAAGCATGGTGGTGGCAGCATCATGCTGTGAGGATGTTTTTCAGTGGCGGAGACTGGGAGACTAGTCAGGATTGAGGGAAAGATGAACGGAGCAAAGTACAGAGAGATCCTTGATGAAAACCTGCTCCAGAATGCTCAGGACCTCAGACTGGGGTGAAGGTTCACCTTCCAACAGGACAACAACCCTAAGCACACACCTAAGACAAGGAAGGAGTGGCTTGAGTAGCCCAGCCAGAGCCTGGACTTGAACCCGATCTATCACCTCTGGAGAGACCTGAAAAAACAGTGCAGGAACACTCCCCATCCAACCTGACAGAGCTTGAGAGGATCTGCAGAGAAGAATGAGAGAAAATCCCCAAATACAGGTGTGCCAAAGTTGTAGTGTCATACCCAAGAAGACTCCAGTCTGTAATTGGTGCATTAACAAAGTACTGAGTAAAGAGTCTGAATACTTACAGTGGGGAGAACAAGTATTTGATACACTGCCGATTTTGAAGGTTTTCCTACTTACAAAGCATGTAGAGGTCTGTAATTCTTATCATAGGTACAATTCAACTGTGAGAGACGGAATCTAAAACAAAAATCCAGAAAATCACATTGTATGATTTTTAAGTAATTAATTAGCATTTTATTGCATGACATAAGTATTTGATACATCAGAAAAGCAGAACTTAATATTTGGTACAGAAACCTTTGTTTGCAATTACAAAGATCATACGTTTCCTGTAGTTATTGACCAGGTTTGCACACACTGCAGCAGGGATTTTGGCCCACTCCTCCATACATACCTTCTCCAGATCCTTCAGGTTTCGGGGCTGTCGGTGGGCAATACGGACTTTCAGCTCCCTCCAAAGATTTTCTATTGGGTTCAGGTCTGGAGACTGGCTAGGCCACTCCAGGACCTTGAGATGCTTCTTACGGAGCCACTCCTTAGTTGCCCTGGCTGTGTGTTTCGGGTCGTTGTCATGCTGGAAGATCCAGCCACGACCCATCTTCAATGCTCTTACTGAGGGAAGGAGGTTTTTGGCCAAGATCTCGCGATACATGGCCCCATCCATCCTCCCCTCAATACGGTGCAGTCGTCCTGTCCCCTTTGCAGAAAAGCATCCCCAAAGAATTATGTTTCCACCTCCATGCTTCACGGTTGGGAGGGTGTTCTTGGGGTTGTACTCAACCTTCTTCTTCCTCCAAACACGGCGAGTGGAGTTTAGACCAAAAAGCTCTATTTTTGTCTCATCAGACCACATGACCTTCTCCCATTCCTCCTCTGGATCATCCAGATGGTCATTGGCAAACTTCAGACGGGCCTGGACATGCGCTGGCTTGAGCAGGGGGACCTTGCGTGCGCTGCAGGATTTCAATCCATGACAGCGTAGTGTGTTACTAATGGTTTTCTTTGAGACTGTGGTCCCAGCTCTCTTCAGGTCATTGACCAGGTCCTGCCGTGTAGTTCTGGGCTGATCCCTCACCTTCCTTATGATCATTGATGCCCCACGAGGTGAGATCTTGCATGGAGCCCCAGACCGAGGGTGATTGACCGTCATCTTGAACATCTTCCATTTTCTAATAATTGCGCCAACAGTTGTTGCCTTCTCACCAAGCTGCTTGCCTATTGTCCTGTAGCCCATCCCAGCCTTGTGCAGGTCTACAATTTTATCCCTGATGTCCTTACACAGCTCTCTGGTCTTGGCCATTGTGGAGAGATTGGAGTCTGTTTGATTGAGTGTGTGTACAGGTGTCTTTTATACAGGTAACAAGTTCAAACAGGTGCAGTTAATACAGGTAATGAGTGGAGAACAGGAGGGCTTCTAAAAGAAAAACTAACAGGTCTGTGAGAGCCGGAATTCTTACTGGTTGGTAGGTGATCAAATACTTATGTCACGCAATAAAATGCAATTTAATTACTTAAAAATCATACAATGTGATTTTCTGGATTTTTGTTTTAGATTCCGTCTCTCATAGTTGAAGTGTACCTATGATAAAAATTACAGACCTCTACATGCTTTGTAAGTAGGAAAACCTTCAAAATCGGCAGTGTATCAAATACTTGTTCTCCCCACTGTATGTCAATGTGATATTTTCGTTTTTTTATTTTGATACATTTGCAAAAATGTCTAAAATCCAATTTTTGCTTTGTTATCATGGGTTATTGTGCGTAGATTGATGAGGATTAAAAAAAAAATCTGATTTAGAATAAGCCTGTAACGTAACTAAATGTGGAAAAAGTGAAGAGGTCTGAATACTTTCTGAATGCAATGTACACCAAATAGAAAATCCCAGGGGATTATCAGATAGATTCTAATTTCAGTGAGCTGTGTTCACAATAGTGCTGTTAGGACTAGCGATAAATACTATATTTAAAGGAATAGTGTAATATGAACTGTTGGATGTGTGACAGACGTTGCTGTGATTGCTTTATAGCAGGTATCAACTAGATTCAGATTCAGCTGCGGGACAATTTTTTCTTGAGCGGATGGTTGGGGGGCCGGAAGGTAAATACAAATAACTGCAAATTGACGCAAGAAGCCCAAACAGATATATTTGACAAAACAATATAATAATTTCAAACCTTTGTATACAATCACATCTCTCTATTATGCATGGCAATACTTGGGAACAGATTTCCAAAATTAAAATCACTTGGAGCTGATTTCCTGGTGTTTTTACAGTCTTTTATGTCCAACAATGAAAAAATATATAAAATAAATCATAGTATATATATCATATTTTGCGCAGAAAACTTTGGGGACCAAATAAAACCATTCGTGGGCCGCCAGTTGGGGAACCCTGCTTTACAGTACATCTTCCTCGCTCATAAATCCTTACCGGTCCTTGATCTTGCAAACAGATGTAACTGCCCTCTTGACAACGCCTTAGCCTGCTACACCCGCGAAAAGCTAGCAATTTGATGGCACAGTGGAGGCATTTTAAGCGGAGGGTTGAATTTACCAATCCAACTTGATAACACACTACACTGAACAAAACAACATGTACAGTGTTGGTCCCATGTTTCATGAGCTGAAATAAAAGATGTTCCATATGCACCAAAAGCTTATTTCTGTAGGATTTTGTGCACAAATGTGTTTACATCTCTGTTAGTGAGCATTTCTCCTTTGCCAAGATAATCCATCCACTTGACAGGTGTGGCATATCAAGAAGCCGATTAAACAGCATGATCATTACACAGGTGCACCTTGTGCTAGGTACAATAAAAGCCCACTCTAAAATGTGCAGTTTTGTCACACAACACAATGCCACCATAGATGTCTCAAATTTTGAGGGAGCGTGCTAACTGCAGGAATGTCCACCAGAGCTGTTGCCAGTAATTTCTCTACCATAAGCCTCCTCCAACTTCGTTTTAGAGAATTTGGAAGTATGTCCAAACGGCCTCACCACCGCAGACCATGTGCATGGTGTTGTGTGGGCAAGCGGTTTGCTGATGTCAACATTGTGAACAGAGTTCCCCATGTGGCAGTGGGTTATGGTATGGGCAGGCATAAGCTATGGACAACGAACAAATTACATTTTATCGATGGCAATTTGAATGCACAGAGATATCGTGACGAGAACCTGAGGCTCATTGTCGTGCCATTCATCCGCCACCATCACCCCATGTTTCAGCATGTTAATGCACGGCCTCATGTCTGTACACAATTCCTGGAAGCTGAAAATGCCCCAGTTCTTCGATGGCCTGCATACTCACCAGACATGTCATCCATTAGCATTCTGGATCGAAGTGTACGACAGCGTATTCCAGTTCCCGCCAATATCCACAGGCAATTAAAGAGGAGTGGGACAACATTCCACAGGCCACAATCAACAGCATGATCAACTCTATGCAAAGCAGATGTGTCACGCTGCATGAGGCAAATGGTGGTCACACCAGACACTGACTGGTTTTCTGATCCATCCCCCAACCTTTTTTAAAGGTATCTGTGACCAACAGATGCATTCAGTTGAAGTCGGAAGTATACATACAACTTAGCCAAGTACATTTAAACTCAGTTTTTCACAATTCCTGACATTTAATCCTAGTACAAATTCCCTGTCTTAGGTCAGTTAGGATCACCACTTTATTTTAACAATGTGAAATGTCAGAATAAAAGTAGAGAGGATGATTAATTTCAGTTTTTATTTCTTTCATCACATTCCCAGTGGGTCAGAAGTTTACATACACTCCATTAGTATTTGGTAGCATTGCCTTTAAATTGTTTAACTTGGGTCAAACGTTTCGGGTTGCCTTCCACAAGCTTCCAGCATTAAGTTGGGTGAATTTTGGCCCATTCCTCCTGACAGAGCTGGTGTAACTGAGTCAGGTTTGTAGGCCTCCTTGCTCGCACATGCTTTTTCAGTTCTGCCCACAAATCTTCTATAGGATTGAGGTCAGGTATTTGTGATGGTCACGCCAATACCTTGACATTGTTGTCCTTAAGCCATTTTGCCACAACTTTGGAAGTATGTTTGGGGTCATTGTTCATTTGGAAGACCCATTTGCGACCAAGCTTTAACTTCCTGACTGATGTCTTGAGATGTTGCTTCAATATATCCACATAATTTTCCTACCTCATGATGCCATCTATTTTGTGAAGTGCACCAGTCCCTCCTGCAGCAAAGCACCCCCACAACATGATGCTGTCACCCCCGTGCTTCACTGTTGGGATGGTGTTCTTCGGCTTGCAAGCCTCCCCCTTTTTCCTCCAAACATAACGATGGTCATTATGGCAAAACTGTTCTAGTTTTGTTTCATCAGACCAGAGGACATTTCTCCAAAAAAGTACGATCTTTGTACGATCTTCCTTGCTCAGCAAGGAAGAAGCCACTGCTCCAAAACCGCCATAAAAAAGCCAGACTATGGTTTGCAACTGCACATGGGGAATGTGCAGTTGCAAACTATAGTCTGGCTTTTTTATGGCGGTTTTGGAGCAGTGGCTTCTTCCTTGCTGAGCGGCCTTTCAGGTTATGTCGATATAGGACTCGTTTTACTGTGGATATAGATACTTTTGTACCTGTTTCCTCCAGCCTCTTCACAAGGTCCTTTGCTGTTGTTCTGGGATTGATTTGCACTTTTCGCACCAAAGTACGTTGATCTCTAGGAGACAGAACACATCTCCTCCCTGAGCGGTATGACGGCAGCGTGGTCCCATGGTGTTAATACTTGTGTTTGGAAATTGGACGTTTGGAAATTGCTTCCAAGGATGAACCAGACTTGTGGAGGTCTACAATTTGTTTTCTGAGGTCCTGACTGATTTCTTTTGATTTCCCCATGATGTCAAGCAAAGAGGCACTGAGTTTGAAGGTAGGACTTGAAATACATTAACACGTACACCTCCAATTGACTCAAATTATGTCAATTAGCCTATCAGAAGCTTCTAAAGCCATGACATAATTTTCTGGAATTTTCCAAGCTGTTTAAAGGCACAGTCAACTTAGTGTATGTAAACTCCTGACCCATTGGAATTGTGATACAGTGAATGATAAGTGAAATAATCTGTCTGTAAACAATTGTTGGAAAAATTACTTGTGTCATGCACAAAGTAGATGTCCTAACCGACTTGCCAAAACTATAGTTTGTTAACAAGAAATTTGTGGAGTGGTTGAAAAACAAGTTTTAATGACTCCAACCTAAGTGGATGTAAACTTCCGACTTCAACTGTATCTGTATTCCCAGTCATGTAAAATCCACAAATTAGGGCCTAATGAATTAATTTCAATTGACTGATTTCCTTAGTTGAACTATAACTCAGTCAAATCTTTGAAATGTTGCATGTTGCATTTATATTTTTGTTCAATATATAACATATCCATTAAACACCACTCATCAGATTTCCAAAACTTCCAAGCACTCTCCAGATTTGGGAAATTATTATGAAATCACTTATTTATCAAGACACAGGTCGAGACCCAGATGCAGATACAGGAGGCAGATGGTTGGAGTCTTACAATGTTTAATAATCCAAAGGGGTAGGCAAGAGAATGGTCGTGGCAAAAAGGTCAAAACCAGATCAGAGTCCAGGAGGTACAGAGTGACAGACAGGCTCGTGGTCAAGGCAAGCAGAATGGTCAGGCAGGCAGGTACAGAGTCCAGAAACAGGCAAGGGTCAAAACCAGGAGGACTAGAAAAAGGAGAATAGCAAAAGGAGTATGGGAAAAACACGCTTGTCGATTTGACTAAACATACAAGACGAACTGGCACAGAGAGACAGGAAACACAGGGATAAATACACTGGGGAAAATAAGCCACACCTGGAGGGGGTGGGGACAATCACAGGAACACGTGAAACAGATCAGGGCGTGACACTTATTAGTGGTTTGGCTATACAGTACGTAGGTCACCTTCATCAGAATGTGAGTGTCGCACTATTTGTAGCTGTAGTGCACGAAGAGAGATAAAGAGAGACTGATATCCATATGAAAAGAGAGTGACTCATGTCCAGCCAATGGATAGTGTTCGAGAGGACATTATGGGCAGGAATGTTTAAGAAGAGAGCCTTGAGGGGCGGATCATAACCCATCAATACAATGACTATGTCATTAATTCATCAAACCTGACCGATCTTGTTATGTGGCTGACAAGGGTCAGGATTTGATCTGAGGGGGCAGTATGATATCACATAGGAGAGGAAATGAGCCTGCCCGCCATAACGTATCAGAGACAGCCAGAGAGGTGGCAGGCTGAGGCTGCAGTCTAATATAAGGGGCCATCTGGTAGACAGTGCATGTACTTCTCACTTCCTCCCAGATGAGACACAATGTCTATTTATCTGAATCACCTAGGCATGATCCCCCTTTCCTTCGCAACAACTCTTAAACCGTGGGTTTTCATAATGAAATGTCCTCGTTTGCTGGGGTTGACACACTGTTAGAAGCTGGCTAATAGTGTGAGAGGTGTCCTTTTAGTAACTGCACATATTTTTTGATAACCTGCTGGCTCTGAGGCCATAGCTTGCATGATTCACACCCAAGGAAGCAAAAAAAAAAGACACAATGAATTATGCCCTTAATTCATAACGGCAGTTATAGCTGTCCAATTAAGAGCCGCCGTCTCTGACCCGAGCCCTTCCTTTCCACTCGCTATCTTTTTACATTAAGTTCATTTCTACGGTCCCTCACTAAATCAGTAGAGTGCCACAAAGCCATTAATCAGCTGTGGCCACCATGCGAGGAGCCCTAGAACCAATCATATCGCTGTAGTGAGGCAGCCTCTTCCTCTGGCCCAGTAAATCTAGGTCCTGATTGTGCTACTTGTGACGCATCGCCGAAGTCACAATAGATTTTCTCACAGCCCAGAAGTGACAGGAGATATCTATCTAACTCAGATACATTATTATGTACATGCTGCACAGCAGGCCTATATTAGTGCATGAACAGTAGGCCTATATTAGTACATGAACAGTAGGCCTATATTAGTGCATGAACAGTAGGCCTATATTAGTGCATGAACAGTAGGCCTATATTAGTGCATGAACAGTAGGCCTATATTAGTACATGAACAGTAGGCCTATATTAGTACATGAACAGTAGGCCTATATTAGTGCATGAACAGTAGACCTATATTAGTGCATGAACAATAGGCCTATATTAGTGCATGAACAGTAGGCCTATATTAGTACATGAACAGTAGGCCTATATTAGTGCATGAACAGTAGGCCTATATTAGTACATGAACAGTAGGCCTATATTAGTGCATGAACAGTAGGCCTATATTAGTACATGAACAGTAGGCCTATATTAGTACATGAACAGTAGGCCTATATTAGTACATGCTCACGCACACGTACAAGCACGCACGCACGCGCACACACACACACACACACACACACACACACACACACACACACACACACACACACACACACACACACACACACACACACACACACACACACACACACACACACACACATACACACACACACACACAAACACACATACACACAGGAAAGAAGACACAAAAGGTGGACTGCATATAGTACAATGTACTGTGTAGATACAATGTATATATATTTTTTTATTATAAGCTTAAATGTATCAAAGCAGTGCATTGTGCTCTTTCAGCAAAAACAAATCTCACTCCCAGCCTCAAAAAGCTTTGAATCAATCATCTGGTCATATCAAACTAATGACATTTTGACTGGAGCGGTTCAACTCTCGAGGGCCCTCAAGAACAAGCTGAATCTTGTTTGACATTTCCCCTAAGACCCTTATCAAAACACCCATATGAACTCGGTCACTGCTTGAGAGGCCAGCCACTCTTGAATTCAATTATTGCCACTTGACATAAAGACAAAACACAATTTAATGGCCCAGTGGCGGAGAGATGTTTTTCTTTGATCCCCAGTCTATAAAGCAGTGTGAGGAAATCACATCAAAGCCGATGAACAAGTGATGACTTTAGTCCATTAAGCCAAATGTCAGGCGACGTGTAAGCTTTGGCCCTTCAACCTAATGGTGGACAATGTGTTTAAACAACATGTTTAGAGAGAGACAGCACGGGAGAGAGCGAGAGAGAGAGAGGAAAAACAGAAAGCGAGATTTACAGATTAATGCATGAGAAAGAGCTGTCTCTGCCCCTATATATCAGGGGCAATCGTTCCCATGTGCCCGGTCTTCCCTTCTCTCATCCATCAAGGGAAAGATAATCACAGCTGGAAACAAGGTAATTCAAAGAGCTCTGCTTTCCTTCGCTATGAAAAGGCTCTTGACTCAGCAGAAAGGAATTGGAAATGTCAAGTGAAAAGCCAGTCAGTCTTGTAATACAGGCAACAGATGCTCAACAAATAGCAATCCCAGAGAGACTCCTTCTATTCGCTCCCTCTCTTCCAGTCCCTTATGCTTGCCTATGGAGAGAAAACAACCAAAGTACAAAAACGTGATCATCTACAATGGATCACATGCTGTGGCATATGTCTTCACAAACATTACATCCAGTGTATCCTTAGTAGCTCTCAAGAGTTAGGCTAATATCATGAAATGTGACGGCCTACATTGCGATACTCAGCCAAACAAGGAACAAATAGACACTTTTGTAAAAATCCAAGACCGACATCACTAACTAACAAGGAAGGGCCTCCTATGCCTTTAACGTGATGCTCCAGAACTTTTGTATAATTTCAGCCAGTAGTTTTGAAAGTGGTGTTCACGAGCCAAAACCCCTTTTTTAGTGTACTACAGTACGTCATCCAATTCTTACAATATGTAAAGTCCTGTAAAAAAAATACAAATACAAATCATACACTATTTTATGAATTTATTGTGCTTAATATCCCGGACTGTATCTTTAATCTTACATTCTATTTTGGCTATTTCTGGAACATGGTTGCCCGATCTAAAACTTTTCTCCTCCCTCTCTCAAGCACACAGTGGATGAGACCGCCTGGCTGTGAGCGGTGGCGTCACTAAATATTAAGTGGGCTCTCTATGAGTGCCTGCTGGAGACCAGTAATTAAATGCAGTCCCAGTGAGGGCACTCAATGGCAGGCACAGTGGGCCTGAGCAAAGACTGTCAGGGCCAAGCCTCGCACCCGGCTCCAGTCCTCCTCATGCCTGGCTATGAACTGCTCACTGGCACCAGCACCTTGGACTACCAGCACCACACTCACAGAACATGAAGACGCACTAACATAGGGAGGAGAACAACGCGCTGAGCATGCCATGGAAACATGGAAAGATGGAAACCCCAAGAGTGATGGTTGTTTGTGTGAGCTTTTGAGATTTCTCATTTGAGGAGCCTAAGGCTATGCTATGGCTATTTGTAGGCTTTAGGCTATATCTGGATATGGCACAGTTTGGGTGAGCTGCTTATCCTGGAAAGTTCACATTTATGCAAGAGGCTTAGACAGTCAGGCCTCACAACAACCTTTGGCAAACATAAATATTAATGAGAGAAGAATACGGTGTCAGAGAGTAGCGCGATCATCTGCAAAGGTCTCTGTCGCCTCATGTGACTGTTGCATGTTCAAAGCTGTGTTTGCTTTGGGAGCACCCTGAGATTTTTGTGCGCCTCACTAACTCTACACGCATGTCATCATCGATCACATTTTGTGACATCAGCACTTTTAATATTAGCAGTTTTGTCCATAGAATTCATTTTATTTGTACATTTTCTTCTGAGGGGGAAAAAATCCTGCGCTTTCACTAGGGAATATTATGAGCTCGAGCTGCAATGGTGTCCATGGAAACGCACAGCTCAATCCATCAAGTGCTAACAATGGCATAATACACTGATGCCAAATTCAAATTGGCGGCTGGCTTTAGGACCATGCAGAGCATGGCCCGGAGAGCAACTGCTAGCCTGCAGCCTTTTCTCTCACTTTTTAAAGGTAGAGACAATGCCAGTTTGCTTTGCTGGTTAGCCATTTAGGCAGTGCACTGATTGCTTTGATTTTGATGTTGGCATTTGAACTCGGCCTTGTAAGCTTTGATGTATTCTAATAACCAGGGGTTAATTGAATTGGGAAGTGGGGGAGCCCTCCTTTTTGGTGACCTTTCGAAACCAAAAGCTATTTTATTGCTATTAAAGTATAGGTTGATATTTTAATTCATTTGTCCAGTAAGCTAATGCAATTTGGTTTTATGTATTGATATGAAAATATGCACAACTGAACAAATAACTATGTAGACTATTTCCCCAAAATACGTGTCTTGTTTTTGGCTTCAAAGACACTAATATTAGTAGGCTATAACAAATGCTGCAAATGGGACATAATAGCATCGGAGGGAATGGCGGCCGTTTTACGGGCTATTTTGTGTCTTTTTTTGCACTGATCTTATCTTTTTTTGTTCATAATTTCCCCCCCATCGTTTTCTATGACAGAAAAGAGATTTTGGACATCAGTACAGCTGTCACTCACCTCCATTTGGAGAAAGACAATAATTATCGCAGACCAGGCAAAAATCCCGACACTCGAAGAAGTACGAGATGGCGCTATAGAGGCCGGCATGCGGGATACCTGACGAGACTACGTCGGAGACTGGGAAAATTGTCTCTACCCTCCATTCTATTTGCGAACGTGCAATCAATGGAGAATAAACTGTATGAGCTCCGTTCAAGACTATCCTATCAATGTGATCTGAAGAACTGTAATATCCTATGTTTCTAAGGCTTAACAAAGACATGGTAAATATAAATCTAGCTGTTTTTTCTATACATCAGCAGGACAGAAGCTCAGAGGAGGAGGTGTGTGTCTCTTTGTTAACAACAGCTGGTGCCCAATCTCCAATATTAAGGAAGTCTCAAAGTTTTGCTTGCTTGAGTTAGAATAACTCATGATAAGCTGTAGACTACAGTATATACCAAGAGAGTTTGCATATATATTTTTCGTAGCTGTCTATTTACCACCACAAACTGACACTGGCACTAAGACCACACTCAACGAGGGCCATAAGAAAACAAGAAAATGTTCACCCAGAGGTGGCGCTCCTAGTGGTCGGTGACTTTAATGCAGGAAAACTGAAATCCGTTTTACCTCATTTCTACCAGCATGTCACCGGTGCAACTAAAAACAATAGATCACCTTTACTCCACACACAGAAACCCATACAAAGCTCTACCTCACACTCCATTTGGCAAATCTGACCATAACTCTATCCTCCTGATTCCTGCTTACAACCAAAAACTCAAACAGGAGGTACCAGTACAATACAGAAGTGGTCCAATGGAGCGGATGCTAAGCTACAGGACTGTTTCGCTAGCACAGACTGGAATATTCCGGGATTCATACGATGGCATTGAGGAGTTTACCACACCAGTCACTGGCTTCAATAAAAAGTGCATTTATGACATTGTCCGCACAGTGACCGTACGTACATATCCCAACCAGAAGCCATGGATCACAGGCAACATCCGCACTGAGCTAAAAGCTAGAGCTGCCGCTTTCAATGAGCGGGACACTGGACCCTTATAGGAAATCCCAATATGAGAGACCTGGCAGTGTGGTGCCAGAAAAGCAACCTCTCCCTCATTGTCAACAAGGCAAAGGAGCTGATTGTGGACTACAGGAACCGGATTGCCGAGCACGCCCCCATCCATATCGACGGGGCTTTTGTGGAACAGGTCGAGAGCTTCAAGTTCCTCTGTGTCCCCATCACTATCTTGGTCCAAACACATCAACACAGTCGTGAAGAGGGCACGACAATGACTCTTCCTCCTCAGAAGGCTGAAATGATTCGGCATGGGCCCTCAGATCCTCAAAAAGTTATACAACTGCACTATTGAGAGCATCTTGATTGGCTGCATCATCGCTTGGTATGGCAACTGTTTAGCATCCGACCGCAAGGTGCTACAGAGGGTAGTGCATACGGCCCAGTACATCAATGGGGCCGAGCTCCCTGCCATCCAGGACCTCTATACCAGGAGTCAGAGGAAGGCCCTAAAAATTAATTCCAAGTCATAGACTGTTCTCTCTGCTACCGCACGGCAAGTGGTACCGATGCACCAAGTCTGGAACCAACAGGACCCGGAACAGCTTCTACCCCTAAGCTATAAGACTGCTAAATAGATGGTTAAATAGTTAACCAATAGATACCTGGAATATATGCATTGACCCTTTTTTCATTATCCTCTTTTGACTCATTACATACGCAGCTGTTACTGTTTATTATCTATCATGTTGCCTAGTCACGTTATCCCTACCTATACATTGCATTCGGAAAGTATTCGGACGCTCTGACTTTTTCAACATTTTGCTACATTACAGCCTTATTCTAAAATGGATACAATAATTTTTTCTCATCAATTTACACACCCCATAATGACAAAGCAAAAACCGAAATGTTAGCAAATGTATTAAAAATAAAAAACAGAAATAGCTTATGTACATAAGTACTCAGAACCTTTACTTATGAGACTCGAAATTTAGCTCACGTGCATCTTGTTTCCATTGATCATCCTTAAGATGTTTCTACAACTTCATTGGAGTCCACCTGTGGTAAATTGAAATGATTGGACATGATTTGAAAATGAACACACCTGTCTATATAAGGTCTCACAGTTGACAGAGCATGTCAGAGCAAAAACCATGCCATGAGGTTGAAGGAATTGTCCATAGAGCTCAGAGACAGGATTGTGTTGAGACACAGATCTGGGGAAGGGTACCAAAAAATATCTGCAGCATTGAAGGTCCCCAAGAACACAGTGGCCTCCATCATTCTTAAATGGAAGAAGTTCGGAACCACCAAGATTCTTCCTAGAGCTGGCCGCCCGGCCAAACTGAGCAATCGGGGGAGAAGGGCCTTAGTCAGGGAGGTGACCAAGAACCCGATGGTCACTCTGACAGAGCTCCAGAGTTCCTCTGTGGAAATGGGAAATCCTTCCAGAAGGACAACCATCTCTATAGCACTCCACCAATCAGGCCTTTATGGTAGAGTGGCCAGATGGAAGCCACTCCTCAGTAAAAGGCACAAGACAGCCGGCTTGGAGTTTGCCAAAAGGCACCTAAAGGACTCTCAGACCATGAGAAACAAGATTATCTGGTCGAACCAAGATTGAACAATTTTTTTTGCAAACATTTATGAAAACCTGTTTTTGCTTTGTCATTATGTGGTATTGTGTGTAGGTTGATGAGGGGGGAAACTATTTAATAAATTTTAGAATAAGGCTGTAACATAACAAAATGTGGAAAAAGTCAAGGGGTCTGAATACTTTCCGAATGCACCGTGTGTACAGTACCAATCAAAAGTTTGGACATATCTACTCATTCATGGGTTTTTCTTTATTTTGACTATTTTCTACATTGAAGAATAATAGTGAATACATCAAAACTATAAAATAACACATATGGAATCATGTAGTAACCAAAAATGACCTGGCCTCCACAATCACCCGACCTCAACGCAATTGAGATGGTTTGTGATAAGTTGGACCACAGAGTGAAGGAAAAGCAGCCAACAAGTGCTCAGCATATGTGGGAACTCCTTTAAGACTGTTGGAAAAGCATTCCAGGTGAAGCTGGTTGAGAGAATGCCAAGAGTGTGCAAAGCTGTCATCAAGGTAAAGCGTGGCTACTTTGAAGAATCTCAAATATTAAATATATTTTGATTTGTTTAACACTTTTGTGGTTACAACATGATTCCATATGTCTTATGTCATAGTTTTGATGTCTTCACTATTATTCTACAATGTAGAAAATAGTCCAAATAAAGAAAACCCATGAATGAGTTGGTGTGTCCAAACTTTTTACTCGTAATGTACATATCTACCTTAATTACCTCGTACCTCTGCACATCGACTCGGTACTGGTACTCTGTGTATATAGCCAAGTTATCGTTACTCATTGTGTATTTATTCCTGGTCTTATAATTTTTATATATATTCCTTGTGTTATTATTTTATAATCTTTTCTACTATTTCTCTTTTTTTCATTGTTGTTTGTAAAGCATGTGAAAAATACACATTTGATTTGATTTTATGTGCATTGTCATGCAGTGATAGAATGATAATTGAGATCATGGAAATCATTAATGATTACTTAGTTTGGCTAACTTTTCTAAACTTCTTGCTGTAGGTCTACTTTATCATCATCTTCTGCATGCATCCCTAATCCCTTCCTGTAGCCTACCTGTCTCTGGCATAATGCATTTCCATCTCTCACTCTATCAGTCTTGCTTGTCCATCTTCCTGACTTAAAATGCGATATTCTAACAGATCAATCTTGCTGGCAAAATGTAATTAAATATTGCTACGTTATTTAGCTATAATGTAGATATTTTATATAATGAGCACCCAGATACTGCAACTGCTGCATAGGCAAAACAATCATGTAAAACAGTGACAAGCTGGCCCGGGATAAATTTGCACCTCATTGGCTACTATGTTCCAATATCAATGTTCTCGGAGCTAACAAGGTGACATGTAAAGAGCCTTAGCTCCCTTTAAAAAGGCATGTGTAGATTTTCCATTTTATTTTGTGATTTTCTTCATTCTTTGGTCAAGTTTGTTTGTCTTCATGTGTCCTTGTTGATTGTATGCCAAAGTAAGTCCTTTGCTATAGGCCAATGCCTTTTATTTCAATGCATGTGTACTGGGGCGTAGGAGCAACTCTGACATTGAGGGGGACACATTTTGCTAGGGAAGTATGGGGGCATTCCCCTGCATTTTTATTTATAGCAAGATTTAAATGATCATTCAGAATTATTTACACTATGACAGAGCATCAGTCTATGAACTCTATGACCTTGGAGAGACACTTCTCACTATCTTACCTGTTTGTTTGTGGCCTCTCTCTCTCCCTCTCTGCCTGTCTGTCTGTCCGTGGGTATCATCATGGCTGCCTCTCTCCTGCATGAAGTTAACACATGCAATATACCCACTACACCAGGGATGGGCAACTTTGATGGGGATGGAAGCCACTAAAAAAATCTGAATTCCCCATGAGGGGCCGCAGTGGCTCTTGGGTCTGCTTACCCACATCCATACCCACAAATTCAGTCAGAGCCAGCTCTTGCCTTTTGGGGGCCCTAAGTAAAATTTTGTGGTGGAGCCCCTCCCACCTTGCGAGCAAGACAGTGACAGTATATCCACAGAGGAAGTGATCAGAGCAGTTGCAATTTGGACAAAGGCTCAGTTCAAGAACAAGCAAATGGATAACCCGTGCCTGGCTTGTCATGCAACATTTTAAGGTGGTCTTAGAATAGGTAGGGCGCTTGGGTCTAGAAAAGATTGGAGGGATTAAACTAGCAAACGAGTGGGAATGTACAGTAACATCCTCTGCCACCAACGTAAAAAAATAAAAATAAAGAGCCCTCAGAAAAAGGTTTTTGAACATGCCCAAGCCAAAGCGCATTTAGTGGCAGCAAGCATTGTAGACAAGGCTAAAGAGGACACCCAGGTTATAGTTCACCCTCAAAATATGTCCTTTTGTAGCCTACATTGATTTATTTTATTTGAAGTTATATTCCGATATTGTGATATTTGTTCTACTGCCTAATTGAAGTCTTAGAACTTCATTAACATACTGGTTTATGTCCGGAATTTTGGATGACTGACATGCCCAAAGTAAACTGCCTGTTACTCAGGCCCAGAAGCTAGGATATGCATATACTTGGTAGCATTGGATAGAAAACACTCCAAAGTTTCTAAAACTGTTAAAATAATGTCTGTGAGTATAACAGAACTGATATGGCAGGCAAAAATCCGAGGAAAATCCATCCGGAATTTTTTGGGGGGCGGTCACAGGCCGTTTCAGTGCTTACCTATGGGAAATACAAATAGATAGGACCCAGATTGCAGTTCCTAACGCTTTCACTAGATGTCAACTGTCTTTACAAAGGGTTTCAGACTTGTTTTTCGAAAAATGAACAAGTAGTTGGAAGAACTACAAGGTGTCTCTCATTAGAAAAGTTGTCTTGTTGGTGCGTGAATGAGGTGCGCGCTCTTCGTTACTTATCTTCCTTATTGAACATACTATTCTCCGTCTTAAATATTATCATTAATTTAGATATTAGAGTACCTGGGGATTAATTAGAAACATCGTTTGACATGTTTGGAGGAACTTTACTGGTAACTTTTTGGATTCGTTTGTATGCATGTTGAAAGAGTGGATTAATGAGATCATTGGCGCCAACTAAACTGACTTTTTAGGATATAAAGAAGGACTTTATCGAACAAAACGACAATTCCTTGTGTAGCTGGGACCCTTGGGATTGCAAACAGAGGAAGATCCTCAAAGGTAAGTGATTTATTTAATCGCTATTTGTGATTTTGTGACGCCTGTGCTGGTTGAAAAATTATTTTGGTGTGGGGCGCTGTCCTCAGATAATCGCATGGTATGCTTTCGCCATAAAGCCTTTTTGAAATCTGACAGCGCGGTTGGATTAACAAGAAGTTAAGCTTTTAAATGATGTATGACCCTTGTATTTTCATGAATGTTTAATATTACGATTTTTGTATTTTGAATTTCGCGCTCTGCAATTTCACCGGATGTTATCGTAGGTGACCCGCTAGCGGTTCCTGCGCCAAAAAAGGTTAAAAATCATATGAAATTCGGGTCTGTGCATACAGTGGGTCTTCTGCCGTGACATCTAAAAATGATGCTGTACATTGATATCTTGAAAATTAGGCAAAAGAATTCTGACTTGTCTAAGCCCAACCGCTATACTTGAGTATGTGGGCATACTATAGGCTATGGGTATGGTGGGTGTTCTGCAGTGACGTCTAAAATGCTTCTAATTAATCAGCACCTTGGAGAGCGTTGTCCATTTCACCACCATAGATAGAAGGCTACTTGGCAGTTCACTCGGTCTGCTGTGCTGCTACATTGAGTTTGTCACTTTTTTTCACAGAGTGAGCTCGAAAGGGGTGGGGGGGAGTTATCCGGGGGGCTTTGAGGTACCGGAAGCTCCCGATTTACAAATTAATCACTTGGGGGAGCCTCCAGTCCCCCCCGGCTCCTACACCACTACATGTGTATGATTTATCTGGCATAGTTTGCATTCATGGTCAGCTGTTTAATGCACTAGTTACTTTCACATTGAAGTCGGCCTTGTTGTGACTAGATAGCATGTGTTATCTATTTCATGTTGCACTGTATGCGTTGTTCCACAAGTAAATGAGTCAATTTATGCTTGAGTAGTGGTTGACATTGTACACGACGTTCCACATACAGTACCTTTAAACCTAATATTGCGGTGATAATTAATGGCTGGGGTGATTTTTTATTTGTTTTGCTGATCTCTAAATAGCTAATTTTCTTGGTGTAGAAATGCAGTAAATGAGCTTCAACTTAAAAAAATATCATTGGTTTTCAGTTAAATCAACATACATGGTACTCCATTCCACAAAATCATATCATCCATTTAAAATGCATGCTATCTGTCCTGCTAGCCTACATGTGAAGGCATAGGATATAGGCTTGGGAGAAGCAACCGTAACTTTCATTTAGGCTAGGCTACATGTTTCCTTAGAAAACAGTGCCTGACAAAGCAATATGACAGCCTGATAAGTCGACCCATGATATTCTAATAACAGCCTATCCAAGACAAACAACATTCAGGCTACATTACCAGGCCTGCTTGTAGCCTATGCTTATGCATAGCACTTTAAACTGGGGATAGTCAAGACATTTTATGATTTAAAACATGTATTGCTGACGTAGGGAAGGAAGTGTAAAGATGAGCGTAAGAGCATGTGCTTTTTTGCTGTCCAAGGTCCTGAAACTGTTCCCACGATTTCAGTGGGCTATTGGAGAAGTGCTGTAAATTCACGTGTGCGCTTTTGTCCATTTGCTAAATGTGTCAGGCAACTGCAATACTAAGTGAGAAGTAGAAAATGCATATCAACACCAATTCTATTATGAAGCTGCCAGGTGCAACATATGCGACGGTCTTAAGTGATTTATGCTATAGGCTACTCTAATGGTAGCCTACTAAAATATACGTTTCTGAAAGTTGATGGACCAAAACAGCTTTATTATTGTAAGTAAAATCGTAAAGTGACAATTTAGCCTACATGTTATAGGCCCTAGCAGCCTAGTTCAACTATCCTCCGCTGAACCAGTATCAGTGCGTTAGAGACCTGTCTAACGCCCGGAAAGTTCACATTCAAACTCCCATTCACCATATCTGCATGCATTATAAGGTCCAAATTTCTCTGAGTTTCTCTGAGAAACTATATTCATTTACCCCTACTACGGCCGGGATGTACTTCCAAAAAAGGTCTTAATAAAAATGTACAAGCAACCTAAAAAAACAAACATATTTGGCACTCATTACTGCCACAAACTGGTTGGAAGTCTACAACAGCTCAATAAGCGACATTGTAGGTGCCGAAGAGACATTTTTTCGGGTTACTTGTACATTTTTATTTATAGCATACCTTTTTTGGAAGTAGCCTACGGTAGTAAATATAATTGTTCAGCGAAACTCCATAGCCTATTTCGTGATCAACGAACGTAGTTCGACATTATAGGTCCTAACGCTTGCAGAGCTGGTGAATGGGAGTATGAATCTGAGCTTTATGGTCGTTAGAGAGGTCTCTAACACACAGGCACTGGTTCAATACTCCGCGCCTGCTTTCTGGGTTAAGCCACGTTACAAGTAGGACGACCTGCAGGCTACCTAGGTGGCCTAGGTAAGCCACTCAACTCAGTTTTAGCCCATCTCTGAAACATCAGCCCATTTACGTAGCCTATGTTGTCAATCACTATAGATGTTACGGGTATGCTAGCTAATCGCTTTAGATGTTTTCCAGGTGTAACGAATGCACCTGAGTAAGTTAGTTAGGAAATCACTGTGGGCTAGTGGAAATGTTTTGGAAAACTGCGCCGTCGCAGAAAGGCAACAGACTGGAGCTTAGCCTATAGCCTAAAAAACAGATTTTTCTCAGGATATGATAGCCTAGACTAAGCAACAGGCTTTGCTCACAATACTCGTTTCACTCACCCGGGTTCTTTCCTATGAAGATAACTTGTGTGTCAGAATTGTTCCCCTTTTCGTTCCCAAAACAGACCCTAGTGTTTTTTTTTTCTTCAGCACGGTGTGCGAGTGCTCTACCTTTCGCTTTGTCCTGCCATCGAAGCGATCCCCTTTCAGCGAGAAAGCTGCGCGCACAATCCATGGTTTTGAATATGAGATATCCACGTCTCCACGTCGCCATGGAGATGGAGGGAGCTCTTTATCCAGAATAGAATAGGTATCGCTTTTTTTACCGACAATGCTTCACCGAGCCGGCCCCTTCAGCATTTTCTTTGGCCCCAAAATGCTCTATTGTCTTGATCACAAATTTGATGAGAAATGATTCTACAGATGGTCGCTCTGCACTCCTGCATGCCACGCAATATAATAATATTATATTCTAGAACAGCAAGAAATGTAAGCGCTATGTTTGTAAGAACAAGACGCAGTTTAATGGAAACTGCAATTACTAACAGTGAAATGTTTTTTATGGTACACTAACATTATTAGAAAGGTTGACAATACAATTAACTCAGAGACTTCAATGAAGATAAAGTGCTTAATATGCAGTGGAAAATAGGCCTGTGGGCTAAATAGGCTACACAGATGTAGACTATGGGAGTACTTTTTTGACTGATTCTTCTGATAACATACACACAATTATTCAATTAGCTTACTGATAATAATGTCTGAGAAATTAGAATTAAAGGATAACAGTACATGTGGAAACCCTCTGTAGTTTCCACTGTTCCCTATTCACGTGCCTTTAGTTCATGTTATTAACAATCGAGTTGTCATGATTTCAAATTCAAAGCGTGCACCGACGGTTGCTTTTTCCGAAAAAAAGCATTAGGCTACGACTTAAATTCATAGATAACTCGATACTCTCGTGCACTTGGAAAAATTAGGAAAGATAAAACGGGAGCACGGTGCAATGTGTTATGTAATCCCCCACTCCCTTGTATTATCCGTAATTTCTCAGTCACCACAAAACCAGTCTAACGTGCAGAAGAAAAATTATAAATGTACATAGCCTACCTTGTTAATAGACGCCGCTCTTATTAATTCATTCTGTTTAACAATTACGCCTGGTTCCCGATGGTTGTCGTTTAACACAGGGGCGAGGAATATGAGTTGCTAATTTCACATTTCACCCTACATCTTGTTGAAACATCCATCTCCTGTCATTCTGTCATGTCCCCTTCTTTTGAGCTCGACCAAGTAGGAAGATAGAGAGAATGGGCAAAAGAGAGTGTGTGTTTGAGTGAGCGAGAGTGCAGGCTATTTGTGTGGAAAGAGAGAGAGAGAGAGAAAGAGAAAGAGAAAGAGAGAGAGAAAGAGAAAGAGAGAGAGAGAACTTCAAATAGCTGAGATCCAGGTTGTTTTGTATGTATGGACAGAGCTGTCAATGTAATAGTAAGGAAGAGTAGGCTATTGAGGAAATCACAGAGGGTCTGTGGAAACAACCCAACCGGGATGTATAACACAAGTCAAAGATCAGACAAGGGGACGTCATCAATAAGTCATTCAAATACAGAAGAAACAGATCATTTCACATTAGTGTATAGTAGGCTGAATATATGCCATACAACTGAAAACAGTGCCACATACTGGAAATGCAAACATTTCAATATTTTTATGTAGTCTCTATCTCTCTCTCTCACTGCATGTTGGACTGTAAGGTCAGACCAGACAAGTGTTTGCTGAAATCATTATTGCATCTTCACAGACAGGCTACTTTAGTGGTGCTAATATACTGTGTCATAAGAAGATAGCATGTCATTCATTCATTATGTTGTGCACAAATGATCTAAATGGCCTCTGCTTGGCAGAAACAAAATAATCAGCTAAAATAACAAGAGGATCTCTTTTTTACACACTATGTTTATTAGATGAAAGAGCATTTGTGGCCTGTCACTCATAGATTAGGACAATGGTTGTTCCCTAGTTTGGTTCTGAAGGACTGGGGACTGATGACACTAAAGAGCATGTAGGTTCCAAAAGACACAGGAGTCATGGTTAGCTGAGTTTAATACATGACAAAATACACATGGCTATTGCTGTGTATAAAACAAAAGCTCCAAAGAAAATGTCATCCCATGGGTCTTTCCAGAACTGCTACCTGTAACACAACTCTCTCCAAAGTAATTAGCTGTACTTATCACTGTATAGCATACCTGTCAGAGGCACATTTTACTCAATAAATCTTTTCTATCCAAGACAATGGCAGTAAGACCCAGGGGAACAAAACAAATTATATTTTTTGTTTGGCTTTCGGGCATTACCCAACAACAAAAATAAACAGGATTTATGTCGTCAATTTTATGAATTCAACAACCTGCCCCTTGACTTCCGAAGCATAAAAGATTTGACATGTTTGATAAGTGATGGGTCACATTGTCTTTCATGGCTGGCAGGCTACACGACTACCTCGTCTTAAACTTTACTGTGACACTGCAACATAATGGTTTGTTTTACGGCCATAGTAAAATAGTATCTATTGATGTAACCTTTATATGCTTAAGTAGAAGCTTTCTATTTCCCCAGACACAAAAATCCTTTCTCTGTCTATCATTTTCCTGCACTCCCGTTCTCCCACTCTTTCTTTCCAACTCCTCTCCTCCCTTTCTCTCTCTTTCCTCTTCATGCACTCCTTTTCTCTGTCTCTTTCTCTCCATCTCCTCTTCTCTCTCTCTTATCCCCCTTCCCTTTTCTCTCTCTACTGGGGTACCTGCACACAAATCATTCTAATTCATGAAGCTATACAGTTAGTCTCACTCAATCTCCCTCAGGAGCTGGCTGCGTATCACTCTTGGTAAGCAGGGAGACATCAGTCTGTGGTACTTACACTAGCTTGTGACGCACTTGTTTCAAACATGAAAGACGCCTGACTGATATAATGTAAGAAATAATCTCTCTCTCTCTCTTTCTCTCCCATCCCCCTTGGTGATGTGTCGGGGTGTGTGATCCACATCAGAGAGCGGCTCAGGGACCTACAAAGGAGACAAGAGGACACCTGCAGAGTGACCACACACACACACACGGCAAAGCAAACATTTACACACATCAGAGCAAAGGTTGTTATATTAGCCTCATGTTTCAGCCTACCAGAGGAACAATGTCACATACACAAGTCCTTATCCTATACATCACATGTAAATAAATCAATGTTGCACTTACTGAACCTGATCTACTATGTATTAAACTAGGGTCCTGATTTTTGGTGTGGAAATGGCGGCACTTTGCTTTTATCTGTATTTCCAGCATTAGTGTTGCTGCAGGTAGAAAAACCTAGGAAATGTTCTGTAATTGAGACAAGCTGTCTCCAATCAATCAATGTCTGGTTGTGCGTGTCTGTTTGGCGGGGGGATCGACTGAGCCAGGGGAGGCGTAGCTTTGCGAATCTTAATCACACAAAACCTATTATTTGGCAGGGAATAATATTAGTGATTCAACACCTCAAGCTGATCCTCTCCAATGGACTCAGAAGCTGTGATGCCATTCGAGAGGCCTGTACATGTGAGCGACTTGGTATAGAGAAGCATGGGGACACACTCTCCCGAATGAGGGGCATAGTGTAGGGACCTTAACACCTAGTGAGTTTATCAAGACTTTCGGATAAGTGCCTCCATTTACGCACCAAAAAGCAGTGCCCTAATTATAACAATATTATTTTCAACAAAAAAAAACAGAACATTATATTTTATACTAATACAATTGCTTTTAGAAAAATGTTTTGTTTAATACACATTTTTCTCAAAAAGATAGGGGTCAAAATTAATGGCACCCCTGTTTTCAATACATCACCTCAGGATAACAGAACTGTACCTTATTCTAAAATGTATTATGAGATTGGAGAACACATTGGGAGGGATCTTAGACCATTCCTCCATACAGATTCTTTCCATATCCTTGATATCCATCTGCGCTTATGGACTGCCCTCTTCAAATCAAACGACAGGTTTTCAATGGGTTTCATGTATGGAGACTGAGATGGCCATTGCAAAATGTAGATTTTGTGGTCAAGTAACCATTTATTTTGGGATTTTCGTGTCTGCTTGGGGTTATTGTCTTGCTGGAAGATCTACTTGCGGCTGAGTTTCAGCCAAGGCAACCAGGCTTTTGGCTAAAATGTCCTGGTACTGGGTAAAGTTCAGGATGCTGTTGACCTTAACAAGGGCCCCAGGACCAGTGGAAGCAAAATAACCCATAACATCATATTTCTGGAGTGATGAATCACGCTTCACCATCAGGCAGTCTGACTGTTACGAATCCCTTTGGCCCGACAATCTAGGGGTGATGGTAATGGGACCCGTAACACAACTCATGCAAATTATTATCGTGACAACGTAACAGTGAGAACTAAAATAACCACAGACAACTTAATTACCGTCAAACACTAAATGTTTATTTATAAACACACGGTAAATGGGGTGAGCAGGAAAAGGGGCTGAGCGGGACCCAAGGAATGAAAGAATAATAATTCAAAACACCCCTAAGCTAGACTAGCCTACTTCACAAACAGCTAACTAACTAACCAAAAATACAGGGGGTGGTCCGCCCAGTTCTAACTAGTGTTTATATAACAAAGTTTAACTACGGGTAGTGTAGCCCAAGGGCAACTTGTCTGGTTACCCCCTTTTCCCACCATCAAACAAACACTCAAACACCATAACCAAAAACAATACTCACAGATGGGGACCAAGTGACATGTAACTGCAAAACACACAAGCGATCTACAGACAGGAGGCATTTACAAAAGAGATTGAGCTGGGGAGAAAACAACTGACAGGGGTTTTAAACCAAGGGAAAGGGACTGTGATTGGGTAAGGGAAAAGGAGCAGGTGTCTTCTGATTAGCGACTGATTGATGACTGATTGGGGAATGATGATGGTCACCTGTGAGTAGGGGAGAAGGAGAGAAAAGAAATACACACAGGATACACACAGAACACTTGTATCCGTAACACTGACGAACAAATCTGGGTTTGGCGGATAACAGGAGGACTCTACCTGCCCCAATGTATAGTGCCAATTGTAAAGTTTGGTGGAGGAGGAATAATGGTCTGGGGCTGTTTTCTCATGGTTCAGGCTAGGCCCCTTAGTTCTGGTGAAGGGAAATCTTAACGCTGCACCATACAATGACATTCTAGACGATTCTGTGCTTCCAACTTTGTGGCAACAGTTTGGGGAAAGCCATTTCCTGTTTCAGCATGACCATGCCCGTGTGCACAAAGCGAGGTCCATACAGAAATGTTTTTCGAGATCGGTGTGGAAGAACTTGACTGGCCTGACCTCAACTCCATTGAACACCTTTGGGATGAATTGGAACGCCGACTGCGAGCCATGCCTAATCGCCCAACATCAGTGCCTGACCTCACTAATGCTCATGGCTGAATGGAAGCAAGTCCCCGCAGCAATGTTCCAACATCTAATGGAAAGCCTTCCCAGAAGAGTTGAGGATGTTATAGCAACAAAGGGGGGACCAACTCCATATTAATGCTCATGATTTTGGAATGAGATGTTCGACGAACAGGTGTCCACATACTTTGGGACATGTAGTGTAGATCAGTAGCAATATCTGGGAAGAAACCAGGCTCTTGAGTGTATAAGTTCCAGAAATATTTCCAACACCCACTAAAATACATTATTATCACACTCTCCGTAGCCGATGTGAGCAAGACCTTTAAACAGGTCAACATCCACAAGGCTGTGGGGCCAGGCGAATTACCAGGATGTATACTCAGAGCAAGCGCTGATCAACTGGCAAGTGTCTTCACTGACATTTTCAACCTCTCCCTGACCGAGTCTGTAATACTCTAGAGGCGAAAGAAACGCACACCTATTTAGGCGAGGTGCTGGCTAGTGGAGTGGAACACTTAGAAAAATAAAGGAGAGCCGCATACTCTAGGAGCGCAGATGCAAAAAATGTATGTCCAACATTTCGACAGACAAGCTGTCTTCATCAGAGTATAATGCGTCTGTAATACCAACATGTTTCAAGCAGACCACCATAGTCCTTGTGCCCAAAATAGTGAAGGTAACCTGTGACTACCGCCCCGTAGCACTCACATAGGTAGCCATGAAGTGCTTTGAAAGGCTGGTCTTGGCTCACATCAACACCATCATCCCAGAAACCCTAGACCCACTCGCATACCGCCCCAACAGATACCCAGATGACGCAATCTCAATCGCACACCACACTGCCCTTTCCCACTTAGACAAAAGGAACACCTACAGTGGGGAGAACAAGTATTTGATACACTGCCGATTTTGCAGGTTTTCCTACTTACAAAGCATGTCGAGGTCTGTAATTTTTACCATAGGTACACTTCAACTGTGAGAGACGGAATCTAAAACAAAAATCCAGAAAATCACATTGTATGATTTTTAAGTAATTAATTTGCATTTTATTGCATGACATAAGTATTTGATACATCAGAAAAGCAGAACTTAATATTTGGTACAGAAACCTTTGTTTGCAATTACAGAGATCATACGTTTCCTGTAGTTCTTGACCAGGTTTGCACACACTGCAGCAGGGATTTTGGCCCACTCCTCCATACAGACTTTCTCCAGGTCCTTCAGGTTTCGGGGCTGTCGCTGGGCAATACGGACTTTCAGCTCCCTCCAAAGATTTTCTATTGGGTTCAGGTCTGGAGACTGGCTAGGCCACTCCAGGACCTTGAGATGCTTCTTACGGAGCCACTCCTTAGTTGCCCTGGCTGTGTGTTTCGGGTCGTTGTCATGCTGGAAGACCCAGCCACGACCCATCTTCAATGCTCTTACTGAGGGAAGGAGGTTGTTGGCCAAGATCTCGCGATACATGGCCCCATCCATCCTCCCCTCAATACGGTGCAGTCGTCCTGTCCCCTTTGCAGAAAAGCATCCCCAAAGAATGATGTTTCCACCGCCATGCTTCACGGTTGGGATGGTGTTCTTGGGGTTGTACTCATCCTTCTTCTTCCTCCAAACACGGCGAGTGGAGTTTAGACCAAAAAGCTCTATTTTTGTCTCATCAGACCACGTGACCTTCTCCCATTCCTCCTCTGGATCATCCAGATGGTCATTGGCAAACTTCAGACGGGCCTGGACATGCGCTGGCTTGATCAGGGGGACATTGCGTGCGCTGCAGGATTTTAATCCATGACGGCGTAGTGTGTTACTAATGGTTTTCTTTGAGACTGTGGTCCCAGCTCTCTTCAGGTCATTGACCAGGTCCTGCCGTGTAGTTCTGGGCTGATCCCTCACCTTCCTCATGATCATTGATGTCCCAAGAGGTGAGATCTTGCATGGAGCCCCAGACCGAGGGTGATTGACCGTCATCTTGAACTTCTTCTATTTTCTAATAATTGCGCCAACAGTTGTTGCCTTCTCACCAAGCTGATTGCCTATTGTCCTGTAGCCCATCCCAGCCTTGTGCAGGTCTACAATTTTATCCCTGATGTCCTTACACAGCTCTCTGGTCTTGGCCATTGTGGAGAGGTTGGAGTCTGTTTGATTGAGTGTGTGGACAGGTGTCTTTTTATACAGGTAACGAGTTCAAACAGGTACAGTTAATACAGGTAATGAGTGGAGAACAGGAGGGCTTCTTAAAGAAAAACGAACAGGTCTGTGAGAGCCGGAATTCTTACTGGTTGGTAGGTGATCAAATACTTATGTCATGCAATAAAATGCAAATTAATTACTTAAAAATCATACAATGTGATTTTCTGAATTTTTGTTTTAGATTCCGTCTCTCACAGTTGAAGTGTACCTATGATAAAAATTACAGACCTCTACATGCTTTATAAGCAGGAAAACCTGCAAAATCGGCAGTGTATCAAATACTTGTTCTCCCCACTGTATGTGAGAATGCTATTCATTGCTCAGTGTTCAACACCATAGTGCCCACAAAGCTCATCACTAAGCTAAGGCCCCTGGGACTAAACAGCTCCCTCTGCAATTGGATCCTGGACTTCCTGACGGGCCGCCCCCAGGTGGTAAGGGTAGGCAACAACACATCTGCCACGCTGATTCTCAACACGTGGGCCCCTCAGGGGTGCCTGCTTAGTCCCCTCTTATACTCCCTGTTCACCCACGACTGTGTGGCCAAGCATGACTCCAACACCATCATTAAGTTTGCTGACGACACAACAGTGGTAGGCCTGATCACCGACAACTATGAGACAGCCTATAGGGAGGAGGTCAGAGACCTGGCAGTGTATATCCTTCCCATGGGTCGGCAGAATTTAGCAACAGTTTGATTAAGGCTTTGGAGTCAGGGAGAGGCCTGGCCAGTGGGTACGCAGGGCTTAATCTGCAACGAATTTGGGGATTGAGATAGATTCCTTAATAGAGAAGAGATCAAGAATTTGTTTGAGGATGCTTGTGTCTGGATAGATACTTGGATTCTGTATGCTTTTCATGTTTTGTGAAAACATTCTATTAGTTTGTGTATCAGTCTAATTAGCTCTGTGATATGTTGCATAATCTTTTCGAAAAGGTCCTCGACCATCTTTGACTTTCCAAAAGCTAGTTGTCTTTGTTGTTTTGAGCATTTCACAGATTATGCTCTCCTCTCTGACCCCCCACTGTTTGAAAATCTCATGAGAAAATGCACAAATGCAGACACACACGCACATAACACTTCCAGATAAATATTTTAAAGTCTGAAAACATATTGTTTACGTATACCTGTTCTGACTTAACAAAGAAAAAGAATAGTCACACACACATCTTTCCACATAAGAATTAGGAGAGCAGACTAAGTTTACTCCCTGTCTCGGAAAGAAAGAACATTTTGACCTTCTCAAAGTCCCGAGTCATGCAGGCCTGCCTATCCACTGATGGGGCCCAGAGAGAGTTTCATTGTCAAGGAGTGGGACTGACAATCAGATACTATTCATGCAGATGGAGTGAGACGATTATTACCATTGAGTTAGTTAGAGCAGGACAAGTCACCGCTGCCTGCCTGCAGATCCACAGCAAGCCTAGGGTGCCCTCTGAACAGTTTGTCTGGAGCTCAAAGGCTGGGCTGGATTCCCAGGGTGGTCTTCGGATGAATCAGTGTTGCAAAAGTTCGCATCACATTTACTTCTTGTTAAGGCCAGGTTACTTTATCACCCTGCCCAAGAACACCAACATAATACAGTACACTCAATATCCTGTCTCAAAACAGAGGGATGCAAATTCAGAAATATTAGAAAAAGTCTAGAGAATATTCTTACAAGACTTGTGTTTGAGTCTAAGTAAATGTAATAACTTCCGGTCAATGGGATTTCTGCTACCGCCAAGAGGTGTTTCAGCGAATCCAAACCTTTTCGAAGAAATGCAGATAGGAGGACTTGCAGGAATAAAAACAACTGTTTTCCCTGCTTTCCCTGACTGACGGCACATCTCAGTATTCACCAAGGAGCTGCTCTCACTTCACCTTATCTGCCAGAGACAAACCAGTCTGAATGTTAACAAATCTTAACACACTTCAGTATTGACCTGGGAAGGCAAGAGAGGGTTCTGACTCAGAGGCTTTGGCTCAGGTGTTCCCAAACCACCCAGTGCTTTAATCTCTTCACAATATGACCTTATGTTACCTTCACATTGCATTTTCAGCCTCAGCCTTGTGTTAAGGGTTTTCCCTCCAGACAGGTAGACACTATTTACCATAGGGAGGTAGACAGTGTTTACCGTATGTATTATTATCTACAGGGACAACAGGATGGTCTATAGGGCTGGAGCCAACACTGTACTTTATGCCATTATTCACGTGTGCATTATTTAAAACAACTTGATAAACTGCTATTGTGTGTGAGTCAGACTGCACGAGTAAAAAAGGACATAAATGACAATTTCATGTTCTAGTTACAGAGCTATTTTCAGACGGGGGCCTGCCTGTCGCTGCCATTAAATAAAATGAGGACAGCTATCTCTCTCCCCCAGTCACGTACCCCAGGAAATACTATACCCTCCTCCACACACACACTGTCAGTCAGATAGCTCAGAACCTCACACCACAGTGCAGTCATAAGCCTGATCTAGTCCAGGTCTATGTACTTTATGTGACCTGCTTTTCATAGCATGATGCAGAAAGGAACTACTGTAACTGTCACAGAAAGACACAACTGCTGAAAAATACACACATTTGCACACACACTCAAACACACATGCACAAACAAACTCACACACACACATGTGAACACAAAATACACCCACGTCTGTACCGTGTGTACACACACAAGCACACGGACAGCACAGTGCAGTAGACTCAGTTCAGCTAAAACACGTTTGATTGTAGCGAGACAAAACAGAATACCTCCCATTGTCTGTGGCCCTGAAAAAGCTCTCTGTGCAGATGTAGGATCTTAATTTGAGTCAGTTCTCTACAGCATGAAAATAAGCCTGGAGCAACTGGAAATGTGAATTATTATGTGAATTATAATGAATGGACATTTTTTTAAGGTGTTGTTAAAGTATGACATTTCAAAATGGAAATTACAAACTTTAGAATCCATTTTAAAACTCAAATACACTACAAGTTTGCACTTCCTGCATTGCAATTAAATTCTCAGCAAAAAAAACAGATCAAATTAAGATCCGACATCTGTAGCAGGAGCATGCTGGGAGCATATTCAGTGAACCATGTGTGCAGAGCTGTAATAGGCAAAGTTAGCTTGGTGATTTGGGAAGCCATAGTCAGTCAATAAATAATATAATAATACTTGTAGGAAAGGTTTTCATCTTTGGCTCACAATCTGTGGATACTATACGCTTAGAAAGGTTAAAAATGGAAAACATCACAGCAAAATTTTAAAATACATGGAAACCAAACAAGAGTGGTCTAGGGTGATAGGTGGGATGGGCTGAGAGTGGCTGAGGGGTGGGATTAAATAGCTTACGTTTGGTAATGTATTATTATTATGTGATTGCGTTATATAAAACTACCATGTATGTAAAATGTGTATGCAAAATGTATGTATATGTAGCAGAAAAACTGTAAAAAACAAACAAGATATGTTTCTTCCGAAGAGGGGGGAGGTAGATGGGTTAATAAATACATTTTAAAAAAATACAAAAATGGTAAGGCTAGCTTGGACATATGGCTGTTAATCACAGTTTACAGTAGCCTACAGTTGCAACCATTTACATGTTGTTCACCAGATATTTATAAACCAACATATATAGTACAGTATATGGACAGAATACTACCAATAACAAAACATTTACATCAACTGTTGAGAAAAGGATTCAGAGATGTTGATGTGCAAACCTGATTAGCATACCATTAGCAAATTGATATAACGGTACCACAGAATTCCCAGAAGTCCCAAAACATTTATTCAGTTAATTTACTGTAGCTAAAGAAATATGGTTTCATAATCATGTTCATATTTCTGAATAGTTTAATAACTGCCCTTCTTGTGGCATACCCTATGTCAGAAAACACAGTATTACGATATTAAACAAACTCATGGCTGAATGGATCTAAACTGATCCAACCTGTCGATAAACATAACTTGCATCTGAAAGTTTTTTAAGGGGCTTAGTCATGTATCAGCAAGAAAAGTAATAATTGAACAGACACAAATCCATGGAAACTATCTAGCGAAGGCTGCATGTTGTGTGATTAATGACATTTACATTACATTTACATTTAAGTCATTTAGCAGACGCTCTTATCCAGAGCGACTCACAAATTGGTGCATTCACCTTATGATATCCAGTGGAACAACCACTTTACAATAGTGCATCTAACTCTTTTAAGGGGGGGGGGGTGGTGACCCTGAGAAAGATTAATTATTCAAACAACCAGAAAAAAAATCACACCAGATTCAAGGTATTACAATTGTTTGGATAGGGTTTTGGAAGTAGAGCCGATTCCAAGGAGGGATTTCACCCATACTGAAGAGTAGTTTCTCAAAGTAGTACGTAGATATGGATTTTGCTCTTACCAACCTGATGCAATCTCTAGTGCTCTAGTGATGCCGATAGTATAATTAACTCAATAGTACGATTCTCCTAAAAAGTTAGCAAAATTACCATGGCAATCCATACCATTGTCCAAGGAGCCCTTTTTCAGAGTGTTTATTTCTGTTGCTTTCTTTATTTTACGAGTTTCCTGTAACACACTGCTCACACTAAGTTGTAGTGTAATATTCACACACAAATACTCATGGCGGTGATCATTACAATCTTATTCAGGTGATCAACCAACTTTGATCTCCTGTGCTGGATATCCACTCCACCAGGATTATATTGGTTATAGTATTGTATGTGCCATTACAGTCAAAGCTATTGTACACATATGAGAAGATTCACCACTCCTCTAAACATTGTGCTTGTGGCTTTGTTGCACTCTGCTCACGCCAAGACTCCTGACCTTAAGACAGAAGCCTGCAGCCTGGCTATGTCAGTGCCACTAAAGAGAGGGAAAACAACAGAGTGGAGGGAAGATGAAAGCTAGTGTTTCATGCTCTCCAACAGCAATCTCCGTATGCCTGAAAAACCAAATGGACTCCCTCAGAACCACTTCACTTGCTGTGTCTGGGATTACTCTCAACTCAAGCCTCTGACAAGTCAATAGCAGAGGAATCCAGAAATTCACCTCTACCGCCAAACAGTGAACGCCAAACTCTTCACACTTTCTACACTTTCAGTGGAAAGTTCCTCCTTCACTGTTTTGCAGTAGAGGTGAGTTTCTTGATATGTCAAATCTCCTTTATATTGAAAAGTTCTATTTAATATTGAAATATATTGTAGGTTTTTTAATTATTTAATCAACACTGTAGATTTCCATTGACGTAAACAGTGCCTCTACGCATTTCTAATGATTTTGGACAGACTGTAAACAAGCACTGAGAAAGTGATACTGACATATCCGGAGGAAGTAAGGGTGCACCGCCTGATAAATCAACATTTTATTAATAATAGAAATAATAATAATAATAATTTTAAAAAGCCTAGTGCTTTAACACTTGTCCACACATTAAACAGTTGGCAAATTTTGTCTTCAGCTTTCGACGGACAATGGTCAGCTAAGTGATTAAGTGTGCGTGTGTGTGTGTACAGTATCTTTTCTGTCTGCCTGTTTGTCTGTCTGTCCGACCCTGATCATCTAGCAGGGGTGACTAGGGAGATCAGATCCTGGAACACTCAGCTTGCTCCGATCAATGTTCCCTCTAAAATTAGCAGCCCGACTGCCCTACCAATGCCCCAGAGTGGCTTACACAAATAAACTGGACCCAGACTGCATGACCAAGTCTAATCCCTCAGACGGCCATTTTCTATTGGCTGCTTTATGAGTTTTACTGTTTTTATTCTGCCTCTAGTATCTATGTGATTTGGGTCAGCGCTGAACTTGATCCCTAAAGTGATCCTTTGACTCGGGAAACATCTTACGTTGTGACATGGTAGAAATAGCCACCACCTTAGACATAATGTCCTTGTCCCTGAAGATATGCTCTGTCTTAAACGGCAAAGATTTTCAGAATGAGTCATATTGTCCAGATAGTGGTTGTCCGTAGACACAAATCTATGATCAGCTTACCCCCAAACCTAACCTCATCCATTTCAAGGGAATAACACAAAATTGACCTTGGATCAACTTGTGGGTGGATCTATTTTGTGGGTGGATGTTTGGGGAGATAAACAGGTGACAAGAGGTTACTGGAACAAACCCTATATGTACAGTGCATTCGGAAAGTATTCAGACCCCTTGACTTTTTACACATTTTGTTAGGTTACAGACTTATTCTAAAATGGAATAAAGAACCCATAATGACGAAGCAAAAACAGGTTTTTAGACATGTTTGCAAATGTATAAAAAATAAAAAACAGAAATAACTTATTTACATACAGGTGAAGTCGGACGTTTACATACACTTAGGTTGGAGTCATTAAAACTAGTTTTTCAACCCCTCCACAAATTTCTTGTTAACAAACTATAGTTTTGGCAAGTCGGGCAGGACATCTACTTTGTGCATGACACAAGTAATTTTTCCAACAATTGTTTACAGACAGATTATTTCACTGTATCACAATTCCAGTGGGTCAGAAGTTTACATACACTAAGTTGACTGTGCCTTTAAACAGCTTGGAAAATTCCAGAAAATGATGTCATGGCTTTAGAAGCTTCTGATAGGCTAATTGACATAATTTGAGTCAATTGGAGGTGTACCTGTTAATGTATTTCAAGGCCTACCTTCAAACTCAGTGCCTCTTTGCTTGACATCATGGGAAAATCAAAAGAAATCAGCCAAGACCTCAGAAAACAAATTGTAGACCTCCACAAATTTAAGAGTAGGTTCATCCTTGGGAGCAATTTCCAAATGCCTGAAGGTACCACGTTCATCTGCACAAACAATAGTACGTAAGTATAAACACCATGGGGCCACGCAGCCGTCATACCGCTCAGGAAAGAGACGCGTTCTGTCTCCAAGAGATGAACGTACTTTGGTGGCAAAAGTGCAAATCAATCGCAGAACAACAGCAAAGGACCTTGTGAAGATGCTGGAGGAAACAGGTAAAAAAGCATCTATATCTACAGTAAAACGAGTCCTATATTGACATAACCTGAAAGGCCGCTCAGCAAGAAAGAAGCCACTGCTCCAGAACCGCCATAAAAAAGCCAGACTACGGTTTGCAACTGCACATGGGGACAAAGATCGTATTTTTTGGAGAAACTTCCTCTGGTCTGATGAAACAAAAATAGAACTGTTTTTTCATAATGACCATCGTTATGTTTGTAGGATAAAGGGGGAGGCTTGCAAGCCGAAGAACACCATCCCGACCGTGAAGCACGGGGGTGGCAGCATCATGTTGTGGGGGTGCTTTGCTGCAGGAGGGACTGGTGCACTTCACAAAATAGATGGCATCATGAGGGAGGAAAATTATGTGGATATATTGAAGCAACATCTCAAGACATCAGTCAGGAAGCAAAAGCTTGGTCGCAAATGGGTCTTCCAAATGGGCAATGACCCCAAGCATACTTCCAAAGTTGTGGCAAAAATGGCTTAAGGACAACAATGTCAAGGTATTGGAGTGGCCATCACTAAGCCCTGACCTCATTTGTGGGCAGAACTGAAAAAGCATGTGCGAGCAAGGAGGCCAGCAAACCTGACTCAGTTACACCAGCTCTGTCAGGAGCAATGGGCCAAAATTCACCCAACTTATTGTGGGAAGCTTGTGGAAGTTTTCCTGAAACATTTGACCCAGGTTAAACATTTTAAAGACAATGCTACCAAATACTAATTGAGTGTATGTCAACTTCTGACCCACTGGGAATGTGATGAAAGAAATAAAAGCTGAAATAAATCATTCTCTCTAGTATTATTCTGACATTTCACATTCTTAAACTAAAGTGGTGATCCTAACTGACCTAAAACAGGGAATTTTTTACTAGGATTAAATGTCAGGAATTGTGAAAAACTGAGTTTAAATATATTTGGCTAAGGTGTATGTAATCTTCCGACTTCAACTGTAAGTATTCAGACCCCTTGCTATGAGACTCGGAATTGAGCTCAGGTGCATCCTGTTTCAATTGATCATCCTTGAAATGTTTCTACAACTTCATTGGAGTCCGCCTGTGACATGATTTGGAAAGGCACACACCTGTGTATGTAAGGTCCCACAGTTGACAGTGCATGTCAGTGCATGTCAGAGCAAAAACCAAGCCATGAGGTCGAAGGAATTGTCCGTAGAGCTCCGAAACAGGATTGTGTCGAGGCACAGATCTGGGGAAGGGTACCAAAAATGTCGGCAGCATTGAAGGTCCCCAAGAACGCAGTGGCCTCCATCATTCTTCAATTATAAGAAGTTTGGAACCACCAAGATTCTTCCTAGAGCTGGCCGCCCTGCCAAACTGAGCAATCGGGGGAGAAGGGCCTTGGCCAGGGAGGTGACGAAGAACCCAATGGTCACTCTGCTCCAGAGTTCCTTAATGGTGATGGGAGAACAACCATCTCGGCAGCATTCCACCAATCAGGCCTTTATGGTAGAGTGGCCAGACGGAAGCCACTCCTCAGTAAAAGGCACATGACAGCCCGCTTGGAGTTTGCCAAAAGTCACCTAAAGAAACAATATTGTATAGTCTGATGAAACCAAGATTGAACTCTTTGGCCTGAATGCCAAGCGCCATGTCTGGAGGAAACCTGGCACCATCCTTACAGTGAAGCATGGTGGTGGGAGCATCATGCTGTGAGGATGTTTTTCAGTGGCAGGGACTGGGAGACTAGACAGGATTGAGGGAAAGAAGAATGGAGCAAAGTACAGAGAGATCCTTGATGAACACCTGCTCCAGAACGCTCAGGACCTGAGACTGTGGCGCAGGTTTATCTTCAAACAGGACATCGACCCTAAGCACACAGCCAAGACAACGCAGGAGTGGCTTCAGGAGAGAGAGAATGATGGTCAAAAGATAAAGGAGAAAAAAAAGTCAAAATAAAACATAATACAAGTACATTTGAATGACACTAAGTGGCAGTGTTTTTACAACTATTGCCGGTTTGCCTGAGGCTGATGCCGTACAGGTGTTTGTACACATGCATATACACACACTCTCATTCAAATAAACACATACAAGAACACACACATACATGTAATAGTGGCAGACATGCACACAAACATATAAAGTAGGCATTGCTGTTATGATTTCAGTTGTCCTTGATGTCCTTTGTTTTAAATTTATTATTTTTGCATTGTTGTTTGCTGTTGTCTTCTGTCTTTTTTCTTTTTTTCTCTTTAGTTCATTCTCTTGGTTGTTGGTGCATTGGGGGGTTCTTGGGGGTGGGGAATGGAATTCATTGTATTTTTTTTTTTTCATCCGGGGGGGACTGTGGGAGGGGTCTCGAATGGTTGAGGGACAGCTATTGGGGAACTGTGGGGGGATCTTGGATGGTTCGGGCTTCACAAGATTGTGATCATGAAAAAGGAAACTATGACATATTTTATATCACCATCATGCACACGCACCCTCACACATAAGGATGGCTCTGTTGCGGAAAGACTGATACATGTTTGATAATGTCTTGATGCTGTATTGTTTGTCCTTCATGTTCTAATACTTTAATGTTACCCCTTCCTTGTGTGTTTTGTAATAAATAATTATAAAAATGTAAAAAAAGGAGTGGCTTCAGGACAAGTCTCTGAATGTCCTTGAGTGGCCCAGCCAAAGCCTATACTTAACCCCAATCTAACATCTCTGGTGAGACCTGAAAATAGCTGTGCAGCGACGCTCCCCATCCAGCCTGACAGAGCTTGTGAGGATCTGCAGAGAAGAATGGGAGAAAATCCCCAAATACAGGTGTGCCAAGCTTGAAGCATCATACCCAAGAGGACGAGGCTGAAATCGCTGCCAAAGATGCTTCAACAAAGTACTGACTAAATGTTCTGAATACTTATGTAAAATGTATTATTTAAATTTGTACATATTTGCCCCCCCAAAAAAATTTAATGCTTTTTGCTTCGTTATTATGGATTATTCTGTGTAAATTGATGTGGGGGAAAAAACAATTGAATCCATTTTAGAATAAGGCTGTAACGTCACAAATTGTGGAAAAAGTTAAGAGGTCTGAATACTTTCCGAATGCACTATATCTGCACATACTTCTGTAGGATATCCACAGAGCTTTAGGTTGGTATTACAGACACAGCCTGCATAGATAGTGTTCATATGTGAAATGTAGGTTGTGACATGCATGCACTGGTGAGCAGACGGAGTACAGTATGGGCAACAGCTAACGAACATGAGTTATTAATACGTGTAAATATAGCATTTTGTCTTGAAATGTGTGAAACAACATATGATGAGAAGTGAACTTAACACCCTAAGACAAAGCAACACACACACACCTTCTCAGTCAGCTGACTATTGTCCGTAGTCCTGACAGTATTTCAGTTTGTCTTAAATGAGGAATGACCAGCACAGCTCTGAGATTTCTTCTTGCTCAGACACGCCAGCGTTTTCACAGAATCGACAGAACACTCTCTTGCCCTTGGGCCGCACAGGGATTGGGATGGAAAGCCGTTGGAGATTCCCCCAGTTAGTTTGAGGTATTTCAACCCATAATGCACTGCTCTACAACTCCCCGCTGGAGTTTAGTCCTCACACCCTTCCCCCATTGCCTTTTCCCGTCCTACAAATCCTTACTTGCTTTGTCACAGCGATACTGTGGACAAGTGACAGCAGCACAGACTGAGCGTTAATGGTTTCTCCTGCCCAAATCAGATTTTTCCATGCAGGGCCCTCATTGGTATCCTGGTAGGAGAACTGAAACGTGACACATGTGCATTACACAATACATCATCCTTTTCTTTTTGATAATACTACAGTCTCTGTAATACTATCACAGATAGAGCCAAGGGCCCCCCTTTGAACAACACCTATGATACCAGATAGATATGATATGTTATTTATGTTATTATAGTGTATCAGTGGAGGCTGCTGAGGGGAGGACGGCTCATAATAATGTCTGGAATGGAGTCAATGGAATGGTATCAAACACATCAAAGACGTGTGTTTCAGTATGATATGTTGGATAAAGGAATAAAGACAGACACCAATGTCAAGTTCAATAGCCATGTTAAGCATTGTACAAATCCCTACGAGTGGAGTCTCGGGAACAGTCCGGCTAGTCGAATACCTATCAACTAGACTCCGTAACATCATCCTTTTCAATAGAAAGTGCAAACATAACGACATAACATTAAGTTCTTAACAGTCAAGTCATAACAATTGAAAAGCATGACATTTTCTTTTTACTTCAGTTGTCATCTTCCTTTTTTTAAATTCTTAAAAAAAAAATATTAACAGACGACAAGTTAACAGTCTCTTGCTTACAGAGTAAGCCTGTCCGGTGGCTTGCACAGCCGACCCACCCGTGAGTGTCACGATCGTCTACTGAAGAGAGTGAGGACCAAGGCGCAGCGCGTGAAAAGAACATCTTCTTTTATTCAGAAGAGAGAAAACATGAAACGAACACTATACATCATATATGTCAGAGTCAAGGCCCGCGGGCCACATCCGGCCCGCGAGA
Source organism: Salvelinus alpinus (assembly GCF_045679555.1). Taxonomy (NCBI): domain Eukaryota; kingdom Metazoa; phylum Chordata; class Actinopteri; order Salmoniformes; family Salmonidae; genus Salvelinus; species Salvelinus alpinus. The sequence goes on along the minus strand of NC_092098.1, from coordinate 30,885,991 downwards.
AGGTTTTTTACGGCCCCTGGGATGATCTTGATTTATTATTAGAACCGGCCCGCAGACCGCAGCAAGCCGGCAGCCCGCAGATCTTTTACACGCACCAATACTACATTTCCCACAATGCAACGGTGACGCACCGAGCAGTAGGCTGCTGTGTAAATGAGATGGAGCTGCCTTGGGAAAAACTCGTGGGTTTGACAACCGACGGAGCACCTGCGATGTGTGGACACAGGAGCGGACTGGTGGCGAAGATACGGGAAAAGATGCAAGAGGAAAACGCGACAGGTGAGCTGACAGCTTATCATTGTATCATACACCAGGAAGCGTTGTGCGGTAAAGCCTTGAAAATGGAGCATGTAATGAGCATCATCACGCGCACAGTTAACTTTATCAGAGCCAAAGGTTTGAATCACCGCCAGTTCAAGGCATTTCTGACGGAGTTAGAAACGGAGCATGGTGATTTGCCTTATCACACAGAGGTGCGATGGCTAAGCCAGGGAAAGGTGCTTCAAAGATGTTTCGAGCTTCGTGAGGAGATTTGTCTGTTCTTGGACAGCAAAGGGAAAGACACAACACAACTCCGAGACGAAATGTTTCTGTGTGAAATGGCTTTTCTGTGTGACATTACGAGTCATCTGAATGCAATGAACTTGCAGCTGCAGGGTCGGGATCATGTCATCTCTGATATGTACAGTACAGTGAAGGCATTTAAAACCAAACTGACTCTGTGGGAGACGCAGATGCGGAAAGAAAATTTGAGCCACTTTCCCAGCTGCCAGACCATGAAAGAGAAGCTCTCTACCAGTGCGTTCCCGAGCGCACAGTTGGCTGATAAAATAGGTATGCTTGCCGCTGACTTTCGACGCCGATTTGCTGACTTTGAAGCACAAAAAAGCAGGTTGGAACTGCTCGGTAACCCATTTGCTGTTGACGTGGAAAGCTCACCACCAAACCTCCAAATGGAGTTGATTGACCTCCAATGCAATGATGCACTGAGGGCAAAATATGCGGCAGTGGGTGCTGCGGAGTTCGCCCGTTTCCTCCCCGACACAATGCCCCAGCTGCGCATCCAGGCTGCTCAAACGTTGTCTATGTTTGGCAGCACATACCTGTGTGAACAACTGTTTTCTTTGATGAACCTGAACAAAACATCACACAGAAGTCGACTTACTGCTGAACACCTCCACTCAATTCTGAGGATTTCCTCAGCTCAGAGCCTTACCCCGAACATTGATGAACTTGTGGAAAAGATGGGACACCACCAAGTATCACCCTCAACCTCAAACAAGTGAACATTACTGTGCAATCACATATTTAGAGTTTTTACTCAGTTCAAGTTTAAAAGTTAAAGTTTAATATTTGTTTTCACTGCATGTTACTTCTCCTTAAACAAAGTGTTGTTTTTGATTAATAGATTTTTGCACTTTATTTTATTGTATTTCAATCCAATTATATTTTAAAAATATTTCAGTTGAGTGGATGATAGAAAATTGCTATTATTGTTTTTTTCTTTGAAGTAAATTTAGCCCACTTTTGCTAAAATAGAAAATATAGGCTACTGATGGTGCCTTGAATACCGGTTTCTTTCATTTAATGTTCATGTTATGGGGATTTTTATATAAAGGAAATTTGTCTTTTGTGTCTGTTGAAAATTAAAGATTACTGACAGAGCCATAAGAAAATATTGCTTTATTTATCTGATCATATTGGAATATATTTGTTAGGTTTTCAGTAGGTTCAATTAGGTTCACTAGACTATATGCGTCATTAAAAAAATTTTCAATGAACATTCGAACAGTCCGGCCCTCGGCTTGTAGCTAAATTTTTTATTTGGCCCTCCGTCCATTTGACTTTGACACCCCTGCTATACATAAACTAAACAAACGACCGTGAAGCTATAAACGTTGTGCACACACACACAGTGTAACGGTTTTCTAGATCTTCCTCCTCCTCAGACGAGGAGAGGAGAGAAGGATCGGAGGACCAATACGCAGCTAGGTATGATGACATAATAATTTATTTAACAAGACAAAAGACGAAACGAAATACTCTTAAACAAACTACAAAACAACAAACGAAGTAGACAGACCTGGTGCGACGAACTTACATGTAACACGAAGAACGCAATAACAGGAAAACTGACTACATAAAACGAATGAACAAACAAAACCGAAAACAGTCCCGTGTGGCGTAACATACAGACACTGACACAGGAGACAACCACCCACAAACAAACAGTGTGAAAACACCTACCTTAATATGACTCTCAATCAGAGGAAATGAAAACCACCTGCCTCTAATTGAGAGCCATATCAGGTCACCCTTTAAACCAACATAGAAACAGAAAACATAGACTGCCCACCCAAACTCACGTCCTGACCAACTAACACATACAAAACTAACAGAAAACAGGTCAGGAACGTGACATAACCCCCCCTCAAGGTGCGAACTCCGGGCGCACCAGCACAAAGTCTAGGGGAGGGTCTGGGTGGGCATCTGACCACGGTGGTGGCTCAGGCTCTGGGCGAGGTCCCCACCCCACCATAGTCAAACCCAACTTCCGTCTTCCCCTCTGAATGACCACCCTCCTATTCCACCCACTTACTTTAAAGGGTACCGTCGATATAAGGGGCAGCACCGGGATAAGGTAGCTCAAGACAGAGAGGTAGGTCAGGATAGAGAGGTAGGTCAGGATAGAGAGGTAGGTCAGGATAGAGGGGCAACTCCGGACTGAAGGGCAGTTCTGGATGGCTGGCTCTGGCGGATCCTGGCTGGACGGCTCTGGCGGATCCTGGCTGGACGGCTCTGGCGGATCCTGGCTGGACGGCTCTGGCGGATCCTGGCTGGACAGCTCATGGCTCGCTGGCGGCTCTGGCAGATCCTGTCTGGTTGGCGGCTCTGGCAGATCCTGTCTGGTTGGCGGCTCTGGCAGATCCTGACTGACGAATGGCTCTAGCGGCTCCTGACTGACGATCGGCTCTGACGGCTCGGGACAGACGGGCGGCTCTAACGGCGCTGGGGAGACGGATGGCTCAGATGGCGCTGGGGAGACGGATGGCTCAGATGGCGCTGGGGAGACGGATGGCTCAGATGGCGCTGGGGAGACGGATGGCTCAGATGGCGCTGGGGAGACGGATGGCTCAGATGGCGCTGGGGAGACGGATGGCTCAGATGGCGCTGGGGAGACGGATGGCTCAGATGGCGCTGGAGAGACGGATGGCTCTGGCCGGATAAGGCGCACTGTAGACCTGGTGCGTGGTGCCGGAACTGGAGGCACCGGGCTAAGGACACGCGCCTTCAGGCTAGTGCGGGGAGAAGGAACAGGGCATACTGGACCCTGGATACGCACATTAGGCCTAGTGCGTGGTGCCGGCACTGGTGGTACCGGGCTGGGGACACGCACTTCAAGGCTAGTGCGGGGAGCAGGAACAGGGCATACTGGACCCTGGATACACACATTAGGCCTAGTGCGTGGTGCCGGCACTGGTGGTACCGGGCTGGGGACACGCACTTCAAGGCTAGTGCGGGGAGCAGCAACAGGATGCACAGGACTCTGGAGACGCACAGGAGGCTTGGTGCGTGGCGTAGGCACTGGTGGTAATGGGCTGGAGACACGCACCATTGGACGAGTGCGTGGAGGAGGAACAGGGCTCTGGAGACACACTGGAAGCCTGGTGCGTGGTGTAGGCACTGGTGGACCTGGACTGGGGCGGGGAGGTGGCGCCGGAAATACCGGACCGTGCAGGCGTACTGGCTCCCTTGAGCACCGAGCCTGCCCAACCTTACCTGGTTGAATGCTCCCCGTCGCCCGACCAGTGCGGGGAGGTGGAATAACCCGCACCGGGCTATGTAGGCGAACCGGGGACACCATGCGTAAGGCTGGTGCCATGTAAGCCGGCCCGAGGAGACGCACTGGAGACCAGACGCGTTGAGCCGGCTTCATGGCACCTGGCTCAATGCCCAATCTAGCCCTACCAGTGCGGGGAGGTGGAATAACCCGCACCGGGCTATGCACACGTACAGGAGACACCGTGCGCTCTACTGTGTAACACGGTGTCTGCCCGTACTCTCGCTCTCCACGGTAAGCCTGGGAAGTGGGCGCAGGTCTCCTACCTGCCCTCGGCCCACTACCTCCTATCCCCCCCCCAAGAAATGTTTGGGTAGTACTCACGGGCTTCCAGCCTTGCCTCCGTGCTGCCTCCTCATATCGCCTCCTCTCAGCTTTCGCTGCCTCCAGCTCTTCACGAGGGAGGCGATATTCTCCCGGTTGTGCCCAAGGTCCCTTTCCTTCCAATATCTCCTCCCATGTCCAAGAATCCTTGATGCCTTGCTCCTGTTGCCGCTTGTCACGCTGCTTGGTCCGTTGGTGGGTAATTCTGTCACGATCGTCTACTGAAGAGAGTGAGGACCAAGGCGCAGCGCGTGAAAAGAACATCTTCTTTTATTCAGAAGAGAGAAAACATGAAACGAACACTATACATAAACTAAACAAACGACCGTGAAGCTATAAACGTTGTGCACACACACACAGGCTACAAACGTTCAAACATAGACAATTACCCACAAACACCTAAAGCCTATGGCTACCTTAAATATGGCTCCCAATCAGAGACAACAATAACCAGCTGTCTCTGATTGCGAACCAAATCAGGTAACCATAGACTTTCCTAAACACCTACACTCAACCATAGACAATCCTAGACACATACACTCAACACAAACCCATACACTAAAACCAACACCCCCTTTACCATAATAAACACCCAAAACACAAACATACCCCATGTCACACCCTGACCTAACTAAAATAATAAAGAAAACAAAGAATACTAAGGCCAGGGCGTGACAGTGAGTAAGTATTGGCTCTGACAGGGGTAGGATTAGGGCCACGAGCTGGAGAGTTTGGTGGGGTAGAAGCCTCACCTTCAGTTGGCTCATGTCTCAATTCTGCGCCCCTTACCCTTAGGCCTGGACTGTGATCCAGCTCATCTAGGTGAGTGTATGGCGTGTTCTGGTTTGTCTGCTCTGCTACGCGCAGATCCACCCGATTGCGACGATAGAGGGAGCCACCAACATCCACCAGGTAAGAACGTGGTGCAACTCTCTGTAGGCATGTGCCCAGCCTCCAAAGTCTTGTGTGGTCTCCCGGCAGCGGTTTCATCCTTATCGTTTCACCCACCTCCAGCTCTGGTAGGTCTCGAGCAGTCCGGTCGTAGAAGCACTTAGCGAGCTGCTTTCTGTGACGCAGTTTGTCCGTGACGCCAACCATGATGCAGGGCTCAAGTAGCTTGTTAGCTACGGGGATGGTAGTCTTCAGACGTCTGGACAGAAGGTGTTGTGCTGGGCTGCTGTCCATGTTTTCGGTGGGTGTGTTCCTCCACTGTAAGATCGCTTTCCATGGGGCGTTGCTGTCGCGCAAGGCCCTGCTTAACAGGTTTTTTGCAATCTTGACAGCTGATTCTGCCTTGCCATTTGCTTTTGGGTGTCTTGGAGAGGAGGTCACGTGGTCAAACTCCCATTCTGAGGCAAAACGCTTGAACTGTGCAGTGAATTGTGGGCCATTGTCCGTGATTACCTTGTCAGGCTGACCTTGCCTTGCAAACTGCGCCTTGCAGCGCTTTATGACCGTCTCTGCAGACAAGTCAGGGAGCAGTTCAATTTCCCAAAAGTCAGAGTAGTGATCAACGATGAGAAGATAGTCCTTTTGTCTGTGGCTGAAGAAGTCCATGCTGATGATTTGCCAGGCCCTTGTGGGCAGTTCGTGTGACATCATGGTTTCCTTTTGCTATTCATGAGCATACTCGTTGCATGTGGTACAGTTGCTGACAAAGTCTAATGTTGTACCAGTATACCAGTACCACATTATACCAGTTGTACCAGTATAATGTTTCACGAGCCTGGCGGTAGCATGCGTCACCTCCAACGTGACTGGAGTGTATGCGGGTAAGCATCTCTGGACGTAGTGATTTTGGGAATAATGACCTTCTGACCTCTGAACAAGACGCCATTTTGCACGCTGATCTCATCTCGAAAGGTCCAGTATTCTCTCACTGTGAAAGGTGTCTCCTCTTTCAGGTATGGCCAACCTGCGAGAGCCATGGACTTCGGTGACTGTAGGTGTTCATCCTTGTCAGTGTGTTGCCTGATCTGGGCTAGGCGGTGATCTGTCACGTTTAAGTAGTCTGCCTGATTGGTCTGTTGAACATCTTGTTGTTCCTGCTGTAGCGAACAGATGGCCTGCCGCTGATAGACAGTGCCTCTGCCTGTACATTGTGCTGTTGCCCTGCTCAGTGTGTTGCTGATGTACATCTCTGGTCCTGGCTTGTAAATGACCTTCAGGCTGTAGTTTTGCAGAGTCAGGAGCATGCTTTGAAGCCTCTTGGGCGCGTTGAGGAGAGGTTTACTGAATATGGCAATGAGTGGTTTGTGGTCAATTTCAGCGGTGACCAGCTCTCGACCATATAAGTAGTGATGTAATCGCTGGCAGGAGAAGACGATGCTGAGGCACTCTTTCTCAATTTGTGCATAGTTTTGTTCGGTGGGGGTGAGCGCTCTCGAGGCAAATGCAACGGGCTGGCCTTCCTGCATAAGGCAGCATCCAAGTCCCCTTTGGCTAGAGTCGCTCTGGATTGTGACAGGCTTCGTGACGTCGTAGTAGCGCAACACTGGCATGGATGAAGCCAGAGATTTCATCTCCTGCACTGCGGCCTCGTGCTTGGGTAGCCAGTGCCATGGTGTGTCTTTATCCAGCAACCGGCGCAGAGGCTCACAGACTGCTGATAGGTGTGGCATGAACTTTGCAAGATAGTTTGCAAAACCGATGAGACGCTGTACTCCTTTTGCATCAGACGGGTTTGGCATGTCGAGGATCGCTTGGACCTTGTCTGTGTCCGGCTTCAGGCCTTTTGCCGAGAGAATGTGGCCATGGAAGTGGATGTCTTTCACCTTGAACTGCAGCTTCTTCAGGCCAAGACGAAGCTTAACTGATCGGCAGCGCTCCATCAGTGCCAGGAGCTTCACACCGTGGTCGCGTTCTGCTTCTTCGTCTGTGTCACCACAGCCTACGATCAGGACATCATCGGCGATGGGTTCAATGCCCTTGAGCCCAGCCAGTAACTCGTGCTGCTTGCGTTGGTATACCTCAGGCGCCACTGAGACACCAAACGGGAGCTTGAGCCAGCGTTTCCGCCCCAGGGGGTCCAGAAAGTAGTCATGAAGCTGCTTTCTTCATCCAGCTTGCATTGAAGGAATGCATCTCGGGCATCCACCAAGGTGAAAATCCTGGCCTTGGGAAGCTTATAGAGGACATCCTCTAGTGTCGGCATGATGTAGTGGGATCGTTTCAGTGCTTGGTTCAGATGCTTTGGGTCGATGCAGACCCTCAGCTTCTCTGGTTTTTTCACTATGACCATATTGCTGATCCAGTCAGTTGGTTCAGTCACAGATGTCATGTGGCCATCGGCCTCATACTTGTCCAGCTGGCCTTCACAGCCACTTTCATTGCAATGGGCACATTGCGAGGAGCACACTGGACTGGAGTGATGCTCTCATCCACTTCAAAGTGTACCTCCCCAGGCACTGATTCAACGGGCATGTTGAATACATCGTCATATCTGCTGAGTAGTTGTTCTTTGGACAGGGGTCCATGCTGGACATGATCCACAATGTGCAGGTCATTTGGTACAGTGAACTGCATCAGTCCCAGGCGTTCGCATGTAGAGCCTGAGAGGAGAGGATTTTGACTGGTTTTCACAATCTCAAACTCCAGCTTGTGTTTGCGTCCCCGAATAACACATTCGGTCTCAAAGGTGCCCATAGAGCTCATTAGCTCTCCTGAGTACAGCTTTGGTCTAGTATCGCTGGGCAATAGATGTGTGTCAGGTGCCAGATTGATTTTGTCTTTGTAGCTCATTACGTTGCATGTAGCACCGGAATCCAGTTGACATTGTTGTTGCTTGTTGTGTAATCGTAGTTTTACAAACCATTTCTTCCCTCTTGAGTGTACAGCCCCAATGGATTCATGCATGTAAATGTCACTTTCACTGTTCAGCTCTGAACATTGAGTGACATCATCAACACAGTGAATCTTGCCCTCACTCACCCTTCTTTTGCTTCTGAGACACACTTTTGCAAAGTGATTATTAGTTCCACAAGCTCTGCATGGTTTTCCGTAGGCAGGGCAGTGCTCTTTGCCACGTGTGTGTGTATTCCCACAGTATTTACATGCTACGGGGCTCTCTGTGTTCACCGTTCGTGGTGAATTACTCTGCCTCGATTGGTTTTGTCTGAATGTCTGCCTAGCAACAGCGTGAACAGTATCAACGTCGGAGCGTGGGGTTTCGATTTCCATTGCTCTCATTCTCATGTTAGTGACTTCAGCAGTGCGGCACATTTCGATGGAAGTTACTAATGTTAAGCCTCTCTCTCTCAGTAGACACCGGCGCATATTCTCATTTGCAATTCCCAGTACTATTTTGTCACGAATCAATTCATCTTTCAATCCCCCGTATTCGCAAGTGGCGGATTTTTCTCTCAAACTGGTTACAAAGTTGTGTACTGACTCACCCTCTTCCTGTTTGCAGCTTCCGAAAACGAACCGCTCGTAAATGACGTTTCTGGCGGGTTTGAAGTAGTTCTCCAATGCATCCAATATAGCCTTTGCATCACACTGTTGTCGTGCTGTGAGGGTGAGATTGTGCCGGTAGATATGCCTGCATTCGCTGCCCATTAAACTCCTCAGAGTTGCCGCTTGTACCTCGCTGGGTTTCTCATGTAGACCGGTCGCCAGCGCATAGTCCTCGAATTCATCCCTGAAGTTCTCCCAATTAGTATTCCAGTCCCCTGTGAGAACCATGGGATTTGGTGGCGGAATGTTCGCTGCCATAGCAATGGAATAGGAGATTTCTTTGCCTTCAGTCATCGAGGTAGGCAGTGATGCTAGGTAGCCAGCTAACAACGAGTTGATCAGTGTTGTGAGTAGGAAACGGCGTGTGTTCGCATATGGAAGGTAACTGCGCCTATACTGTACTTAGCTACAAAAATAACAAACGTGTGTTTTCCGAGCCACGTCTGATACCATGTTTCAGTATGATATGTTGGATAAAGGAATAAAGACAGACACCAATGTCAAGTTCAATAGCCTTGTTAAGCATTGTACAAATCCCTACGCGTGGAGTCCGGGGAACAGTCCGGCTAGTCGAATACCTATCAACTAGACTCCGTAACAACGTGGTTTCTATGTGGTTGATATATCTCCATTGACTCCATGGCAGACATTATTATGAGCCGTCCTCCCTTCAGCAGCCTCCACTGTAGTGTATGTACTACATACTGTAGGTACCCATCCGAGATCAATTTAAATGCTTTATGATATGCCTCTCTAGGCCTCCACCTCAAGAGCAGGTGCCGCCATAATATATTGTGTTGGGACCAGGGGTTGGAACCTAAATTATTTTCCAATTGTTTCGTTCTGAACAGAACCCTTATGTTTTGTTGTTCCGTTCCACTGTTCGAACCAAAAAAGTAATGGTTTATATTGTTCATTTCTGTTCCTTTTCAAACCTCTGAAATATCTTTTTTTTAACATTAAATTCAACATTAAATTACTTAATCGCCAATCAGTGCAGATAGTGCAGCTTGCTATGGAGCACGCAAGCTATTTACAGATGAGTGTTGGGCGCAAGATTCGACTGAAGTTTTGCAGGTGGAGAGAGTGCGAGAGAGGGTGGAGGAGCTGGCCTGGCTTAAAGCACAGGGCATCTAGCTTTTATTTAATGTATTATCTGAATTATGCCCACAGAATTATACCTACGGAGGAGTGGCTTCTATGAAGCAACTTTGAATGTCTTTGAACTTGGACCAGCTAGCTTGTGTGTACAGAGGGGCACAAGAATTCAAATAAAAACGTCTTACCTTTTTGTAGTTAATAAATCCAATGTGAAATGTGGTAACTATAGTATCCTTAATGAGCATTGAAAATGTGAATCCATTCTTTAATAAAAAATCTCTGCTTAATTTCTGAATCAGGCTTGTAATGTCAACAGGCTATTAGACTATGCTTCTGTGGGGGAGGGGCCTACACGTGAACACACACTGGCAAAGATTTTCAGCTGGCAGGCAGACACTGGAATAAGTTTGAGTGACAGAGTGAGGGCTTTGCATAGGTGCTTTGTTTTGGTTTTTGAGGGACTGGAAAAAATGCCCGGAATGTAAATGTACGTTATTAACCGGTTCCCATGGTTTTAAAATAACAGTTATATTCCGAAACAGTATACAGTAGATCACTTTATTTCGTGGTGCTGATTCTGTTCCTCCCAAAATGTTCCCTGAACTCGTTCCAACTCTGGTTGGGACCAGAACAATCGCTTGTCTACTCATAATATGGGGTCAGGGAAATAATAATATGTAGTGACTTACATTGCACAATATCGGCTTCATACATATGAAGAAAATGGATGAAGACATGACTAATCCCCAAGAAAATCCAACTAAAGTGGCTTCCTCTCTTTCCTTCTTGCACTGAAGGAAATAAATTGGACAGTCGAAAGGAAGTTCCTGGTTCTTTTCCTAATTAGGGAAGATGAAGGAGAGTAAATGCGGAGAGGAAATGTGGAGAGGAAACCACTTCAGACTATGGAGATGCACCCAGAGACACCTCCAGAATGAGACGCACCTTTCCTCCAGGCAGATTGAGGCGAAGGAAGCCCCAGCCAGCCGTCTCACTGGAAAAATGGGAGCATGTTACCCGTGGCAGAGGAAAAATCAGAGCACCAAACATGGAGTCTCAGAGGAACCCTGTGACACCATCTGAGGAGGGGGGGTGCTAAAGTCTGTTATGCTAAAGCCACCAGAAGGGTACAATAGATTGGCTGACACGGTTATCTAGATTTTAGGCACCATAGATGAATGGCACGGTCATCTAGGCATGGCAGATTTCACACTGTTGGCATCCCTCATTAATTCCTATTTTCTCCAACAACACAGCGGTACTCTCACAGTCATTATAAGGAGTGGACCAAGATGCAGCGTGGTATGTTTCCATCCTTTTATTTGGGAGAGAAACTTAAAGAACAAAAACGTGAGCGAGCGAGCGAGTGAACAAACGAACGAACGAACGAACGAACGAACGAACGAACGAACGAACGAACGAACGGTGAAGCTCAGCGTAGTGCTCACAGGCAACTATACCTAGCAAGATCCCACAAAGCACAATGGGGAAATGGCTACCTAAATATGATCCCCAATCAGAGACAACGATAAACAGCTGCCTCTGATTGGGGACCATACCAGGCCAACATAGATATATAATTCCCCTAGATAACCCACCCTTAATCACACCCCGACCTAACCAACATTGAAAATAAACAGCTCTCTATGGTCAGGGTGTGACAGGTACCACTAATGAGTGCCAAATGAAGTGCACCATGAAGGGACAATATGTACAATACAGCTGAACACACATGACATTGTGCACACAATATGCACTCAGAGAAAGGTTGCAATATCAATAGACAGACATTGTAGGACCAAGGACAGGCTCAGTAGGATTAATCTAAGTGCTGGTTGAATTCCCTCCATCAGATCGTAGAGAGAGGCTCTTCTTCCCAGGCCTGGATGTCGATACAGTGGAGCTTCTGCCCACAGAGAGAGAGAGCGAGCTCAGCCAGGCTCCGGTAATGGGCTCTCATGGTGGAACAGAATCAAGGCTGATTGGTCCAATCAAAGACCGAGGCTAAAATAAACTTTTCTGGGTCTGCGGGGCTACATGGCACAGTTCAGTTCCGCTCAGTCCATTGTTGCTTAGGCCAGACATTCCTGACAGGCAGTGTTTCTTCTACTACAGCACACATGCGCACACACACACACTTACACATACAGTACTACCACGAGCCTGGGCCCAGTTTCCAAAAAGCATCTTAAGGCTAAGTTCATCATTAGAAGAGACAGAATCATTAGATAATTTGTTTTGGGACTGTCCATATGTAGCTTGTTTTTGGTCACAGGTCCAGGAATGGCAGAAGAATTGCAACATTTACCTGGAGCTAACTCTGCAGATAGCACTACTGGGTGATTTGAAAAGTCATAGTCAATCGATCGATAATATAATAATACTTTTAGCAAAAATGTTATCTTTAATTTACAATCTGTATAAACTATGAGAATAGAAAGGTTCAGAACATTTGTGAAACATCACAGCACAGTTGAAACATATATGGCAAATAGAAATCCAAAATAGATGGTGTTAAGAGATAGATGGGAGGGGTTGAGTGGAGCTGAAGGGTGGGACTAATAACAAACAACAAGATAACTAATGTATACTGTGTCCAGAAAATGTATATAGGTTCAGAACTTTTGTGAAACAGCACAGTTAAAAATATATGGCAAATAGAAATCAAACTGGATGGTCTTCAGAAATAGATGGGATGGGTTGAGGGTAGCAGAAGAATAGGAGTAAAAACAAACAAAAGATAACTAATGTTAAATAGATTGTGTCTGTAAAATTGATATAATATGTATACGCTTGAAGTAGGGGAGGAGTGTTAGGGTTAGTGGAAAATAATGAAGGAAAATATATTATTAAAATGTGTGTATATGTATGTATGTATGTATGTATATATATATATACAGTATACAGTGGGGAGAACAAGTATTTGATACACTGCCGATTTTGCAGGTTTTCCTACTTACAAAGCATGTAGAGGTCTGTAATTTTTTTAATCATAGGTACACTTCAACTGTGAGAGACGGAATCTAAAACAAAAATCCAGAAAATCACATTGTATGATTTTTAAGTAATTACGTTGCATTTTATTGCATGACATAAGTATTTGATACATCAGAAAAGCAGAACTAAATATTTTGTACAGAAACATTTGTTTGCAATTACAGAGATCATACATTTCCTGTAGTTCTTGACCAGGTTTGCACACACTGCAGAAGGGATTTTGGCCCACTCCTCCATACAGACCTTCTCCAGATACAAATAAGCAACGTATAAAAGGATGCTTCAAATTAAAACAGAGATGACTGCATTCAAACATAAACAGTAGGCTATTGGCCTATTTCAATCATATTTAAATAAAAAATGTTGTTCAATCAATGAAGTTATATCATGATGTGTAGCCTAACATGTGCGCAACAAAGTGCTAAATCTGTGATTTTGTTAATTTCCTACTGTTTGAATCAACATTGTTTCCACATCATTTCAATGAAATTACATTGAACCAACGTGCAATAGACATTGAATTGACGTCTGTTCCCAGTGGGTTAGCATAAGAATAAGCTACCGCAATATTTTCAGCCGTAGGTGGTAATAGGAGCTTATTGCCCCAGCAGGTTATGACAGCCTCTGGTCCTGTAACAGACAAAAATAACATTTGTAGTGCTTTTAATAACCATTTTGTCTCAGCTGACCATCTTTTTGGAAGAATGGTTTCTGAAAATACCTCAAGTTCCACTAGAGGGAGTCCTTTATTCACCTCTAAACAGATGGCAGAGGATAATGCACTTTAAAAAAAGACAATTTCACGGCATGCATACCGCCCTGAATCCCACTGCTGGCTTGCCTCTGAAGCTAAGCAGGATTGGTCCTGGTCTGTCTCTAGATGGGAGACCAGATGCTGCTGGAAGTAGTGCTGGAGGGCCAAAAAATGTCCCTTTCTACTGCAGCTTTCTGCCCCCCTCATTGTAGAACATTTGACCCACATGTTTTATTTATTTAACAATTACTTCTGGTGCTATTCCTAAGATCTGGAAGGCGGCGCATGTCCTCCCCCTTCACAAAGTGGGGATCCTTCTGACCTAGATAACTACCACCCAATTTCTAAACTATCTTGCCTTCTAAAAATATTAAAGTCACTGGCAAACTGTCAGTAATTTTATTTTTTTTACTTCAAATTATATTGTTAATGTGCACCAGTCTGGTTTTAGACCTTGACATAGCACCGTTTCAGCAGCTACGCTTGTCTTAGATGATGTGTTAAATTGCTTAGATCTGTCACGACTCCTACCGAAGGTGGCTCCCCTTCCTGTTCTGGTGGCACTCGGCGGTCGTCGTCACCGGCCTACTAGCTGCCACTGATCCCTTTTCCCTCCTTTTCGGTTTATTAGTTGCACCTGTGTTTAGTTAGGCTAATTGGTTGGGCTTTATTTTCCAGCCGGCCCGCCTGCTGTTGTGCGGGATTATTTCAGTGTACGTGTGTACACGGCTGTAGGTCACGGTTGTTCGTGTGTTGGTATTTTTTCTGGACTGTTTAATGTTCCCCGTGTTTGGGGCATTTGTTTGGGTTGGCGTCTGTTCACCGTTGTGGTGCATTAAAAGTAGCGCTACCCTGAACTCTCTGCTTCCTGCACCTGACTTCTTCCTCCACTACACCCCGGGCGTTACAAGATCATAGGAATTACTGTGCTGCCATATTTACAGACCTATCCAAGGCCTTTGATACTGTCGACTATCTCCTACTCATGCAGAGGTTGTCTGAAGTGGGACTCGACCAGGCGTCTTGCAAGTGGTTTGAGAACTATCTGTCAGACAGGAAACAATGTGTGCTTTCTGATGGTGTCAAGTCAAGCTACCTCGATATTTTTAAAGGAGTCCCGCAGAGGTAGATTTTGGGACCTGTCCTCTTTAATATTTACTGTATATAAATTATATTGGTCTATCTGCAAAAATCTCTAACATTCATCTGTATGCATAAGACATTGTTATGTACTCTATTGCCCCTACTATTGACCAGGCTGTTAGAGCTGCAATCAGATTTTGTTGCCTTGCACAAAGCCTTGTTGATTTAAATGGGTACTTAATGAGGGAAAAACTAAATGTATGTGGTTTTCTAATTCTCATAGAAATATTTCAAATGGTTTACACATTTATGGATCGAATAGTTATTTTATTGTGCAGGTTCCCGCCTAAAAAATATCTGGGCTTTTGGATTGACAAAAATTTGAAGTTTAAAAAAACATACGGATGAGCTAGTTTAAGAAGCTGAGATTTAAAATAGACTTATTTTATTTAACTAGATCATGCCTCTCCCTAAACAGCAGGAAGCATGTTGTACAGGCAACCTTCCTGCCAGCTTTTGATTTTGGTGACACCATTTATCAGATAGCAGCAGCCACTAGTCTAAATCCCTGGATGCAGGGCACCATAGTGCGCTTCGCTTTATCACAGGTGACAGGTTTAATACTCATCACTGCATGCTTTATCAGAAGGTTGGCTGGACCTCTCTTAATTTCCATAGATCACTTCACTTCTCCCTTTTTGATTACAAAGCTGTTCTGCACAAGCTTCCAACATATCTCACTTCTCTGTTAAAGTATACAAATACGGGGCACCAAACTCACTCACAGGGTTGGTTAACTCATAAGGGACATCGTGTCTCTACCAACCTATGTAAATCAGCCTTTAGTTTTAACGCCCCCAAATGTTTCGAATAATTTACAAACATCATTAAATCTTGGATCTCTGGTGCAGATAGTGCAGTTTAGAACACTGATGAGGGATGAATTCAATGAGGTTTGCAAGTGTTTTGGTTGATTGTGGTGGTTTCTTTACACTATCGTTCAAAAGTTGAGTCACTTAGAAATGTCCTTGTTTTTGAAAGAAAAACAAATTTGTTAATAACACCAAATTGATCAGAAATACAGTGTAGACCTTGTTAATGTTGTAAATGACTATTGTAGCTGTAAACGGCTGATTTTTAATGGAATATCTACATAGGCATACAGAGGCCCATTATCAGCAACCATCACTCCTGTGTTCCAATGGCACATTGTGTTAGCTAATCCAAGTTTAGCATTTTAAAAGGCTAATTGATCATTAGAACACCATTTTGCAATTATGTTAGCACAGCTGAAAACTGTAGTTCTGATTAAAGAAGCAATAAAACTGGCCTTCTTTAGACTAGTTGAGTATCTGGAGCATCAGCATTTGTGGGTTCGATTTACAGGCTTAAAATGGCCAGAAACAAAGCACTTCTTCTGAAGCTCGTAAGTCTCTTCTTGTTCTGAGAAATGAAGACTATTCCATGCGAGAAATTGCCAAGAAACTGAAGATCTCGTACAATGATGTGTACTATGTGCTTTTCTTTCCAAAACAAGGACATCTCTAAGTGACCCCAAACTTTTGAACTGTAGTGTATGTTGTTGAGATGTGTAGTAGTATGGTGCCGGAGGACATGGCTGCCGTTTAACGGGCTCCTAACCAATTGTGCTATTGTGTGTGTTTTTTCAAGTTATTTGTAACTTATTTTGTACATAATGTTTCTGCCACTGTCTCTCATGACCAAAAAGAGCTTCTGGATATCAGGACAGCGATTATCCACCTCGTACTGGACAAAGACACGAAGGATTTACTTCAGACACCCGACAAGGCCCAAATCCCCGTCATTCGCATGAAGAAGAGACGGAGATATAGGGGATGTAGGTTGGGGTGCCTTGTAAGGATCCGACGATGTGTACGTAATCTGCCTCTACCATCAGTCCCATTAGCCAACGTGCAATCATTGGATAATAAAATGGATGAGCTCCGATCAAGACTATACTATCAACGGGACATTAAAAACTGTAATATCTTATGTTTCACCGAGTCGTAGCTGAACATGTTTTCGGTGCATCGGCAGCTGCCTCCGGTAAGACAAGGGGTGGCGGTCTGTGTCTATTTGTAAATAACAGCTGGTGCACAAAATCTAATATTAAGGTTTTACTCGCCTGAGGTATAGTATATCATGATAAGCTGTAGACCACACTATTTACCAAGAAAGTTTTCATCTATATTTTTCGTAGCTGTCTATTTACCATCACAAACCAATGCTGGCACTAAGTCTGCACTCAATGAGCTGTATAAGGCGCTCCTAGTGGCTGGGGACTGTAATGCAGGTGTCGTGTCTTTAGTATCCTTAAATGTGAAGACTTATTTTATCAAATCAATTCTCTATGTGTAATTATTATTACATGTTTAAACTAATCATGTAAACTTTCATTAACTAGGAAGTTGGGGCGTCACGGATGTTGAGATTACAAAGTTATAATTTTCCAAATACAACTCTTCAGATATTTTATTATCTGATCAATTAGTCTTCTATTAATGAATTATTACCTGTTACCTTCCGTCAGTCTCATCTGAACGTTGTAAAATTCTTGGTTATCTGCACGAACCCTAGCATAAATTATGAATCAGTGATATACAAATTGGCTTAATTATTTATTTACTAACTAATCAAATCACAGAAATACAAAATACAACAAACAAACAGTAGGTATTATACATTGGGTTGCTACATGATACAAAGAAAAGTCCCTAACGGACGAAACCGATATGCGGCTTGGTAGACAAAAGAAAGGGGTGGGCGGTTCAAGAGCGGGAAACAGAGGATAACTACACTCATAGAAATTGCTAATACTTTACATGAACGACCGCTCATTCGAAAAGAAATTGCAATTTATATTTACGCCCGTATGTCGTTGTTGTCTTCTCTGTTGAAATCCGGTCCGTCTGCTGGAGAGTTCATCAGAGTCTCTCTCGTTGCGTTTCCCCGAAGATCATAGTATTTTGGTTGTTAGAATGGGTACTTCGGAGTACCATTCAGAAATGTTCTCATAGAATAGATGTTTCGGCGGTTGTCTGTATTCTCGTCCTAAGTTTATGTAATTTTTAGCTGCAGACTAGTAATTTGTGTCATCTAGAATTTCTCACTTATTCTATAGCAAATCGATAGTCTCAGAGTTTAACCATTTCCAGCCATGTAGCCAATGCTCCACGTGGTATAGTCTTGTCCTTTGGTAGAGTTGTAGTTTAAACCACTTCACACACCAGCGTCAACCATCATGTTTTGGTCTTAGAAATTCAACCATTGGCAACCTTAGCTTACACTGGGGTTTGCGTGGTCTCGTGTGAATTTCATCAGGAGTGGGTTTTTATACGTTTCAGTAGAAAAGGGCGGCCCATGACACCTTATGTAATGTCTGGGCTCATGGGGGTGTGGCCACTGACTAGTTAATCTTTATATGAAAATCCATACTCTCATTTAGAAGGTTAATATCACATTACATCTTTTCACAAATAGTTTCATGTTTAATCACACACTTTTCACAATATTTAGATGTAAACCTGACAGATGGGAAATGTACACTTTAAGAGATACCGTTATGTGTGTTTCCTGTCCTTAATGAGATCACCAAATGAAACACACTCATCATAACTGTCCCTGAACTGTCCACAGACCATTCCCACATTCTCAAAAGTCTTCTTCCCAAATGAGCGGCGTTGTGGCATTAAGTGATGGTTGTATGGGGAACTTGTTAATGGCTCTATCACTTCCTAAGTGTCAAAGGAAATTAAATGAAAAGGAATGAAAGCATAAACAAAAGATATACAAAATATAGTTATCACACCGTAATCATCTGATTGGACTGTTTTCTACATACATACATACGATCTAAACTTAAATCCGTTTAACCCAATTTTTACCAGCATGTTACATGTGCAACCAGAAGAAAAAAACTCTAGACCACCTTTACTCCACACACAGAGACACACAAAGCTCTCCCTCGCCTTCCATTTGGCAAATCTGACCATAACTCCATCCTCCTGATTCCTGCTTGCAAGCAAAAACTAAAGCATGAAGTACCAGTGACTCGCTCAATACGGAAGTGGTCAGATGACGCAGATGCTAAGCTACAGGACTGTTTTGCTAGCACAGACTGGAATATGTTCCTGGATTCTTCCGATGGCATTGAGGAGTACACCACATCAGTCATTGGCTTCATCAATTATTATACCTTTATTTCAACAAGGAACACAGACTGAGACCAAGGTCTCTTTTACAGCTGGGCCCTGCGTATACATGTTTACACATACAGTTTAGGTACAATGATTAAAAAACTAAACAAGACAAACAAAACGATCACAGATGACACAAAAAAAATACAGCAACAGATTTAATTTACACATAGGTTATTCTACTAACAGCACAAGAACTTGAATTACCCGAAACAGTTACAAGCAATACAAAAATAAAAATGCTCCAATAAATATTTAAAATGAGCAAGGGGGAC
Organism: Salvelinus alpinus; assembly: GCF_045679555.1. Classification (NCBI taxonomy): domain Eukaryota; kingdom Metazoa; phylum Chordata; class Actinopteri; order Salmoniformes; family Salmonidae; genus Salvelinus; species Salvelinus alpinus. The sequence continues at coordinate 30,866,944 of NC_092098.1, read as the reverse complement.
AAGAGTCTCAAGTTTAAGTTTAGTCTGCAGGCTATTCCATAGGCAAGGAGCGTAACAGGAAAAGGCAGCCATACCCAACTCTGTGGAAATCGCATGGGCCTCAAGTGTAATCCATGCTTGAGACCTGGTTTTAGGAATTCTAATTCTAATATTGATGAGTGATGATAAATAAGAAGGTAGCTTATTCAGAAGTGCTTTATAGACAAACACGAGAACATGTTGTCCTCATCTCATGGACAGCGAAGTCCGTGCGCAATGATAAGTAGCATCCAGCGATTTAAGTGTTGACGCCGTAGCATGCATGTAAATAATATCCACATAATCTATAACAGACATAAAAGTAGCTTGCACAATTTGTCTTCTATTTGTAAAGGACAAGCATGTCCTGTTTCTATAGAGGAAGCCTAGCTTGATTTTTAGCCATTTACAAAGTTCGTCAATATGCATTTTAAAAGACAGTTTGTCATCCAACCATATCCCTAAGTATTTATATGCAGAGACCTGATTAATTCGAGAACCATCTAAGCTCGTAAGTGCAAGTGTATTTTCAACCAACTTTTTTAACCTATTAAAAATCATAAAATGTGTTTTCTTTGCATTTAAAACAAGTTTCAGCTGTATAAAAGATCCTTGTAATATCTTAAAATCTGTTTCCAATAGTGATAATGCTTGGTCAGCCGTTGAAGCGATAGAGTACATGACAGTGTCATCAGCATATAAATGAATTTGACACTTTCTTATCTCATCACCGATATTGTAGAGTGAACAGTAATGGACCAAGTATAGAACCTTGTGGGACCCCTTTAACTTCTCTGCGCTACGGATCCCTTTACGGGATAATTTTCCTAAACAACCGCTGAATTGCAGGGCGCAAATTATTACTACAAATATTTATAATCATGCAATCACAAGTGAAATATACCAAAACACAGCTTAGTTTCTTAGTTTCTTGTTAATCCACCTATCGTGTCAGATTTTGAAAATATGCTTTACAGAGAAAGAAATCCAAGCTTTTGTGAGTGTATCAATCAATGCTAGAACAGTTAGCCCCAAATTAGCATGGTCACGAAAGTCAGAAAAGCAATCAAATTAATCGCTTACCTTTGATAATCTTCGGATGTTTGCACTCACGAGACTCCCAGTTACACAATAAATGTTATTTTTGTTCGATAAATATTACTTTTATAACAAAAAAACGCCATTTGGGTTGTGCGTTATGTTCAGAAAACTACAGCCTCGTTCCAGTGCTGAAAGGCAGAAGAAAATTCCCAAACGTATCAGATACAAAAATATTACAAAAAATATTTATAATCATGCAATCACAAGTGAAATATACCAAAACACAGCTTAGCTTGTTGTTAATCCACCTATCGTGTCAGATTTTGAAAATATGCTTTGCAACGAAAGCAATCTAAGCTTTTGTGAGTGTATCAATCAATGCTAGAACAGTTAGCCTTATATTAGCTTGCTTAGCTTGGTCACAAAGGTCAGAAAAGCAATCAAATTAATTGCTTTCCTTTGATAATCTTTGGATGTTTGCACTCACGAGACTCCCAGTTACACAACAAATGTTATTTTTGTTCGATAAATATTACTTTTATAACAAAAAAACGCCATTTGGGTTGCGCGTTATGTTCAGAAAACCAAAGCCTCGTTCCGTTCGACGAAAATTCAAAAAAGTATCCGTAATGGTCGTAGAAACATGTAAAATATTTTTTATAATCAATCCTCAGGTTGTTTTTAACAAACATAATCGATAATATTTCAACCGGACCGTAACCTATTCAATAAGAGAGAAAAAGAAAATGGAGAGCTCCCCTCTCGCGCGCAGGAACTATTCAGAGGACACCTGACTACTTTTGAAAAATCTCGCTTAAAAAAATAAATAAAAGCCTGAAACTATGTCTAAAGCATGGTCACAGCCTGAGGAAGCCATTGGAAAAGGAATCTGGTTGATACCCCTTTAAATGGAAGAAAGACTGGCCAGGAAACACAGATTAAAAAATATATATATATCACTTCCGGGTTAGATTTTCTCACGTTTTTGCCTGCAGAATCAGTTTTGTTATACTCACAGACAATATTTTGACCGTTTTGGAAACTTTGGAGTGTTTTCTATCCTAATCTGTAAATTATATGCATATTCTACGATCTGGACCTGAGAAATAGTCCGTTTACCTTGGGAACGTTATTTAAAAATAAATAAAAAATCTGACCCCTAGCGTCAAGAGGTTAACCAACTCCAATGGCTCTGACTGGATGCCGTCGACTCTAACAGCCTGACTTCTATCCTTTAGATAGTCATGAAACCAACGACAGGCATCCAATCCCAGTCCTATTGACGACAGCTTACCCAAAAGTATCGCATGGTCTACAGTGTCAAAAGCTTTAGATAAATCTATGAACAAGGCGGCACAGTACTTTCTATTATCTTGGGCATTAGTAATATCATTTACAACACGTACAGTGGCCGTAATAGTACTGTGTTTAGGTCTAAGCCAGATTGATTACTAGAAAGAGTATTGTTAACAGTTAAAAAATATTGTAGTTGCCTATTCACCAGTGACTCTAGAATTTTAGCCAAACAGGAGAGCTTAGAGATGGGCCGATAATTATCCAATTCACTACCATCATCTCCCCTGAGGAGTGGTAAAACAAAAGCTGTTTTCCAAGATTTAGGAATCTTTCCTACGACAAATGTTTGATTAAAAATATGTGCCACTACACCAGCAATAATAGCACACTTGAGTAAATATGGATCCAGATTGTCACCGCCTAATGATTTCTTAGAATCTATAGCAGATAGTAAGAAGATAAGAAGATAAGATAAGACCAGAAGATAAGACCTCATCTTCTGTGACTTTTTGAAAATTAAAAACCGGCTTACTGTTTTCCACATCAGCTGAAGGCCGAGAGACTGAAACAATAGACCGGTCAGGATCATGTTGGCCATTTTTTCTTTCGAAAAGAAAACCAGCAGAAATAAAAATGCTTATTAAAAACATCACAAATTTCAGTTCGGTCACTGATGATCCCAGATTCTGATGTAATTTGCTTCGGCAGGGAAGTCAAGGAGTTTCCTCTATCAATAAGTGCATCGATATCGTCGTCCCCACAGTGACCGTACATACATACCCCAACCAGAAGCCATGGATTACAGGCAACATCCGCGCTGATGTAAAGGGTATAGCTGCCGCTTTCAAGGAGCGGGACTCTAACCCGGACGCTTATAAGAAATCCTGCTATGCCCTCCGACTAATCATCAAACAGGCAAAGCATCAGTACAGGACTAAGATTGAATCGTACTAAACCGGCTCCGGCGCTCATCGGATGTGGCAGGGCTTGCAAACTATTACAGACTACAAAGGGAAACACAGCCGCGAGCTTCCCAGTGACACAAGCCTACCAGATGAGCTAAATTACTTCTATGAATGCTTCGAGGCAAACAACACTGAAGCATGCATGAGAGCATCAGCTGTTCTGGACAACAGTATGATCACGCTGTCTGTAGTCAATGTGGGTAAGACCTTTACATTTGACCTTTGAACAGGTCAACATTCACAAGGCCACAAGGCTAGACGGATTACTAGGATGTGTACTCCGAGCATGTGCTGACCAATTGTGTTTCCACTGACAATTTCAACCTGTCCCTGACCAAGTCTGTAATACCAACATGTTTCAAGCAGACCACCATAGTCCCTGTGCCAAACTACACCAAGGTAACCTGCCTAAATGACTACCGACTCGTAGTGCTCACGTCTGTAGCCATGAAGTGCTCTGAAAGGCTGCTCATGGCTCACATCAACACCATCATCCCAGAAACCCTAGATCCACTCCAATTTGTATACCGCCCCAACAGATCCATCTATTTTTATTTTTTTTTTTTTTTCACCTTTATTTAACCAGGTAGGCCAGTTGAGAACAAGTTCTCATTTACAACTGCGACCTGGCCAAGATAAAGCAAAGCAGTGCGACACAAACAACAATACAGAGTTACACATGGAATAAGCAAACGTACAGTCAATACCCCAAAAAAAGTGTGTGCAAATGAGGTAAATTAGGGAGGTAAGGCAATAAATAGGCCGTAGAGGCTAAGTAATTACAATTTAGCAATTAATCACTGGAGTGATAGATGTGCAGAAGATGAATGTGCAAGTAGAGATACTGGGGTGCAAAGGAGCAAAAATAAATAAATAAATAAATATAGGGATGAGGTAGTTGGATGGGCTATTTACAGATGGGCTGTGTACAGGTGCAATGATGTGTAAGCTGCTCTGACAGCTGATGCTTAAAGTTAGTGAAGGAGATATGAGTCTCCAGCTTCAGTGATTTTTGCAATTCGTTCCAGTCATTGGCAGCAGAGAACTGTAAGGAAAGGTGGCCAAAAGAGGAATTGGCTTTGGGGGTGTCCAGTGAAATATACCTGCTGAAGCGCGTGCTACGGGTGGGTGCTGCTATGGTGACCAGTGAGCTGAGATAAGGCAGGGCTTTACCTAGCAAAGACTTATAGATGACCTGGAGCCAGTGGGTTTGCGGACGAATATGAAGCGAGGGCCAGCCAACGAGAGCATACAGTTGCAGTGGTGGGTAGTATATGGGGCTTTGGTGACAAAATGGATGGCACTGTGATAGACTGCATCCAATTTGCTGAGTAGAGTGTTGGAGGCTATTTTGTAAATGGCATCGTCGAAGTCAAGGATCGTTAGGATAGTCAGTTTTACGATGGTATGTTTGGCAGCATGAGTGAAGGTAGCTTTGTTGCTAAATAGGAAGCCGATTCTAGATAAAATTTTGGATTGGAGATGCTTAATGTGAGTCTGGAAGGAGAGTTTACAGTCTAACCAGACACCTAGGTATTTGTAGTTGTCCACATATTCTAAGTCAGATCCGTACAGAGTGGTGATGCTGGACGGGCGGGCAGGTGGGGGCAGTGATCGGTTGAAGAGCATGCATTTAGTTTTACTAGCATTTAAGAGCAGTTGGAGGCCACGGAATGAGAGTTGTATGGCATTGAAGCTTGTCTGGAGGTTAATTAACACAATGTCCAAAGAAGGGCCAGAAGTATACAGAATGGTGTCGTCTGCATAGAGGTGGATCAAGGAATCACCAGCAGCAAGAGCGACATCATTGATGTATACAGAGAGAAGATTCGGCCTGAGAATTGAACCCTGTGGCACCCCTATAGAGACTGCCAGAGGTCCGGACAACAGGCCCTCCGATTTGACACACTGAATTCTGTCTGAGAAGTAGTTGGTGAACCAGGCGAGGCAGTCATTTGAGAAACCAAGGCTGTTGAGTCTGCTGATAAGAATGTGGTGATTGACAGTCCAAAGACTTGGCCAAGTCAATGAATACAGCTGCACAGTATTGCCTTTTATCGATGGTGGTTATGATATCGTGTAGGACCTTGAGCGTGGCTGAGGTGACCAGCTTGGGAAACCAGATTGCACAGCGGAGAAGGTACAGTGGGAGTCGAAATGGTTGGTGATCTGTTTGTTAACTTGGCTTTCGAAGACCTTAGAAAGGTGGGGTAGGGTAGATATAGGTCTGTAACAGTTTGGGTCTAGAGGATGACCGCAGCAGCTTTCCAATCTTTGGGGATCTCAGACGATACAAAGAGAGGTTGAACAGGCTAGTAATAGGGGTTGCAACAATTGCGGCAAAATGTATTTTGCAACTCTTTAAGAACATCAGCTATCTGGATTTGGGTGATGGAGAAATGGGGGAGACTTGGGCAACTTGCTGTGGGGGGTGCAGAGCTGTTGACCGGGGTAGGGGTAGCCAGGTGGAAAGCATGGCCAGCCGTAGAAAAATGCTTATTGAAATTCTCAGTTATCGTGGATTTATCGGTGGTGACAGTGTTTCCTAGCCTCAGTGCAGTGGGCAGCTGGGAGGATGTGCTTTTATTCTCCATGGACTTTACAGTGTCCCAGAACTTTTGGGAGTTTGTGTTACAGGATGCAGATTTCTGTTTGAAAAAGCTAGCCTTTGCTTTCCTAACTGCCTGTGTGTATTGGTTCCTAACTTCCCTGAAAAGTTGCATATCGCAGGGGCTATTCGATGCTAATGCAGTACGCCACAGGATGTTTTTGTGCTGGTCAAGGGCATTCAGGTCTGGAGTGAACCAAGGGCTATATCTGTTCCTGGTTCAATTTTTTTGGAATGGGGCATGCTTATTTAAGATGGCGAGGAAAGCACTTTTAAAGAATAACCAGGCATCCTCTACTGACGGAATGAGGTCAATATCCTTCCAGGATACCCGGACCAGGTCGATCAGAAGGCCTGCTCGCTGAAGTGTTTTAGGGAGCGTTTGATAGTGAGGAAGGGTGGTCGTTTGACCGCAGACCCATTACGGACGCAGGCAATGAGGCAGTGATCGCTGAGATCCTGGTTGAAGACAGCAGAGGTGCACTCAACACTGCCATTTCCCACCGGGACAAAAGGAACACCTATGTGAGAATGCTATTCATTGACTACAGCTCAGCGTTCAACACCATAGTGCCCTCAAAGCTCATCAATAAGCTAAGGACCCTGGGACTGAACACCTCCCTCTGCAACTGGATCCTGGACTTCCTGATGGGCCGCCCCCAGGTGGTAAAGGTAGGTAACAACACATCTGCCACGCTGATTCTCAACATGGGGGACCCTCAGGGGTGCGTGGTCAGTCCCCTCCTGTATTCAATGTTCAACCATGACGGCAAGGCCAAGCACAACTCCAACACCATCATTAAGTTTACCGATGACACAACAGCCTGATCACCAACAACGATGAGACAGCCTACATGGAGGACGTCAGAGACCTGGCAGTGTGGATAACAACCTCTCCCTCAACGTGATCAAGACAAAAGAGACGATGGTGGACTACAGAAAAAGGAGGACCGAGCACACCCCCAGTCTCATCGACAGGGTTGTAGTGGAGCAGGTTGAGAGCATCAAGTTCCTTGGTGTCCACATCACCAACAAACTATCATGGTCCAAACACACAAAGACAGTCGTGAAGAGGGCACAACAACACCTGTTCCCCCTCAGGAGACTAAAAAGATTTGGCATGAGTCCTTAGACCCTCAAAGAGTTCTACAGCTGCACCATCGAGAGCACCCTGACTGGTTGCTTCACCACCTGGTATAGCAACTGCTCGGCCTCCAACCACAAGGCACTACAGTACACCACTGGGTCCAAGCTTCCTGCCATCCAAGACCTCAGAATTTCCCTAAGACTCCATCCACCCTAGTCATACTGTTCTCTCTGCTTCCGCACGGCAAGCAGTGCAGGAGCTTCTACCCCCAAGCCATAAGACTCCCGAACAGCTAATCAAATGGCTACCCGGACTATTTACATTGACCCCCCCCCCCCCTGTTTTTACGCTGCTGCTACTCTCTCTTCATTATCTATGCATAGTCACTTTACCTCTACCTACATGTACACATTACCTCAAATACCTCGACTAACAAGTGCCCCCGCACATTGACTCTGTACCAGTACCCCCTGTATATAGCCTCGCTACTGTTATTTTATTGTTGCTCTTTAATTATTTGTTATTTTTCTGTTTTCTTCTTTTTTATTTATTAATTATTTACTTTTTACTTTCTTAACACTTATTTTTCTTAAAACTGCATTGTTGGTTAAGGACTTATAAGTAAGCATTTCACTGTAAGTTGTACACCTGTTGTATTCGGCGCATGTGACTAATAAAATGTTATATCTTTGGTGTGTCTTGTAGTTTATTTTTGCTGTTTTATTGATTTATTGAATTATCATGTTGTGAGTTGTTTGTTCTCAGGGCAAAATTATGAAATTATGAATAAATAATAAAAAATAAAAAAAATCAGTCGCCAGTATTGTGAAATAATTATGATGTTAAGGTAAGATTTGAATGGTCCCTTTTTTCCGATCCTTTCAGTATCGACACATCCTCCAACGACACACTTGGAAAACGTTCTCTTTGCGTGGTGTTTTGGAAAACGCATGTAACTGTCACATCTGCTCCCGCTCTCTCCCCCCCCCCCCCCCCCCGGCCCCTGAGGGCACCAGGCTGCCCTGCATCACGCACTCCTATCATCCATTACGCACACCTGCCTTCCCCCATCACGCGCATCAGCGATATTGGACTCAACTGGACTCACTCATCACCTGTTATTACCTCCCCAATATTTGTCAGTTCCCCAGCTCTGTTCCCCGCTGATGCATTGATTGTTTTTTGTCTTTGTTTTCATCTATTCTGACGCTGTTCCTGTCTCGTTCCTTATTCAATGTTTGACTCCCCGTACCTGCTTCGTCTCTCCAGCGTCAAATCACTCCATGTGATAGTTACATCTTCAGCTGTTGTATGAAAGATGCATCGTTAAAAAACCTGGAAACCTAAGTTCCATCGCTGTTGGGAAACCCGGGCCCTGGCCCGTGCTACGTCTATCTCCACAGCAGCAGGAGTGTAATGGAAAAAGCACACAAACGAGTATGGCTCTGGAAGAGGTTGAACCCTGCATGCCAGCCCAGGGCCCGGTTTCCCGATAGTTTTGGGAAACAACTCAGTGAGTTAACAATGCTCTGATGAAGGTTCGTTCTAACAATGAACGTAGCCTTAAGATGCATTTGGTAAAACAGGCCCTGGTATAATCATCCTCACCATCGGCGGTTCAGCTGCACCTTTCAACACTCCTCGCTAACGTCTGCACTCACACACAGACACACCACCACCACCATTGGTTCTCATATGTTTGCAGAGAATATTCAACCACTCCTCCTGTTTGTACAGTATGAATTAAGGTGAAGAATTTGAGTAATTGCACTGGTACAACCTATTGAGCTGCTAGACTGGAAATTCTTTTTTTAATCTACTCAGTAGTGCCCTCTACTGAGACTTTACAGGAAGAGTTCCACTACTGTTTAAAGGCCCAGTGCAGTCAAAAACATGATTTGCCAATGTTTTATATATATTTCCACACTATGAGGTTGGAATAATACTGTGAAATTGTGAAAATTATGATAACACCCTTTTACTGTAATAGATGTTTGAAAAGACTGTCTGAAATTTCAGCCTGTTTTGGTGGAATGGAGTTTTGGCCTTCCATGGTGACATCACCATGATGTAAATTGGTTAATAGACCAATAAGAAAGAAAGTTCCAAGCCTCTCTGCCAATACCAGCAAATGTTCAGTTTCCCCCTTTCCCTGTCAGACCACTTCCAGACAGTCCTACAAAATTCTTGCTTGAGAAATTTGCTAAGAAGCAATTTTATTTGTATTTTTTAGGAAAAAAGTAAAGTACTGAATTGTTACCCAGAAATGATTTGATATTGAGATAAAACGGTTGCATTGGACCTTTAATATAGTTAGTGTTCAATCTAAATTAAATTCAGTGACTTCAAACCACTAGGATCTAAACTGAGAGAGAGAGAGAGAGAGAGAGAGAGAGAGAGAGAGAGAGAGAGAGAGAGAGAGAGAGAGAGAGAGAGAGAGAGAGAGAGAGAGAGAGAGAGAGAGAGAGAGAGAGAGAGAGAGAGAGAGAGAGAGAGAGAGAGAGAGAGAGAGAGAGAATATCGGGCATTTGCAAGGACATTTTCAAAGGCAAGCAACACAGAAAACAAATTCCATCCCAGCTCAAATAACCAGCCAGCATATTCTGCTGCTGCCATTGACGCCCAGGAGAAAATGGATCACGGTGTATTGATGAAACAGAGACTCATATGAGTAGAGGGGATTTAAGATGAAATGGCAATGTCTGCCGCCCCAGTCTGTCTGTGGTAACATCACTGTGTATCCTTCTCACATATCCTGTCTCAGTGACATGATTGATGCGGAGCTAACACTGTGGTAGGAGGATATTTATATGTGACTGTGTATTGCACAAATAATATTGATGATATGAACCATCGCATAAATATAGACACAGAATGGTGGACTGGGGATAGAGCTGTTGGAAAATGTATAAGCTGGTTTAATTTAACTCATGAATTGCATTCTATCATCATTTCGCAGTAAATGTCGTGGGAATATTTTTATTAAACATTACGATTATTTGGATTCATAATGATTAATTACATTTACAGGCAGATACCTTCAGGGCAGGCATTTAACCCAGCTAGCACATAACATTCTGAGAACCATATGTTTCTTGGAATTTGGTGAGAGTGCAGTTGTCCTATGGTTATTTTGCATACAACCTTCCCACAACTTTGTGGGAATAGTGAAGGATAGGTGATTGGCTTTGGAAGCATGAGTTTTTACTCACCAATGTGTCAGGTTTTGGCCAGGACTGTTCAGGTTTTGGTCACTAGATGTCCCCATTGCACCTTTTTTGTACCTTTTGTTTTTTCCTTGCTCTAATTATTGTTTGCACCTGTGTGTCGTTCCCTTGTTAGTATTTAAACCCTGTGTGTTCCTCAGTTCTTTGCTCAGTGTTTGTATGTTAGCACCCAGCCCCAGCCTTGTTGTGAACATATATTTCTCTTATTGGATTTTCCAGAGGTTCTCTGGTTTAGTGCTTGTGTATTTTTGAGTAGTCTTTTGAGGTTTGTTTTTCCCTGCTGTTTTTGCCACTTTGTGGAGTTTCTTTGTATTTTGGAGGATATCCATTTTGTGCCTCTTGGCTTTATTTTTGGATGTGGTGGATTTATATTCTTTGCCTGAAGATCTTGTCCTTTTATTAAACCACCATCTCTAGTACTGCTGAGTCTGCCTCATCTTCTGGGTTCTGCCGACTATTAGTGACTGTTTCTCTCACCGGGTCCTGACACAATGTAACACCACATTGTGGTCAAAGACTTAGTAACTTAGTTGTAGTCACGATCTGGTTACCTACAGTGCTTTCAGAAAGTATTCATACCCCTTGACTTATTCCACGTTTTGTTGTGTTACAGCCTGAATTCAAAATGGATAAAAAAAAAAAATTCTCACCCATCTAGACACAGCATCAAATAATGACAAAGTGAAAACATGTTTTTAGATATTTTAGCAAATTTATTTAAAATGAAATACAGAAATATCTCATTTACATCAGTATTCACACCACTTTGCACACCTGGAATGCACAACATTTGCCCATTGTTATTTTTAAAGCTATTCAATCTGTCAAGTTAATTGTTGATCATTGCTAGATTTTCAAGCCTATTTAAGTTTAAACTCTAAGTAGGCTACTCAGGAACATTCAATGTCATCTTGATAAGCAACTCCATTGTAGATTTGGCCTTGTGTTTTTGGTTATTGTCCTGCTGAAATGTGAATTTGTCTCCTGGTGTCTGTTGGAAAGCAGACTGAACCAGGTTTTCCTCCACAATTTTGCCTGTGCTTATAGCTGTATTCCGTTTCTTTTAGTCTTAAAAAAACTCCCTAGTCCTCGCTGATGACAAGCAAACCGATAACATGATGCAGCCAACACCATATTGGAAATATGGAGAGTGGTACTCAGTGATGTGTTGTGTTGGATTTTCCCCAAACATAACACTTTGTAATCAGGACAAAAAAGTAAATTTCTTTGCCACATTTTTTGCAGCATTACTTAAGTGCCTTATTGCAAACAGGATGCATGCTTTGGAATATTTGTATTCTATACAGGCTTCCTTCTATTTCACTCTGTCATGTAGGTATTGTGGAGTAACTACAATGTTGTTGATCCATCCTCAGTTTTCTCATATCACAATAATTAAACTCTGTACCTGTTTTAAAACCATTGGCCTCATGGTAAAATTTCTGAGCTGTTTCTTTTCTCTACAGCAACTTAGTTAGGAAGGACGCCTGTATCCTTATAACGACTGGGTGTGTTGATACACCATCCAAAGCCAAATGAATAACTTCCCTATGCACAAAGGGATAATCAGGGTCTGCTTTTTACATTTTTACACATCTACCCATCTTTGCGAGGCATTGAAAAACCTCCCTGGTCTTTGTGTTTGAATCTGTGCTTGAAATTTACTACTCAACTGAGGGACCTTACAGGTAATTGTATGTCTGGGTTACAGAGATGAGTTCGTTATTCAAAAATCATGTTAACCACTATTATTGAACACGGAGTGAATCCATCAAATCAAATTGTATTTGTCACATGCGCCGAATACAACAGGTAGACCTTACAGTGAAACCAAAAATGCAGTTAAGAAAACATACGTTTTTAGAAAGTATATACTAAATAAACTGAAGTAAACAATAAATAAATGAAAAGAAAAATGAAAAACAAGAAAATAGAAAAATAAATTATTAAAGAGCAACAATAAAATAACAATAACGAGGCTATATACAGGGGGTACCGGTACAGAGTCAATGTGCGGGGGCACAGGTTAGTCAAGGTCATTTAGGTAATGTGTACATGTAGGTAGAGGTAAAGTGACTATGCATAGATAATAAACAGAGAGTAGCAGCAGTGTAAAAATGTGTGTGGGGGGGGGGTCAATGCCAATAGTTCGGGTAGCAATTTGGTTAGCTGTTCGGGAGTCTTATGGCTTGGGGTAGATGCTGTTAAGAAGCCTTTTAGAGCTAGACTTGGCGCTCCTGTACCGCTTGCCGTGCGGTAGCAAAGAGAACAGTCTATGACTAGGGTGGCTGGAGTCTTTGGCAATTTTTACGGCCTTCCTCTGACACCGCCTGGTATAGAGGTCCTGGATGGCAGGAAGCTTGGTAAAAGTCATGTACTGGGACGTACGTACTACCCTCTGTAGTGCCTTGCGGTCGGAGGCCGAGCAGTTGTCATACCAGGCGGTGATGCAACCAGTCAGGATGCTCTCGATGCTGCAGCTGTAGAACCTTTTGAGGATCTGGGGACCCATGCCAAATCTTTTCAGTCTCCTGAGGGGGAATAGGCGTTGTCATGCCCTCTTCACAACTGCATTTGTTTGTTTGGATCATGACATTTTGTTGATGATGTGGACACAAAGGAACTTGAAGCTCTCAACCTGATCCACTACAGCCCCGTCGATGAGAATGGGGGCATGCTCGGCCCTCTTTTTCCTGTAGTCCACAATCATCTCCTTTTTCACCTTGAGGGAGAGGTTGTTATCCTGGTACCACACTGCCAGGTCTCTGACTCCCTATAGGCTGTCTCATTGTTGTCGGTGATCAGGCCTACCACTGTTGTGAAGTCGGCAAACTTAATGATAGTGTAGAGTCATCAAAGAAAATAAAATCACATTTTATTGGTCACATACACATGGTTAGCAGATGTTAATGCGAGTGTAGCGAAATGCTTGTGCTTCTAACTTTAGTTCCGACAGTAGAGTAATATCTAAGAAGTAATCTAACAATTCCCCAACAACTACCTAATACACACAAATCTAAAGGGGTGAATGAGAATATGTACATATAAGTATATGGATGAGCGATGGCCGAGCGGCATATGCAAGGTGCAATAGATGGTATAAAATACAGTAAATACATGCAATATGAGTAACGTAAGATATGTAAACATTATTAAAGTGGCATTATTTAAAGTGGCATTGTTTAAAGTGACATATACATTCCGTTCTCAGCGTCAACAAAACTATTTCTATCCTCCATCTTGTTAAGTGTGTTCAGGTGTGTTGGCCGCACCCACTAATTGCCATACCTGATCTTCCTTTAAAATGGGGTCTGTTTCAATAGACTAAAATTAATAGGTCTGTATGCGTGGCATGCTAGCTCCATCTTGGTGGCGCAGTGGAGTAATTTGATGGATAGAAAGCAAAATATTATAGGTTTGAATCTCACTGAATCTCGCTGTGTCACAACAAAAAATAGATCTGTTTGCATGATTAATGCCTAAGGAAATTAATTTACATCTGTGCTTGGAGTTCAAAAAGATTAACCCAAAATAAGCTAGCAGTGTCATTAAGTTTTACGGAAGTTATTCAAAAACCTCAAAATAACCTATAATTTCGACCTATAATCTCAGAGCATTAATATCTATAATCTCAAAACCAAAGTAAAACATTCTCAGAACCTCCCTGCAACCAAAAAATAAAAGTTCCCAAAACAGGTAAAATGTTAATTCTGTTCTCGGAATGTTTAAAAAATGTTCAGTTTTACCAGTCAGGAAATTTATGGCTTCGCTCCCAGAATGGGAAACCAGAAACGTACGTTCCCAAAATTTCCAAGGAACTAAATGTGCTATCTGGGAATCAACTATACCAAGTTAAGCATTAGTCATGCAAATGACCACTTGATATATGAGCTGAAGTTGTGAAAGTGCAAGTGAATGCATGCAATATAGGCTATCGGTGATATGTTGAACAGTTGAGCTTACATTTCTACTGGGCAAATGAAAATAGAGATTAAAATGGACATTACAGAATAAAACTGTAGCACATTGAAGCAGGCAAAACACAACATTACAGTAATAATCGATGAGTGGTTGCATGGTTTACCCCAAATGGAAGAACAGTAGCAATAGAAACTAGAGTAGAATAGAGTTTGCACATGATCTACACTTAGTAAGCTGTGCTTGAATCAGTCTTCCGATGCACAATGTAATTTGTAATTGTTGACTATCCACATCTAAGGGCTTTTGCTCTCTGAGGTGTCCGTTCAAACTGCTTCAAAAACCTCTAATTGTCGAAAGAATTACCAATAAAGAGCTACATAAAAAAATAATGTGAAGATTATAATGGTACCAACTTATGTTTACCTATGTGCACCACTATGTGAGCACCAATGGGAGGCATTTCTTCTCGCAAAGTTAGCTTAGCCATATACCATCCCACCTGCTCAGCTGCTCCTGTTTTTCGGATAGCATCTTCCCAGGTCCAGTAGAGTAAGCTGAACTGTGTGAGTTGTGTGTACTGTCAGTCTGTAACTAACAGCCTGTGACCTGTGGGTCGAAGCGCAAAATTCGCTCTCCACGGCTGTGTGAGCTCTCCCCTACTTATCCCTTTTATACAGGAGGATATCGGGCTTCCTTTTCTTGTGCTGACTTAGCCCCCCAGCTAGTGTGTGTGTGTTGGCCACCTTACTTCGGTGCTAACTTTGTCACGATATCCTCCACTGTTGTGCTCATTGAGGCCACTGGACACTAGTTTTAAAACTATTTAAAACTCGAATAACCATGTCTCATAGAGAGCGCGTCATCTAGGAAGGTTGTTAGCCTAGCCAGCTTTACAACATGAGTTTCGGACTGCCTCAACCAGGCATCCTTCTCCCCTGGTATTACTAGCACGCTACAAGTTATCTAGCTTAACAACTCAACCTAGCTGCCACTGTGTGTCGTCAGCTTGGCTTACCAAAATGACGGCAATTCGTGCGTGTTTCTCATGAATAAGCCTACACTTAAACATCTCTCCTGCTCCAGCTCTGCAGTAGCTAGGCTGTTCAATTTCTACCAGATAATTGTAGCTCTCTACTTTTACTGTGTATTGTGGTAGCTACTCTGTAATAGACTTTCCTGGTTTCTATTGTATTAGTTAATTGGATTAATTTGTATATATTTGCATAATATGTGTTTGTTGTAATGTTTTCTTCACATTCTGAGCTGAGAGAACACAGCATCACGTGATGCTGAGCATGCAAGGCTGCTCCTCTTGTGGACTACAAATGGAAGACAGTCATGACCTGTGCACCGTCTGCCTAGGCATTGGTCACCTGCTAGAGTCCCTCTCTGATCCCTGCATTAACTGCCTGTGAAGGTGAGGGAAGTGCGGCTAGCCAGAGTTGAGGGCCTGGTTTCCATTGTTCACCAGAAACCACCCAGAGCCATCAAAAGAGGGAAATCGCACAAAGTGCCCAACCCTCTACTGATCGTCTGCGATTCCGCTATTATCGAGATGTTACAAAATGACAGAGCCCCAACAAGCAGGATAATGTATGCTGGTCGCTGGAAATGGTGCTCAACCAGGGTGGAGGACCCTGTGTCTTGCTCCGTACCTGTCATACTGCGCTTCCTTCAGTCACTGTTGGACTCAAGTCGCTCTGCCTCAACCTTGAAGGTGTATGCCTCAGCCATATCGGCAAACTATTTAGGCATCGATGTTAAATCGGCAGGGGCCCACTACCTCGTCGGCCAATTCTTACAGGGTGTCCAGTGGCTGCATCCCCCCTGTGCCGTCCTCGTGGCATCCTGGGATCTGACACTGTATTGGAGGCTTTGACCAAACCTCCCCTTCAAGCATAGGGAAGAGCCGGACATAAAATGGTTGTCTCTGAAAACAGCTTTCCTCTTCGCTATTTAATCAGCGAAGCGTGTGAGTAAGCTCAACGCACTCTCTATGAGTCCTGTCTGCCTATGAAGAAAAGCAGACAACCTAAGTGTGACCTTATGGCCCAATCATGCCTTTTTGCCTAAGGTTTTATTAACCCTTCACATCAACCAAGCCATCGAGCCTACTGCCCCCCTCCTTTCCAGAATGCGGAGGAGTAACAAGCAAATCTCCTGTGTCGTCTGTTCCTTCAAATACTATATGCAAGCCTTTGAGCACTACAAGAAGTCAGACCAGCTGTTCCTGTGCTCCGGTGAGAAGTCAAAAGGCCTTGCATTGCTCGGCTTTCACACTTGGTTGTGGATGTCATTGCTCAGGACTACAAGGGTATAGGGAAGCCTGTCATCCATCGGCACATTAATCAAAGGTTGGCAGTGCTATTCCTCACGATCTTGTTGATGTGAGTCATCCGTACTTTCATCCGTACTGGCGGTCTAAAAGGTATGAAGTAGAACGGAAGTTACATATGTAATTATGATTCTACAAATACCTGGAAGACCGTCAGTACTTTGCTGTCACTCTGAATCTTTGGGCAAGAAGATTCTCTGAGACAGTGCATGGTCTGACGTACGTTTTTATATGAACCACTGGGGAACGTCTTCCCATGTTGCCACGTCACCGGTGTGACTTTGTTGTTATTATTGCTTGACCTGCGCGGAGCATGAGGGATATAGTCCATACTTTCAACTGTACTGACGGTCTTCCAGGTATTCGTCTCATTCAAAGTACCCAGCAGACACTCTGTAAGTAATAAACTTGCAGATTCAATTAAATGTTCAACGTGACTAATGGTGAATTAATGTTTACTGGGGTTGTACGCTCTTTCAATAATAGCTCTGTTCTCTCCCCTGGGTCCCCAACATGCGTCTCTGGCTTATACAGAACAGATTTCCTCACCATGCTGATTTGCATCAATAGAAAATGAATCCTCCCTGCTTTGTCAATTGATCGCAGTCGGCTAACTCTTGCACTGTTGAGGAGAGGGACCATGGGACTCTATCACAAAAGCTTCGGAAAAGACAAGTGGTTCTACAGTATATAATTCAGGTTATAAGTGCACAATGCGAGACCCAGATGCAGACGGTTTGAGTCTTTGATATTTATTACATCCAAAAGGGTCAGGCAAGAGAATGGTCGTGGACAGGCAAAAGGTCAAAACCAGTTCAGGAGGTACAGTGTAGCAGGCTCGCTCGAGGTCAGGGCAGGCAGAATGGTCAGGCAGGCGGGTACAGAGTCCAGAAAACAGGCAAGGGTCAAAACAGGGAGGACTAGTAAAAGAGAATAGAAAAAGGCAGGAGCACGGGAAAAACACGCTGGTTGACTCGGAACACACAAGAAGAACTGGCCAAGAGAGACAGGAAACACAGGGATAAATACACCAGGGATAACAAGCGACACCTGGAGGGGGTGGAGACAATAACAAGGACAGGTGAAACTGATCAGGGTGTGACAGTACCCCCCCTCTAGAGACGCCACCTGGCGTCCTACCTGGGCGCATACCTGGTTGACCGGGGTGTCGGCGGTGGAAGTCGGTGATGAGGGCTGGATCCAGGATGTCTCTAGCAGGAACCCAGCACCTCTCCTCAGGGCCGTAACCCTCCCAGTCAACCAGGTACTGGAAACCCCTGCCCCTTGGTTGAACACCCAGGAGACATCCCACCGTGTATGCCGGATGGCCATTAATGACATGGGGAGGGGGAGGGCTGGGGACAGAAGACAAAGGACTGTGAGACACGGGCTTAACCCTAGACACATGGAACGTAGGGGGGTACGGGGTAACAAGAGATGGACAGCAGTGGAACTAAGGACTATAGAGATGGGAAACGGACCAATGAAACGGGGGGACAGTTTGCGGGACTCTACCCGAAGGGGAAGGTCCTGTGTGGACAGCCATACCCTCTGCCCAATGTGGTAGCGGGGAGCTGGAGTCCGGCGGCGGTCCGCTTGTTGACGATACCTGGAGTTGGTCTTGAGAAGTGCTACCTGAGCTCTTCTCCAGGTACGTTGACAGCGGCGGACGAACATCTGGACCGAGGGTATGTTGACTTCCGGTTCTTGTTCTGGGAAGAGTGGAGGCTGATACCCCATGGAGCACTCGAAATGCGAGAGTCCCATTGCTGAACAGGGAAGGGTGTTCCAGGCATACTCCACCCCGACCAGTTGTCGGCTCCAGGTAGTGGGGTTGGCTGAGACCAAGCATCTTAACCTCTCTGGGGTAGGGGGCAGTATTTTGACATCCGGATGAAAAGCGTGCCCAAAGTAAACTGCCTGTTACTCAGGCCCAGAAGCTAGGATATGCATATAATTGGATTTAGATAGAAAACACTCTAAAGTTTCTGAAACTGTTAAAATTATGTCTGAGTATAACAGAACTGATATGGCAGGCGAAACCCCGAGGACAAACCACCGCCCACCCAAAAAAATTCAGCTTACCACTATTTTCAATGGCTAGTACTATAATTATAAGCCCAAGTCCTCCCAAATTGCAGTTCCTAGGGCTTCCACTAGATGTTAACAGTCTTTAGAAAGAGTTTTAAGCTGGGTTTTGGAAAAATGGCTGTAGTATTTCCAAGCGCGTGGAGGAAAGCGTGTTCTTTCTTATTTATCTCCGGTAATGAACATGCTATTCTCCGTCTTAAATGTTGTTGTTTATTTGCGTATTAGGATACCTAAGGTTTGATTATAAACGTTGTTTGACTTGTTTGGAAAAGTTTATTGGTAACGTTTGGGATTCATTTTGTATGCATTTTGATGGAGGGGAAACTGAGTGGATTATTGACTGAAGCGCGCCAGCTAAACTGAGTTTTAATGGATATAAAGAAGGACATTATCGAACAAAATGACCATTAGTGATATAACTTGGACCTTTTGGAGTGCCAACAGAAGAAGATCATCAAAGGTAAGGCATTTTTTATATCGCTATTTCTGACTTTTGTGTCGCACCTGCCTGGTTGAAATATGATTTTCATGTGTTTGTATGCGGGGTGCTGTCCTCAGATAATTGCATGGTTTGCTTTCGCCGTAAAGCCTTTTTGAAATCTGATAAGGCGGCTGGATTAACAAGAAGTTAAGCTTTATTTTGATGTATAACACATATATTTTCAAGAATGTTAAATATTTGAATTTAGTATTTTTGAATTTCACGCTCTGCAATTTCACTGGATGTTGGCCAGGTGGGACGCTACCGTCCCACGTACCCGTAAGAAGATATGGGACCAGGGACGATGAGGAACTGGTAGTGGCAGAAGAAGACCAGAAGGAGCTTGCTGTGGAGTCTTGTTTTGGGCGCACACCGTGCATGCGGCGACGAAGGCAGAGATGTCATGAACCATTGTGGACCACCAGAAATGTTGTCGGAAGAATGCTAGGGTACGGCGGGAACCTGGATGACAGGTTAGCCTGGAGGAATGAGCCCATTCCAGGACCGGACTGAGTTAGGGACAAACAGCCGGTTAGCCGGACCCCCTTCAGGTCCAGGCTGGGAGCGTTGTGCCTTGCGAACCAGGGTCTCAATACCCCAACCCACTGTGGCTGCAAGGCATGAGGTAGGGAGAATGGTTTTGGAGACTGAGGGTGTGGCAGAGGAACTGTATAGGTTGGAGAGAGTGTCAGGCTTAACATTTTTGGACCCTGGGCGGTAGGAAATGGTTAAGTTGAATCTAGTAAACAAGAGAGCCCACTGAGCCTGCCTGGAGTTAAGGCACTTGGCTGTATGGAGATATTCCAAATGTTTATGGTCGGTCCAGACCAAGAATGGCTGTTCTGCTCCTTCAAGCCAGTGCCTCCACTCTTCCAACGCCATCTTGACCGCCAGGAGTTATCGGTTGCCTACGTTGTAGTTCCTCTCTGCAGGATTGAGACGATGGGACAGGAAGGCACAGGGATGAAGCTTTTGGTCTTGGGCAGATCGCTGGTACAGGATGGCCCCCACTCCAACGTCAGAAGCATCACCTCTACCACAAATTGACAAGACGGGTTCGGATGGATGAGGATGGGTGCTGTTGTGAACCGATGCTTCAGGTCCACAAAGGTTTGTCGACAGCTGGAGACCATGTGAACGGTACTTTGGGGCAGGTGAGTGCAGAGAGGGGGGCAGCCAGGTTGCTGTAAACCAGAATGAAACAGCGATAGAAGTTAGCAAAACCTAGGAATCGTTGCAACTGCACCCTGGACGTAGGTTGAGGCCAATCCACCACTGCTTTCACCTTTCCAGGATCGATCTGGACATTACCCTCAGCAATGACATAACCCAGAAAGGCGATTGTAGAGCAGTGGAACTCACACTTCTCGGCTTTCACAAACAATTTGTTCTCCAGGAGGCGCTGAAGGACCTGCCTGACATGAAGAACATGTTCTTGGGCCAACCGGGTAAAAAACAGGATGTCGTCAAGGGAGACGAACACAAAACGGTTTAGTATGTCCCGGGGCACATCGTTTACCAAAGCCTGGAAGACAGCAGGGGCGTTGGTGAGACCAAACGGCATGACCTGGTACTCATAACGTCCTCTGGCTGTGTTGAAGGCTGTTTTCCATTCATCCCCTTCACGTATCCGAACCAGGTGGTAGGCATTCCAAAGGTCCAGCTTGGAAAAAATGGTGGCTCCCTGGAGAGGTTCAAAAGCCGAGGAGAGGAGTGGTAGGGGGTACCAATTTTTAACTGTAATATCATTCAGTCCCCGGTAGTCAATGCACAGACGCAGGGCAGGGTCTTGTCCTTCTCCACAAAGAACAACCCTGCGCCGGCAGGAGATACAGACGGACGGACGGCCCCAGTAGCCAGAGACTCCTCTATGTACTCCTCCATAGCCTTGGTCTCTGGCCCAGATAGAGAATATAGCCGACCCCGAGGTGGTGTGGTGCCTGGAAAAAGATCAATGGCACAATCAGAAGGATGGTGTGGGGGAAGGGAAGTAGCATGTGCCTTACTGAAATCTTCAAGGAGGTCATGGTATTCAGTGGGAATGGCAGAAACATCCAAAGCCTTGCTAACGTCCTGAGGAAGACGTCTCGGGGAAGGCTGTGCAGATTGAAGACAGTGGGAATGGCAAAATGGGCTCCAACCCAGGATGGTTGGATGGCTGTCCTCAGATAATGGTGTGACACTGGTGGATAATAAATCCACTGTGAACAATTAGGTGAATATACAGTATCAATATCTTAATTGGCCTGCCATACTGCTTGTAAGTGACTTTCCCATGCATTAGTGCTAGGAGATTATTGTCTCAGATCGATTGAGATCACACTGCTGCTCCAAATATGAACCCCATTCATCTTATCTGCAGAACAATACAACCCACGTTCCCCCGTCTCTCTGCGATGCTGAATTGTCTTCAGCAGGCCAATATGGGGCTAATGAAAATCTACTAGCTGAAGGCTGGGAGAGGCAGATTGTTTGAGAGCTTTGGTCTGTGCACAGGGCTCAGAGCCTTAGCTCACAATACAGGAAAATATAGCAATTTGATGCAGAGGCAGAAACCACTGTAAATATCACTGCTCCCCTAACTTAGACACACAGCCAACAAAGATCTCTAGCTATTATTAGATTAGGCAAAAGTGCAGATATCTGTGTACCTAGACTATTGACAAAAGACATGTGAGGAAAACAAGCATGGTATTTTGTCTGGTCCATTCTATTTTAGACTTATGAGGTTGGTTTTATTCACAGACATGGAGAGCAGCATCAAAGGATGAGAAGCTTTACAATAAAGTGGGTTAACTGGTCTAAATATACAGTTTTTAGCAATAGGCAGGGCATCGTCCACCTAGCAGGATAAACGACCCTGGTGAAAGTCTACTTTTAAATTATCCATATCCCCATTGACTCCAGAAATGACTGTCTAATGCTATTTATCCTCTCGTTGTTTCTTCCACACTTTTAATGAGTCAATATCTCTGTGGTGATGGATCACTTATACCAACCACTATGTAGCAATACCTGTAAACACCCACCTTACACATTCACTGTCGGACCCCCTCACACAGCTGTGGCACCACCATCATCACCACCTTCATCATCCATCAACATCCTGTCCACACACCTGTTGACCCGAAGTACACAAATGAAATGCTCCTGAAACTACTCTTCCTTGATCTCTCTGCTTCTTTCATCTCTTTATCCTTTGGCATCTCCAGGGAGACCCGCATGGGCCGTGTCTCGGGGGCTGGGCTGGGCTGGGGAATACATTGCTTTTGTCAGGCTCCATTTCACCTAGCAGTCTGATCTCATAGACTAGCATAACATAGTAAACATAAATCTGAGATAGTGAAATTAGAATATGTTACGTTTGGTATGGCTACATAAGACAGAAGGTTACTTAAGGCAAACAATGAAAGGAGGGTGGTTGGTTGGTTGTAACATTCTCTGTTTCATGGAAACATGGCTCACTCGGGATATGTTGTCAGAGTCGGTACAGCCACCGGGTTTCTTCATGCGTCGCACCGACAGAAACAAACACCTCTCTGGTAAGAAGAAGGGCGGTGGTGTATTCCACATGATTAACGACTCATGGTGTAACAATAACAACATACAGGAAGTCAAGTCCTTTTGTTCACCTGACCTAGAATTCCTTACAATCAAATTCTGACCGCATTATCTCCCAAGAGAATTCTCTCCCCCCCCCAAGCAGATACCTCGTCGGCCCTGAAAGAACTTCACTGGACTCTATGTAAACTGGAAACCATATATCCTGAGGCTGCATTTATTGTAGCTGGAGATTTTAAAAACTTCGTAGTTTAATAGCAATTAAATAAATCACTTACTTTTGAAAATCTTCCTCTGTTTGCAATCCAAAGGGTCCCAGCTAAAACATGAATGGTCGTTTTGTTAGATAAAATCCTTCTTTATATCCCAAAAAGTCAGTTTAGTTGGCGCCATCAATTTCAGTAATCCACTCGTTCAAAATGCAGACAAAGATTCCAAAAAGCTATCACTAAACTTAGGCCAAACAAGTCTAACGACCTTTCTATTTAATCCTCAGGTACTCTAAAATGTAAATAAACTATAATATTTCATACGGAAAGCAGTATGTTCAATAGGAAAGGAAAATTAGTAAGTGCGCACCCTCTCCCTCGCGCGCCGAAAGACGGATTTTGTTCCGGTGCTCTCCTCACCAAACTCCAAATTCTTGCTTGTTTTTCAAAAAACAAGCCTGAAACCTTGAATAAAGACTGTTGACATCTAGTGGAAGCCATAGGAATTGCAATCTGGGAGACGGATTTACATAGAAACAATTGGTTTCCATTGTAAGAGCCTGGGATCTAAAAAAAAATAAAAAAAAATTGATTTTCTTCTGATTTTTGCCTGCCATATCTATTCTGTTATAGTCTCAGACATTATTTTAACAGTTTTAGAAACTTAAAAGTGTTTTCTATCTGCATATCCTGGCTTCTGGGCCTGAGTAACAGGCAGTTTACTTTGGACACATCAGTCAGGTGGAAATTCAGGAAACTAGACCCTATCCCTAACAAGTTTTAACTTCTTATGGATAGGGGGCAGCATTTTCACGTTTGGATGAAAAGCGTGCCCAGAGTAAATGGCCTGCTACTCAGTCCCAGTTGCTAATATATGCATATCATTAGTATATTTTGATAGAAAACACTCTGACGTTTCTAAAACTGTTTGAATGATGTCTGTGAGTATAACAGAACTCATATGGCAGGCAAAAACCTGAGAAAAAATCCAACCAGGAAGTGGGAAATCTGAGGTTTGTAGTTTTTCAACTCATCGCCTATCGAATACACAGTGGGATATGGGTCATGTTGCACTTCCTACGGCTTCCACTAGATGTCAACAGTCTTTAGAACCTTGTCTGATGCCTCTACTGTGAAGTGGGGCCGAATGAGAGGGGAATGAGTCAGAGGTCTGTCAGCAGCCACGAGCTGGATACGCTCGTTCACGTGAGAGGTAGCTCCCGTTCCATTTTCTTTTCTGAGGACAAAGGAATTCTCCAGGTGGAACATTATTGAAGATTTATGTTAAAAACATCCTAAAGATTGATTCTATACTTAGTTTGACATGTTTCTACGACCTGTAATATAACTTTTTGGACTTTTTGTCCGTACTTTCCGCTGGACTTGCACGCGCGTCGTGAGTTTGGATTTGTTTACCAAACCCGCTAACAAAAGGAGGTATTTGGACATAAATGATGAACTTTATGGAACAAATCAAACATTTATTGTGGAACTGGGATTCCTGGGAGTGCATTCTGACGAAGATCATCAAAGGTAAGTGAATATTTATAATACTATTTCTGACTTATGTTGACTCCAACATGGCGGATGTCTTTTTGGCTTGATGGGTCTCTGAGCGCCGTACTCAGATTATTGCATGGTTTGCTTTTTCCGTAAAGTTTTTTTTAAATCTGACACAGCGGTTGCATTAAGGAGAAGCATATCTTTAAATCTTTGAATAACACTTGTATCTTTTATTAATGTTTATTATGAGTATTTCTGTGATTTGATGTGGCTCTGTGCAAATTCATGGGATGTTTTGGAGGCAAAGCCAAATGTAAACTGAGGTTTTTGGATATAAATATGAACTTGATCGAACAAAACATACATGTATTGTGTAACATGTTGTCCCGGGAGTGTCATCTGATGAAGAATATCAAAGGTTAGTGATTAATTTTATCAATATTTCAGCTTTTGTGACTCCTCTCTTTGGTTGGAAAATCGCTGTATGCTTTCTATGACTAGTTGCTGAACTAACATAATGATATGTTCTGTTTTCGCCGAAAAACTTTTTTGAAATCGGACACTGTGGTTGGATTAACGAGAATTTTATCGTTAAAATGGTGTCTAATACTTGTATGTTTGAGAAAATTGAATTATGAGATTTCTGTTGATTGAATTTGGCGCCCTGCAATTTCATTGGCTGTTGGCGAGGGGTTCCGCTAGACAGGTTAACAAAGCTAATTTGAGAACAAAACTACCTAAATTCTACCAGCACATTGACTGTTGTACCCGCTCAAGCAAACACTCGACCACTGCTACTCTAACTTCCGTGATGCATACAAGGCCCTCCCCCGCCCTCCCTTTGGAAAATCTGACCACGACTCCATCTTGTTCGTACCGTCCTATAGGCAGAAACTCAAACAGTATGTACCCGTGACTAGAACCATTCAACGCTGGTCTGACCAATCGGAATCCACGCTTCAAGATTGTTTTGATCACGTGGACTGGAAAATGTTCCGGGAAGCCTCCGACAATAACATCGATTTATACGCTGACTCGGTGAGTGAGTTTATTAGGAAGTGCATTGGAGATGTTGTACCCACTGTGACTATTAAAACCTACTCCAACCAGAAACCGTGAACCACTGCATTCAACCATGGAAAGAGGTCAGGGAATATGGCCAAATATAAACAATGTAGTTATTCCCTCCGCAAGGCAATCAAACAAGTGAAATGTCGGTATAGGGACAAAATGGAGTCGCAATTCAACGGCCCAGACACGAGAATTATGTGGCAGGGTCTACAAGGAAATTACGGACGACAAAAAGAAAACCAGCCACATCATGAACCCCGACGTCTTGCTTCCAGACAAGCTAAACACCTTCTTTGCCCGCTTTGAGGATAATACAGTGCCACCGACGCGGCCCGCTACCAAGCACTGCACCCCCCCCCCCCTCTCCTTCTCCGTGGCCAAAGTGAGTAAGACATTTAAACGTGTTAACCCTCGCAAGGCTGCTGGCCCAGACGGCATCCCTAGCCGCATCCTCGGAGCATGCGCAGACCAGCTGGCTGGTGTGTTTACGGACATATTCAATCGCTCCCTATCCCAGTCTGCTGTCCCCACATGCTTCAATGTGGCCACCATTGTTCCTGTACCAAAGAAGGCAAAGATAACTGTTCAAAATAACTATTGCCCCGTGGCACTCACTTCTGTCATCATGAAGTGCTTTGAGAGACTAGTCAAGGATTATATCGCCTCCACCCTACCTGCCACCCTAGACCCACTTCAGTTTGCATACCGCCCCAACAGGTCCACAGACAATGCAATCGCCATCACACTGCACACTGCCCTATCCCATCTGGATAGGAAGTTAACATACACATAGGTTGGAGTCATTAAAACTCATTTTTCAACCACTACACACATTTCTTGTGAACAAACTATAGTTTTGGCAAGTCGGTTAGGACATCTACTTTGTGCATGACACAAGTCACAAGTCCAACAATTGTTTACATACAGATTATTTCACTTATAATCCACTGTATCACAATTCCACTGGGTCAGAAGTTTACATACACTAACACTAAACAACTACCTCTTTACCTGCTGTATTTATTTATTTATTTTGCTCCTTTGCACCCCATTATTTCTATCTCTACTTTTTCTATCTCTACTATCTCTACTCTACTTTTTTTTTTTTTTACTTGCTATATTGTATTTACTTCGCCACCATGGACTTTTTATATTTTTATTATTTATATATATATTTTGTTTGCCTTCACCTCCCTTATCTCACCTCACTTGCTCATATTGTATATAGACTTATTTTTCACTGTATTATTGACTGTATGTTTGTTTTACTCCATGTGTAACTATGTGTTGTTGTATGTGTCGAACTGCTTTGCTTTATCTTGGCCAGGTCGCAATTGTAAATGAGAACGTGTTCTCAATTTGCCTACCTGGTTAAATAAAGGTGGAAAAAAAAAAAAAAAAAAAAGTTGACTGTGCCTTTAAACAGCTTGGAAAATTCCAGAAAATGATGTCATGGCTTTAGAAGCTTCTGATAGTCTAATTGACATAATTTGAGTCAACTGGAGGTGTACCTGTGGATGTATTTCAAGGCCTACCTTCAAACTCAGTGCCCTTTTGCTTGACATCATGGGAAAATCAAAAGAAGTCAGCCAAGACCTCAGAAAAATAATTGTAGACCTCTACATGTCTGGTTCATCCTTGGGAACAATTTCTAAACACCTGAAGGTACCACGTTCATCTGTACAAACAATAGTACGCAAGTATAAACACCATGGGAACACGCAGCCTTCATACCTCTCAGGAAAGAGACGCGTTCTGTCTCCTAGAGATGAGCGTACTTTGATGCGAAAATTGCAAATCAATCCCAGAACAACAGCAAACAACCTTGTGAAGATGCTGGAGGTACAAACAGCTACAAAATATCAGCAAGGAAGAAGCCATTGCTCCAAAACCGCCAAAAAAAAAGCCAGACTACGGTTTGCAACTGCACATGGGAACAAAGATCGTACTTTTTGGAGAAATGTCCTCTGGACTGATGAAACAAAAATAGAACTGTTTGGCCATAATGACCATCATTATGTTTGGAGGAAAAAGGGGGTGGCTTGCAAGCCGAAGAACACCATCCCAACCGTGAAGCACGGGGGTAGCAGCATCATGTTGTGGGAGTGCTTTGCTGCAGGAGGGACTGGTGCACTTCACAAAATAGATGGCACCATGAGGGAGAAAAATTATGTGGATATATTGAAGCAACAGCTCAAGACATCAGTCAGGAAGTTAAAGCTTGGTCACAAATGGGTCTTCCAAATGGACAATGACCCCAAGCATACTTCCAAAGTTGTGGCAAAATGGCTTAAGGACAACAAAGTCAAGGTATTGGAGTGGCCATTACAAAGCCCTGACCTCAATCCTACAGAACATTTGTGGGCAGAACTGAAAAAGTGTGTGCGAGCAAGGAGGCCTACAAACCTGATTCAGTTACACCAGCTCTGTCAGGAGGAATGGGCCAAAATTCACCCAACAAATTCACCCAAAATTCACCCAAGTTAAACATTTTAACGAAAATGCTACCAAATCCTAATTGAGTGTATGTAAACTTCTGACCCACTGGGAATGTGATGAAAGAAATAAAAGCTGAAATAAATCATTCTCTCTACTATTATTCTGACATTTACATTCTTAAAATAAAGTGGTAATCCTAACTGACCTAAAACAGGGTATTTTTACTAGGATTAAATGTTAGTAATTATGAAAAACTGAGTTTATTAAATGTATTTGGCTAAGGTGTATGTAAACTTCCGACTTCAACTGTATATATTTGAATGGGAAGAGATTGTCACTAGCAGACATGGTTACAGACCCAACAACAATATATAGTATCCACTCCTTGTGAAGGAATGCACATGAGCTAATTATAATACACAAAGTCAGCAAAACAATGAAATCATTCTGTCATTACCTAAAATTATGAATAAGATACTAATGAGATAGGCCTACACCACATGACCAAAAGTACGTGGACACCTGCTCGTCTACGATCTCATTCCAATCTCATGGCGGCTGCTTGTCCATTGAAACCCATTTCATGAAGCTTCGGACGAACACTTATTCTGCTGACGTTGCTTCTAGAGGCAGTTTGGAACTCGCTAGTGAGTGTTGCAACTGAGGACAGACCATTTTTACGCGCTACACGCTTCAGCACTCGGCGGTCCCGCGGCTAAGCTGTTGTTGCTCCTAAATGTTTACACTTCACAATAACAATAACAGTTGACCTGCTCTAGCAGGGTAAAAATTGGACGAACTGACTTGTTGGAAAAGTGGAATCCTCAGACGGTGAAACGTTGAAAGTCACTGAGCTATTCAGTAAGGTCATTCTACTGCCAATGTTTGGCTATGGAGATTGCATGGCTGTGGGCTCCATTTTATACACCTGTCAGCAATGGGTGTGGCTGAAATAGCCGAATCCACTCATTTGAAGGGGTTTCCACATACTTTTGTATATATAGTGTATATAAGCAATATAACAATTGAGATGTACAAACTATGGCATAAGGGAATGATGAGCGGATAAGAGGCAAGCCGTAATTTCGAAAAAGACATTAATGAGTGAGCTAAGATGGACGTCTTGAGATGGTTTGGGATGAGTTGGACCACAGAGTGAAGGAAAAGCAGCCAACAAGTGCTCAGCATGTGTGGGAACTCCTTCAAGACTGTTGGATTCCTCATGAAGCTGGTTGAGCGAATGCCAATAGTGTGCAAAGCTGTTGTCAAGGCAAGTTGTGGCCACTTTGAAGAATCTAAAATATAAAATATATTTTTATTTGTTTATCACTTTTTTGAGTTACTACATGATTCCATATGTGTTATTTCACAGTTTGTATGTCTTCACTATTATTCTACAATGTAGAAAATAGTAAAAATAAAGAAAAACCCTTGACTGAGTAGGTGTGTCCAAACTTTTGACTGGTACTGTATATACTATTTCATTTTTAGCTAAACAGGTGGGGCTT
This sequence comes from Salvelinus alpinus, assembly GCF_045679555.1. Taxonomy (NCBI): domain Eukaryota; kingdom Metazoa; phylum Chordata; class Actinopteri; order Salmoniformes; family Salmonidae; genus Salvelinus; species Salvelinus alpinus. The sequence continues at coordinate 30,837,583 of NC_092098.1, read as the reverse complement.
GAAAAAGGTGGGATTCTTCGTAACATATCATATGTTCTGCAAATTCGTAAAATATTGTATATTTTGCAAATTCGTATCGAATATCATACAAATTGTAATCACAAATTAATAGACTTCTCAGGTTAACGTACAGAATAATATGAAATGCTCCAAGACCAGGTTTCCCCTAGATGCACCCCCTTCCCCTCTCCACTCCACTCCCGTCCCCTCCCCTCCCCTCCCTCCACCACCGTGGGGAAGCGAATTTAACAATTGGTTAAGATCAAGGCAGAAGGCTCCCTGTCACGACTTCCACCGAAGGTGGTTCCTCTCCCTGTTCGGGCGGCGCTCGGCGGTCGGCGTCGCCGGCCTACTAGCCATCACCGATCCATGTTTCCTTTTCCGTTTGTTTTGTCTTTGGTTCATTCACACCTGGTTTTCATTTGCTTTAATTTCTGTGTGTATATTTACCCCTGTTTCCCCGCTTAGGTTTGTGCTGGATTATTTTTCTTGTTGCTTGTGGAGGCTTTCCTCAGTGTATTTCGCGTGTGGTTATTATAGTAAGGTGCGTTGTGTTTTTCCGCCTTACGGGAGTACTGTTAGTTCCCATTGTCTTGGGCGTTGTTTTGGGGTATTGTACTGTACCGTGTTTTTGGACTTGCCTTTATTAAAATATACGCTACACTGACATCTCTGCTCTCCTGCGTTTGACTCCTCATCTACCTTCAGTGCGTAAACGCAACACTCCCTTTAACTTCTTTGTCTGGGCCAACTTATCTCCACCGCTGACCTATAAAATAGCTCTACAGAGTGCCGACAAACTGACTTTCTCATTTAATGATCTATTCAGCTATGCCCACTTAGGTAAAGATACTCTTGCAAATGAATGTCTTTGCTCCAGGCTGTGTGTGCTGTGTGTGCTGTGTGTGTGTACAGCCGCACAGGATGCATTTGCTATTAACTGTCTTTATAAATTTGTAACTGATCCTTAGTCATTGGTTGCATATCTCAAAGTGCAGGGTGCTTGGTTATGAAAGTTAATGAGGATAATGTCCACACACACACAGAACCATTAAGCCATTTCTGGCCTGATAGCTACTGAGCAGATAACAAAAGTGAAATAATAAATTCAATATGAGTATGAATATGAATAGAATTAACATGTCAGTGAACCATACACTGACACTGAACCACACACTGACACAGAAAGGAAAAGCAGACACAAAACTGTGAATATATCAAGGGATTGACACCCTTCCACAGTCCATTGTTCATATATCTTGGCAGCACCAGCCCTCAGCTCAGTTAATGACAAACGCAAGGAGCTCTTATCTGCACATCTTGTAACTTAAACCAAGGTCACAGAGCAATAGTTACACAGAGGATTGCATTAAATCTGGAGAGACACTTCTTGTGTTTTCCAATTACACAGATTCCTCATTGGCTAGACATGGGTTATGGGTCCCCACTCCCCATTTCCCTACATACATGCGCATTGCAAAACAATTGCTATATTTTTTATGTGATGATTTAAGATATGGTGTGATTGTGACTTGACTTGCCATTTTATTAATTAAATAAATGTCATTATATTTAACCCAATTTCGTTGCCAATTTTCCATTTGTCTTTAGCTGTCAACAACATCATACAGTATCTTCCCTTTAATTTTCTGGTCAATGATTTAGAATGTCTGACAGTACATTATTAGTCATTGGAGATAGTAAATCAGGGTGTGTGTATAAAGCAACAACAATCATATATGGAACTACAAAACAAACCATGAGGTCAGAGAAGGAAAAAAATGTGACAAGGAGCACTTGTTGCCATACCTACCCCTGGTTTGGTGGGGTAAATAGGTGGAGTTTGTCCTACACCTGAAATAAAAGCTGACCTACAGGTAGCCAAGAACTCATTGAAGGAGTTTTCTTCCTTCTCTCTCCTTTTTGTTCTCACAAACTGTCCTAAATATAATTATGCCAAAGTTCAATGTGCATAAGCAAGGGCAATAGAGGAGTGGGGACATTGTGGAACTCTCCAGGAAGGGTATTACAGCAGGTTCATGTTGCAGATTATAACTACTGAGAACAAGTGAAGCCACACACCTGAGAAGGCAACAACACTAAATGTGAGTATACACCTTCCTTGTATTTTTAAGATCTAGAGGGGTAAAAGTAATTTAATGACAAAAGACATTCTACAAAAAGTGTTGCTGCCTGCTGAGTTAATTTACAACTTCACATAATTGCTTATTAACCCTGGAAAACAATAAGGAAAAGAATATTCCTAAACTTTCCGTCACAAGGAGCTCTATTTTTGTACTTGCGGTGTCATGCTAACTGACAAATAAAGAATCTTAGATTTACAAAAATGTAATGGTTTTGCATATAATATTAGAGACCCTGTTTGAATGTACAGTAGGGAATACATACAGTATTACACAATATTTTGACATTTGAGGAAATGTTTTTGGCTCAGTGATGTACTGTACATATGTCAACATCAGATGGAGGACATATCTGAAAGGTTAGTCACATATGCTCGTTGTGAAATTAGGTGTGTGGAGATATTTTATCAATCTCCTAAATCCTGGATTAAACCAACTACCGTAGCTCCAGTGAGAATGTTCTTGTTACTGACATTTGTTCAAATGCCAGTTAATGCTTGAACTATTCCTGAACTGTGTTACCTACTGTGTCCTAGTTTGTTGCCATTGACTAACATTGTTACTTCTTCCTTTTCACCCTCACTGCTTGCCATGCAAATAGGGTGACAAACTGCCAACCAAAGAGAACACACTTAAGACCAAGATGACCACCAAGAAGGCAGATTTCCAGCGGAGGATTGTCTCCAAGGATGGACACAACCAAGTGCGCATTGACAATGTGGAGGGCATGGTAAAGCTCTATCTCCACGACATCTGGACCACGGTGGTGGACATGAAGTGGCGCTACAAGCTCACACTGTTCTCCTCCACCTTCGTCATGACCTGGTTCTTCTTCGGCGTAATATTCTACTTCATCGGCATGGGCAACGGTGACTTCAAGGGTGAGCTGCTGTCCAACCACACGCCGTGCATCATGAATGTTGAGACCCTTACCGGCGCCTTCCTCTTCTCCCTGGAGTCGCAGACCACCATTGGCTACGGTTTCCGCTATATTACCGATGAGTGTCCGCTGGCCATCTTCGTCCTGGTGGTCCAGCTGGTCACCACGGGCCTGGCTGAGATCTTCGTGACCGGGGCCTTCCTGGCCAAGCTGGCACGACCCAAGAAGCGGGCCGAGACTATCAAGTTCAGCCAGTCGGCGGTGATCTGCCGGCATGATGGCAAGCTATGTCTGATGGTGCGTGTGGCCAACATGAGGAAAAGCCTGCTGATCCAGTGCCAGCTGATCGGCAAGCTGCTTTCACCCAACGTGACCGAGGAGGGCGAGAAGACTCTGATCCACCAGACAGCTGTGGACTTCTACATGGACTCATGCGGGGAGTGCCCCTTCCTAATCCTGCCCCTCACATTCTATCACGTGTTGGATGAAGGCAGCCCGCTGGCGGGGCTGACCGCTGAGAGGTTGCGGACGCGCGACTTTGAGCTGCTGGTCACCCTCAACGCCACCATGGAGTCCACGGCAGCCACGTGTCAGAGCCGCACATCGTTCGTTCCCCAGGAGATCCTGTGGGGCTACGAGTTCAAGCCCGTGCTCTTCAGCACCCCCAGTGGCCGGTACGTGGCCGACTTTAACTTCTTTGACAAGGTGCAGTTAAGCAGCGACCCGACACTCCTCAGCAACAACACAGAGAAGCTGAAACTGGAGGAGGTGTACAAGAAGGAATAAGGGAGGACACTCAAACATGTTGGACACACTGGTAATAAGCATGATCCACTTTAATGGTTGTTTTACCATAGTTACTGTCTAGAAACAATTTGGAAATACACCCAGCTAGCAAATTTGGTTCCTTGGAAGTTGTGGGAACGTATGTTTTTGGTTTCACATTGGTTATGGGAATGAAGCCATATGTTTCCATAAGTTGAACATTTTGCCTGTTCTGGGAACATTTATTTTTAGGTTGCAGGAAGGTCCTGAGAACGTTTTACTCTGGTTCCTTTAAAGTTTTTCTTTCTGGGAGGTTTTATTAAACCTAAAATTACAGGTTATTTGGAGGTTTTTGAATAACTTCCTTAAAATGGTCACTGAATGTTTCAATAAGCCTTTTAATAACACTGCTAGCTTATTTTGGGTTAATGAACTCCAAGCTTTTCCTTAATCATGCAAACACATTTATTTTTTAGTGTGACACAGCATCAGTGGGATTTGAACCTTTGATCTTCTGATCTCTATCCATGGAATTAGTCCACTGCGCCATCAGGAAGGAGCTAACATGGCATATTTTTTACACATACAAAGCTGTTAATTTTAGTATGCTCGTACAGACCTCATTTCAAAGGAAACGAGAACTCATTAAGATTAGGTGTGCGGCCAACACACCTGAACACACTTAACAAGATACAGGCTAGAGAGAGTTTTGTAGATGCTGAGAACAGAATGTATATGTTTTTAAATATCAATCTTAGAACGTTCTCTAAACGTCACAAAAGTTTACTTGAGGATTTGTGTAGAATATATTCTTAACATTCTCTGAACATTTTGAGAACATGACTTTAAATATAACCATGAGGAAGCCTGTAGGAAACATTATGCTGAAGTACTGAAATTCCCACAGAATACATTTTTTTCTTAATATTCTTGGAACAATTCGAGAATGTGACTTTGAACATGACCATGTGCACCCACACATTGACTCCCTGTATATAGTCTCGCTATTGTTATTTTACTGCTGCTCTTTAATTACTTGTTCCTTTTATTTCTTATTGTTATTCATATTTTTTAAACTGCATTGTTGGTTAGGGGCTTGCATTTCACTTTAAGGTCTACACCTGTTGTATTCGGCGCATCTGACTAATACAATTTGATTTGATTTGAGGAACTGTTATGCTGAAGTACTGAAATTCCCACAGAAGAACGTTGTTTCTTAACATTCTCTGAACTATTTGAGAACATTCCCAATGTCAAACCAGTTGGAGAACGTTTCTAGAACATTACCACCATTAAAATGAAATGTTTGAACTTTTAGGAAACGTTCTGTTAAAGTAATGAAATACCAAGAAAATAAGTTCCTTAAATGTGCTGAGAATGTTCCAAAGAAACTATCTTGCATCAATCCCAGAAAGTTGTGGGAAGGTTGTTTCTAAAATAACCATAGGACAACCACGCTCTCAACAAGCTCTAATAACCATATGGTTCTCAGAACGTTATGTGCTAGCTGGGCATAGTACGGAAATATATATGTTTGTATAACTCATAAACCTAATGAGTGAATGCTGACAAATTTAGGCAAAAAAAATAATGTTCCTGATCAGTGTGCATCTGGTAAGAGTACATTAATGTGCTGTGTACAGTATATTTGGCATATTGTTTGTATTTACAAGCTTTATAATAGGAGTATATGGACATGCATTCAGAATAAGGACTGTGTCTCAGGTGCTGGTGTTTGTGTAATTTAATTTGTGGCAGTAACTGTTGCTGTATTAGAAAAAATTATGGAGGATTCCAGGAAAACAGATTCAAGATGTTGTTTCTTTTTATCACTCAAGTTGTATATTTTAATGAATTATACATATTTCACTCAAAAGGTAGATGGGGATGTAACAAAACTAGTTTGAGATAATGGCTGTGTAATGCTTAAAAGCTGTGTTCCATTATCTCTGAATAAACCATTGGCTTTCAAGAATATATGATCCATATACCATAATGAGATTGAAGGGATGTTTTTATCTAAAAATAGCTCTATAAAATTCCATTACCCCCATCCCACACTGCTCTACTCCTCATCTCTGTTGTTGTGGCAACACTCAGGGTAGAGCCAATGAGGTTTGTCTTTTGGTTGTTGGCACACATCGACTGTGTTGGGTCAAAATAATGGGGGCAACTCCTCTTTATACTGCATGCAGACAGGGCACAATAACACACAATCTTTCACCTTCCAAGACAAGAGAGGACAGCACTTTGGTTGAAGATACTTTATTAGAAATGACACAGTAGAAAATCTATCAAAGTATATCATTTTTATGGTCCCTTTAGTAAACAATCTCAGTATCTCAGTCCTGTTTCTCAGCTTACAAGGCTGGCAGCTTATAAGTGTTCTACCCAAGCCTGCATCCCATAAAATAATACTGAACAGGTCTGAAATTACTTGCCTGGCCGACACAATCAGTTTTATATTAGTATATATAGTTTATGTTGTAAACTGTTTACAGAGCATAAAGTTCAAAGGCCACAACTGTTTTTTCATTGTTTACTGCCTTCTTTAGTCTATTTCAATGACATTTCTGTCACTATATCTATTATAAAAACATTGTCTGTGTCTTTGGCTGGCTGAGATCAACTCGTAGTGTATATATTGCATAAGTTATACATTTATCATATAAAAAGAAATATAACACTGACTTGTATACTTCAATCTAACAAACGCACAGCGTTCGCGACTCAGAAAAACAATAATACAAAATTGGAACTTTGTAAAATCTCTTCAGCTGAACTGGGAGTTTCTGTGGTAAGTCACTGTGGTCAAGAAAACTCCTCCTTCCTTATAAAAAGATTTGAGGTCACACACAACATTTTACGAATCGTGCTTAATTCCAGTTTTTCAAAATTTCCAAAACACAGATTAATTGATTTCAAGGCACTCTCTTTAAGAATAACAGTCAAGTAAAACAATCTTCCCTTTACGTTCAATAATGCCATATGCACTACTATGTAGTATAATAATACTGATAAGACATAAGGCAGTTTATATCCAAAGGAATAATACTTAATTTTTCACATATTTCAGTGTCTTTCATGATCCGCCGTCCTCTCTGATGTTGCCCCACCCTTGGTCACAAACAGTCTGTGAGTCCATGCATGGTCATGTGACATGACCATCTAGCACACATCTACCCAAGGTGTTTCCTGCTGGTGCTTGTTTCACAGTTTACTACAGCCAAGTTTAGTACTTCTCCCTACTTCCTCTGAAGTACACACTCATCTGCCACACCACACCCCTCTCCACACTTACATCTTACTTATCTTGCCTCATCTTTACAGTCTTTGATATGTTTACTTCATTAAATAAGGTAGTTTAATAGTTTAAAAACATATATAATAAGTAACTGTTCATGCAGCTATTGTATTTTTGGGGTATATTTAGCGACCTTAATCAAAAGGACATGATCATGTTATATAATCCACTGATAACTCCCTTTTAATTCTACTCAAAGACGTATCTTTAACTGTTCTCAGAAGCTACATGTCGCACAATGCCCTTGGTCATAGTAACGTCCACTATTGCCCTTTTTACATTTACAGTTTTCCCTCCTATATCGTCTTATAGCGACATGTCTGTAGCCCTCCTCTTAATCCTTTACAGAACCTTGAGTTCCCTCACCTGCTCATGCCCTAGACTTACACCAGTTACCCTACCTCTACCAAATTTCTTAATTATTGATCCTGCCCCTGTTTTTGTTTGGTTCTGACACTATCCAAACAGAAACCCTTTGTGTTTTCCCGTTTCTTCCCGTTTCTTCCTCCAGTTTTAGCGTAGCAAGACGCCCTTCCCTTGGCAGGTCTAATAGTACGTGCCCAGGTGGGAGGGCATGTGAGCGCCTGGGTGCCGGGTGTTGGGGTAGATACCTCCGGTGGGGGAGTTCCAGTAGGGGTTGGGGGCAGCAAAGAAGCTGGAGGAGGTGACGGGTAGCGCTTGAGGGTGGGGCGTGACGAAGTTGACCTTCTGCTGGTGTGCATGGTAGGTGCTCATGTAGGACAGATCGGAGGGGTACTTGTACATGGAGGACTCTGGCGGGTGGGGCTGCAGGGCCTGGGCGATGCCGTGGAAGTCAAACTTGTAGGCGTAGCGCTTGCCGTGCACCTTGGTCATGATGTTCTTGTCGTAGTAGTAGCGCAGGGCGCGGCTCAGCTTGTCGTAGTTCATGTTGGGCTTGCTCTTCCTCTCGCCCCAGCGCCTCGCCACCTCGTCAGGGTCGGTCATCTTGAACTCGCCATTGGTGCCCTCCCAGGTGATGCAGCCGGAGTTGGTGCTGTCTGACAGGAGCTCCAGCAGGAACTGCCACAACTGTATCTGTCCCGAGCCTGCAGGCAGAAAAGGTGTCAACACAGTTAGAATTGCTAATACAGGCCGGGATTCAAACCGCACTATGTCGACATCGCACTGCACTTCACTTTCAAAGGCAATTTCCTTGATGTTCACGATCGCATTCAGGGTAAACGCTGCGGATGTCAGCTCAAACATAAATTACCTTTAAAGCTCAAGAGTAGTGCGATGTCGGCGGATTGCGGTTTGTTTGAGTCCCGGCCAACGTCTGGACAGAGACAGGAAGTCAACAGGTGTAACAATTACTTATACAGTCGGGACAGAGTCAGGGAGTCAATATCGTAACAATTATAATACAGTCTGGAGAGAGACAGGTGGTCATCACCATAACAACTACATACAGACATGTTACAGTCAACACCACAACAACAACTTATTGCAACAGTCACCACCATAACAGCTGCTCATATAAATGGTTCCTTTGTTGTAATATTCATTTCTAAAATTGTACATTTTATCTAATGAAGTGATAATCACTCACACCCTCCATAAAACTCACCGGGGTTTGCCAGCCTGCTGCTCGTGGGCCCCAGGATCTGGTAAGGATCTAAGAAGGGAAAAACATTCACATTAGTAGGAGGAAATATTTTATTCAGCTCAATCACCATCTATTTCAGAGTACTGTTCAAGCTAATATCTTACCTAGCTGAGGCCTCTGCTCCTCTGTTTTGGTGACAATGACTGGGGAGGGCTGGGAACCTTGAGGGATAAAGTTCCCAAAATATTAGCAGGGGGTTGGTTTCCTTGAGGGCAATGTTCCAAGTGTATACAGTGGAGAAATATATTCTTATCTTGAGATATACAATTTTCTGTTCTCTGATTCTGCCCAGACTGTTTTGTTTACGTCTAGTCCACAGGCTTGTAAAGATGTACCCTCTTAAATTAATTGTGATGTACGTTGACACATTTCCCAATAGATGAAAAGCAAAGGGAGTGCCATCTTTTGACAAAGGACTGGTGTACAGTACATTGTGACTCCTTACCTTTGGTGGAAGATACAGCTTGTGTAGGCCATCCAGATCTTCTGGCTGCTTCATATGCCAGGTCTGTAAAATAACAGTAATGACAAGTCAACCTGCTGCCTGCAGTTATGAACCTTAACCCTAGATGGCGTTATGATAAAAACAAAAACATGATGAGTGAGTGCATTTCAGTGGGTCACCTCATCGGTCTGAGGTAAGAGTGGTTGATTGCCAGAAACCTTCCATAATACAAGGGGCCTAAACACATAGGCACAACTGCTGCAGTCTGGAGTATTATTTTAAGGGCAGAGGATGCTTGTGTTGAATATAAACAAATTAAAGCACCTTTAAAATATATTTTGACGAACGTCTTCTAAACATACCTTTGTATATGAGTATTTTTGTACAATAATCAACATGTAGTACTTTGTCTGCAAGGTGTGTGGTTCCTTGTTTCTCCTTTACCCATGCACCTTGCTCCTCTAAGTGTAATTGGATGTGCTCACAGTAAGCTCTTATGCCTCATCTACATAAACTTGTAGGAGTGATGAATCACCCACCTGGCCTAGCGGAGACTCTGGGGGAGTTGTCAGTGGGATAAACGGTAGTGTTGGGGAAAATAAAACTTGCACCTCCTGTGGAGAGTGAAAGAGAGGATAATTAATGAATTACGTGAATGATTATGTACCCGTAATGTCACAACTTTTCATGACACATTGACTGAACGTTCCATATCCATGTGGGGAGGGATTTCGTGCAGCACAGGGGTAATTACAGCACTATGCATCAACGTTAGACTTTAGCACATGCCTTCATCTACGCTCTACAGCCACAATGCATTAATGCACCAGCATACAGTAACTTCTGCACCACATAACAAAAACACAGAAATAATAACAACCAGTATCAGATTAGATGACTTGATGCATAATCTGATAATCATATGAATACAAATAAAGCAGTGTGCCTGTACAGTATATAAAAAGTGCACTGAATATACATAGGTGGGCACTGTGTGAGTGTGAGGATACTGTGGTGGCGGGAGCAAAGCCAAAGGTAGAGAAGGGGGGGCAGGGGTCTCCTTACCTGTGTTGCGAGCATGCATTAACCGCGGGGAGTTTTGTAAGGCTTTGTCAACATCATCGGAAGTCAAGTGAGGAAGTGGAGCTGAGAAATAAAACATTCTTTTGAAAAAGAGATGAACCAAAAAAAGAAAACAGCTCAAAACAACCTATGATGTGCAAGGAGTGATGCGTTGGGGGGCGTCAGCCATGATAAACACAGACCTTTAGCGATGCACTAAGGTAAGGGCTGCTCTCAGAACTGCCATAGAGGCAACATTCAACAGGCAAGGAGCAGTACAGGGAGATAGAGGGTGAGGAGAGGGGAAATGGAGTGGGAAAGAACGAGCGAGAAAGAGAGAGCATGTAAGTGTGGAACACATCGCCATAGCGAGAGGGGAGACAATGGCAGGGAGGACCAACCCAAATAAACAGTTAATCACTCGTGCCCACATTTGTCTGTGAGAATCCATCGCTTTTCCCAATTTTCCCTCCTCCAGAGTAAATTCGGCGAGCGTGTGTACACACAAGGGGGAAAGAGGAGCAGAAACCATTACCAAAAACAAAAGGAGGAGAGGGCATTCTTCCTTTCCCCCCATCACTAGTGTTTTTTCCAGTCGAAGAGACCTCAAATACAAAGCCAGCCACCGTCAGGGTCTGTGAATAGTGTAGGTGTGCCTACCCACTCGCTTCAGACCATTTTACATCTAAAGCCAAACAAAAAGAAGTCTTTGGAGACAGATAAGTAGGCCTATTGGCATTTCTCTCTTATCAATTTCAAACTGCCCATAGTATTTAAATGAGTGGATGGGAACTGTTGATTGCACTAAAAGGAATGTATAAGAAAAGGTAATTCAAAAGATTTTTGTGAGACATGTTTCAAGAGAGCTTCAAGCACAGGATTGTGGAATAACACAAACAACAGCCCAGTTCAGAACGTGGTGGTACGCCACTCTAAACTCTGGACTCCTCCAGCTATCTGTCTGTCTGTGTGGTCTGTGTGTCTGGCTATCTTTCTGTTTTGTTCCTCTCTTTCTCCCATCACTTACCTCATCTGTACATCTGTGGCTAAACCCTACCAAAACCGACACTGATATCAAACAAACAAAACCATTAGCAGTCATCATGAGAAGAGTAATGGTTCATTGGAAAGTTGTCTGCACGATCAAATGGAACTTGGACTACCCTATTCTTGGAGAGCAGAAAGAGACAGACTATCAAAGATACACATAATCTCAAGAGTCTGACAAACCTTCTCCAATGACTATAAACAAATACGTCTCTTAAGATGGGTGTCAATTAGGACTTTGATGTAGTATTCTTATCCTCTTCAAAAACATGTTAATGATTTTATTATTGTTACACTACTGCCACCATTAATCCTACTACTACTACCCAACTACTACTACTGTCACATCTACTGCTAACAATTTAAAAACTGTGTGTGTGTGTGTGTGTGTGTGTGTGTGTGTGTGTGTGTGTGTGTGTGTGTGTGTGTGTGTGTGTGTGTGTGTGTGTGTGTGTGTGTGTGTGTGTGTGTGTGTGTGTGTGTGTGTGTGTGCGCAAGTGAACGAGCATGTGGATGACATGCACAAAAAAACGTGTTTGTGTAGAGGGGAGGTGAGGTGCAGTGGACAGGAAAGCAGGCCTTGGAGCAGTGAGTCATTCAGCCAAAGCAGCAGAAGCAGCAGCAACAGGGACTCCTTCACCAGGTTGCATTCTAATCTGTAGTCAAGCAAAATAGCTGAGGCCCTCTGGAGTACGTCAGTGAGAGCTCAGTTTGATTCACACTACACACAGACAGGATTACTGAGGCTCGCTACTGGAAGGCTGCAGGATCTGCCCTTTGCCCTAACTTTAACAAGCTATGACTTTTAACAAGCAGACACTTTGTTAACGGAACAAGTGTATCTTGTATCTCACACTCCCCTTTCTCCTTAATAATCTAGGCAAGTCTGGGTCTAGAGAGCCACAGTGTGTACAGGCTTTGGTTTCAGGCCAAAATGTAAAGCACCTGAGGCCTGCTTACCTTATAACCCCCCAGGACAAGTTTCCTACCTTACCCCTGGTATAGAGGTAAAGAATGGACCACCAGACTACAGCAGCCCTTCAGTAGTAGCCCTTTGTAGCATTTCTCTTTACCACCTGCCAACGCATTGTGTTGGTCAGCTGGGGAAAAGGGACAGAAGGCGGGAGCACGGAGAGGGAGGAGAGGAGAGAGGGATGATGAGGAGGAGAAGGAAGATACTAGACTCACTCTCTCTGAGGTAGTGCAGGTGGGAGAGCAGGATGTCTGCGTTGTAGCTGAGCGTGAGCCTCTGGAAGTCCTCCTTGCTCATCTTGCACAGGTCCTTGCCGTCCATGTTGTGGAAGAGAGCCACGTCCACGTCCAGCAAGCCATACTCCTTAACTGCCCACTCCAGCCACTGGCGTACATGCTCCGTGGACCAGAGTGTGGGATCTGCAAGGCCATGGACACAACATAGAAAGGGGCATGTGTTAACACTATAGAAGGGGTAAGATGCAGCCAGTAGCAACATGTAACTGGAGCAACTTATCCCACCACAGAGAAAGGAGAATGGAAACTCTCATAGTAAACTCTCACGTTTATACTTACTTATTTTCTTACAGTTCATACTTACTCTCATTCTTTATATGATAATAGTTGAGAATACATTTGCAATGAAACTGGTTTTAACAACCAACATTTTCTAAATAAATGTTAATTTGTGCAAATACAGTCCAATTACATGAGTACTGTGTTTAGAACGATGACATTCTCTTTCCCAGAGATAAGACCACTGTTACCAAACACACACACACCTAACAAACTTAACAGGATCCAAAAAACAGCTGACAGGTACAGAAACAAACCACACTGTCGTCTGGTCCTCCGTTCCAGCAATATTTAACAGTACCTGTAACTCTGTATCTGTGTCCCAAATGGCACCCTATTCCTTACATAGTGCACCACTTATGAGCAGAGCCTTATGTGCCCTGGTCAAAAGTAGTGCATCGTATAGGGGATAGGGTGCTATTTAGAACGCAGATGTAACCCTATCTCTCTGAGAACGAGACTACGAGCCTCTAAATAAAAAAATGTTTTGGGGGGGGGCGGCTGGAAGCCAGAGTACTTACACAGGCTCAGAGAGCAAGGGGCAACGGTAACTCATCCCTCGCTACAGAGACACGAGGCAAGGATCAGTTGGGCGAAGGGGAGGCTGGCTGGCACTCGCTCTCCTCAGCCCTCAGGTCTGTCTCAGTGCAATATTGGAGGACTTAACCATCCAAACAATATAGTGGATGTGGCATTAAGCAGTGAATGCACTGTAATGCAGATTGAATTCAGATGGGACAGAAACTATAGAGGGGTGTAATCAAGTACTTCATATTATAAACTGGGTAGTTAGAGCCCTGAATGCTGATTGGCTGACAGCCGTGTTATATCAGACCGTATACCACGGGTATGACAAAACATTTATTTTTACTGCTCTAATTACGTTGATAACCAGTTTATAATAGCAATAAGGCACCTCAGAGGTTTGTGGTATATGGCCAATATACCACGGCTAAGTGCTGTGTCCAGGCACTCCGCGGTGCATCGTGCATAAGAACAGCCCTTAGCCGTGGTATATTGGTCATACAGTATACCACACCCCCCGTGCCTTATTGCTTAATTATATCATAGGCAATACACTTTTGCATAACGTTTCTGTATTCTCTCCAACAATATATTATCCTATATAGCAGAGATGTTGGGTGGGGCTCTAGGGCCTCTTAAAATGCACTAAGGGGTGCATTGTGCATCATATAGGAAGAGATCTGTATGTATTTGAAGTTGAAATGTCCTCCCCAAGTCCCTATACCAAAATATCAGGAATGTGTTTCCTATACGTAGAGCAGAGAAGCCAGTTGAATATTGACCTCCCATTACATTCCGTGGTGCAGTGTGTGGCTATTGTCCTCTAAATGAACAGAAAAAACAGGATGTTCTTAACATGTCGCGTCATTGTCCTTGTCAGCTTCAGTTGGAGAGGAAGTTGCACTATGCCAGAAAAACTGTTGCACAACCTCCAGATAGAGAGTACAGTGCTCCGGGCCGTCAATGGACAGGTTTGTCTTTGGGAAAATTACTCTAAACAAAGTTTCTCTATGGTTATTTTCCATTGGATACATTACTGTGGGGTGGCATGTAGCCTAGTGGTTAGAGCGTTGGGCCAGTAACCGAAAGGTTTCTGGATCGAATCCCAAAGCTGACAAGGTAAAAATCTGTTGTTCTGCCCCTGAACAAGGCAGTTAACCCCCGGTTAGCCATCATTGTAAATAAGAATTTGTTCTTAACTGACTTGCCTAGTTAAATAAAGGTTACACTGTGACAAAGGATCTAGTTTGAGCTTCATGTACACTATGGGTCAAATGTTTTAGAATATTCAAGGGTTTTTCTTTATTTTTACTATTTTCCACATTGTAGACAAGACATCAAAACTATGAAATAACACATATGGAATCATGTAGTAAACAGAAAAGTGTTAAACAAATCAAAATATATTTTAGATTTGAGATTCTTCAAATAGCCACCCTTTGCCTTGATGACAGCCTTGCACACTCTTGGCATTCTCTCAACCAGCTTCATGAGGTAGTCACCTGGAATGCATTTCAATTAACAGGTGTGCCCTCTTAAAAGTTAATTTGTGGAATTGATTGACTTCTTAATGCGTTTGAGCCAATCAGTAGTGGTGTGACAAGGTAGGGGGGTAAACTGAAGATAGCCCTATTTGGTAAAAGACCAAGTCCATATTATGGCAAGAACAGCTAAAATAAGCAAAGATAAAAGACAGTCCATCATTACTTTAAGACATGAAGGTCAGTCAATACGGAACATTTCAAGAACTTTGAAAGTTTCTACAAGTGCAGTCGCAAAAACCATCAAGCGCTATGATGAAACTGGCTCTCATGAGGACCGCCACAGGAATGGAAGACCCAGAGTTACCTGTGCTGGAGAGGATAAGTTCATTAGAGTTACCAGCTTCAGGAATTACAGCCCAAATAAATGCTTCACAGAGTTCAAGTAACAGACACATCTCAACATCAACTGTTCAGAGGAGACTGTGTGAATCAGGCCTTCATAGTCGAATTGCTGCAAAGAAACCACTACTAAAGGACACCAATAAGAAGAAGAGACTTGCTTGGGCAAAGAAACACAAGCAATGGACATTAGACCGTTGGAAATGTGTCCTTTGGTCTGGAGTTCAAATTGGACATTTTTGTTTCCAACCGCTGTGTCTTTGTGAGACGTGGAGTAGGTGAATGGATGATCTCCGCATGTGTATTTCCCACCGTAAAGCATTGAGGAGGAAGTGTTATGGTGTGAGGGGTGCTTTGCTGGTGACACTGTCTGTGATTTATTTAGAATTCAAGGCACACTTAACCAACATGGCTACCGCAGCATTCTGCAGCGATACGCCATCCCATCTGGTTTGGGCTTAGTGGGACTATCATTTGTTTTTCAACAGGACAATGACCCAACACACCTCCAGGCTGTGTAAGGGATATTTTACCAAGAAGGAGAGTGATGGAGTGCTGCATCAGATGACCTGACCTCCACAATCCCCCGACCTCAACCAAATTGAAATGGTTTGGGATGAGTCAGACCAGAGAGTGAAGAAAAAGCAGCCAACAAGCGCTCAGCATATGTGGGAACTCCTTCAAGACTGTTAGAAAAGCATTCCAGGTGAAGTTGGTTAATAGAATGCCAAGAGTGTGCAAAGCTGTCATCAAGGAAAAGGGTGGCTATTTGAAGAATCTCAAATATAAAACATATTTTGATTTGTTTAACACTTTTTCTGTTTACTACATGATTCCATATGTGTTATTCCATAGTTTTGATGTCTTAACTATTATTCTAGAATGTAGAAAATAGTAAAAATAAAGAAAAACCCTTGAATGAGTAGATGTTCTAAAACTTTTGACCGGTAGTGTAGTTCACAAAAAGTGTAGTCATTAAAACCCATATGCACATAGGCCAGGATTTTATTTATTTTTGATGCATCAAGAAGTGACTATCTAATGCAGATCTATGACTTTATATCAAAGAAAAAACAGTGTAGATTCTGAAATATTTACAAAGTTAGCACCTAATTTCAAAGGTGCTTTATTTTGGCTATTCTGATTCCTCTTTTTACCCAAAAGACACAGCACAGCCTCATGGATGTTCCAGTCAGGATTCAGTGTTGTATTCTAGGTGTGTGTCTTTGAACGGGGAACTGATCAAATACTTTTCTCCCATTTGGCAGGGACTCACATCCCCTCTCCACCCTGCTCCTTACGCCACCCTGCTCCTTATCCACCCAGTTGGACAGACACCATAGGAAACCGTCTAGACAAGGAAAAGCACACTCTGCAACAAAACGCTGGGGCTTCTGTGCTGCAGATAACAGGAAGTCTCTCCTTGTGACAGATGAATGTATGTGAGAGACATGAGGTCCCCTAATCGAAAGCAGTGAGTGACTCACATGACTGATTGGGACTGGTATTGAAGGCTCCTTTAACCGCAGAGGGCAATGCCCTGCTTCTCATTCTAAAGCAGGTCCTCTTTAGCTATGTTTACATGTGTACATAGGACACATGAGCTCGTGAGCTAGTTCACATCAGACGAGATGTGATTTTTACTATCATCTCAACTGAAGACAGGTGAGTCGACCCAAGGTAATTGAGAAGATCTAACTAAGAGCTTCAGTTGTCTAAAGAAAAGTGTTCTGGTGTTCAAATCACTGTGGTGTCATTTGATGTGTTAAGGTGCTCTGTTACCTGCGGGAACAATGACACGGCGCTCATTGGTGGTCATGTTGGGGGGAGCGATGTGCTTGTCCTCCAGGTAACTGCTGTAAGTGACAGGGGTGCTGCCCTCTCCTCCACTGGACAGCTTCCCGTTCTTCCCCACGCTGCATTCGTCAGGAGAGTTTCTGTCAGGACAAAACACAGAGGGAGGGAGTGGGGTCAGTCACAGGGAGGCGGAGTCATCCACATATGGGCGGAGTCAATCCCAGAGGGGCGGGGTCAACCACACCTGCAATGCTCATCAAGACTATTGGTTTACCTAACTGGTAACACTACACTGGAACATCTGTTAAACGACTGTTTATAAACCATTAGTAATTTGTTTGTAAACCATTAGTAAAATGTTTGTTGATGATTATCTATCTGTATCTATGTATTATCCCATGCATTCATGTTGACCCAAAAATCTCCCCATAACATTGCTAGTGTGTGCCTTGATGCTCAAACAGAGGAGACCGTGTAATTGTGATGTCAACTCTCCTCCCACCACAGACTGCAAAACAAAGTATTCTCAGATTTTTTGTCTCTACCATTCCAATCCATTATTCTTTCGAATATCCCAGCTATGGCTGCAACCTGTGCCCCGCAGCTCTCCTGAAGCCACATAAAAAGACGGATCTCCACTAAAATAAAGTGGAGGGAGGGAGGCGTGCCAGGGGCCCTGGGCCCCATAAATGACCCCATTCCAAATGACTCTTCTGCCATTATCATAGCTTCTGATTCCCCCGGGGCGCGGCCACCAGATGGGATGGATTACCCATGGAATGTCATATAAATTCATATCAACCTGCTGTGGCCAAGATATGAACCATTTTGGAACCATTTCTTGGAATCTAAGTCATGTGTCAACCAACTGTTGGCCTCTCCTGACCCAGCCTTGATGGAGAGTATGTCCTTGCTACGGGTACAGCCCCCAGATGTATGTGATTTGGGAATAGCTGTTTCAAAGTAAAAACACATATAAGTGATTTATTCTCAGATCTGCTGTTGGAGGGATTTTTTCATCCAGTCGTATTTCAATAATCTTAGTCCCAAAGATTACAGTAACTATTTTATGGCACTATCATAAAGAGACGTTTCATACTTCTTCTGTGAATTAATTGCCTATAGTGCTGTTAGTCCCAAAGACTGTCCAATGACAAAATGTTGATGGTCATTTATTTTTCCTACAGGATTATTCTTATAACCGGAATGATCCAGTTTCCAGATTGTAATGTTAACATGAGACTTTCAACTGAAATTACCACATTGCTGCAAAGTGGACCACCTTAAATACCTTGTTTTTCACTTGGCAGAAATTCTGCCTCCCAAAGGGGGTCTCACTTGTGTCCATAAATGTTAGCAACTTGACTGCAGAAACTAGAGACCCCATTCAATGGGGTTCAGAAGGTCAACATAAAAAATCAGGTGAAAGCTTCACTACAAATATTTCCCGTGGAAGACAATAGCAGACAACTGTTTTCAGCCAAACAGCACAACCTGAGTGATTGCCTTCCTCTTCCCAGAAGATGGAACTCTCATCATTAGGGAATCCATCATTAAGTCAATATGGTATCTGGATCTACGAGTTGAGCAAGGGATGAGAGATGTCCAAGGTGTGACTTGTACTGAAAGGTCCCTCGGAATTTGTCTGATTGAAAAACATTCTGCGAGTTTGAGTTTGACCAAAAAATTTGAAAAGAACGTCTGATACTAAACTAGGCCAAAATAAAACTTTAAATATGAACAGGAAGTTGGGGGGAATTCAAATGATCTTATTTACTATAAAACATACCCCCAAAAAACATTTTCTTTCGCAACACTGTTTTAAGGATCAAAACAAGCCTAGACCAATTCGTTTTATAGAACATTTGCTCATGCACAAATCATACTTCACATGCATTCCCAAAATGTAATGCACAATGCCCATACTTCTACAGTTTCTATCATATTTCATTTCAATCAATACAGAGAGAGAGCGAGAGAAGAAGAGAAAATAAGTAACAGAATTCATCTTTGCTAATTCAAAATGCATGCTTTTTTCTTGCGGCCCAGTTTCAGAAGAAAAACCAAGTATCTTTTGCAATTGGAGAGGGAGACAACGAGATTTCCTTTATGTAATCAATTTACGCTTGCTTGAGTTTAACAGTTTGGGCAGAAGATCATACTACTGCACCCTTCCAAGATTTTATTGTGAAAGTATCTGATGTTCATTTGACTGTGGAGAGCAGCCATGTCACCACATGTGCTGTTCGAAAAATATCACAAGAACTGGGGATGTTATCTATTATTGTGAAATGGATTGAGATTGTATTCAAAGGGCGGCGACTGTGGTAAATTTGAGCTAATTAGCCAAAACAAATGAACTATGTTGTGTTAGAATGTCTGATTAAAGATGAACGCAATGGGATCAATGGAAAACTAGTATATCTGTGTGTCTGAGTCTACTGTGGAAGTCTCAGTGTCTGTGTGTAGACATATGCATTTGTATGTGATGCTGCGAAGTGCGCTGCAGTTCAGCCCTGATTAGTGTGTGTGTGTGTGTGTGTGTGTGTGTGTGTGTGTGTGTGTGTGTGTGTGTGTGTGTGTGTGTGTGTGTGTGTGTGTGTGTGTGTGTGTGTGTGTGTGTGTGTGTGTGTGTGTGTGTGTGTGTGTGTGTGTGTGTGTGCCCGAGCCCGAGCCCATTGGACATAAGTTCACTTACTCTATTGTTTCCCACCCAGTATGAGTCACCATCAGAGGCTTACGGAGTCCAAGCAACTGTAAACTGCTCTCCACTGGGCCCAGACACATGCTAAAACACATTCAACCCTCTATCACTGTAGAGAGAAAGAAAGAGACAGATACAGAGAAGCAAAAACTAGAGACAGATATAGAGATAAGAATGAGAGAGAGAGACAGAGCGAGGTAGACAGAAAGAACAAACAATCCAAGGGAATCCTAGCGTAGAGGAGTGCAGGCGTCTCGTCGACCTTGTCTTGAAGCTAACTTGTTCATTGTTCTCCAGGTTTGGGTCAGCTAATTAATCTGCCAAGAGGTTGGGCTCCCGGGCCCACTTCACTTCCCATAAACCCTGCTGCTGCTCACTGAGGGTACTGGGTGGGGGTGATGGAGGGGGGCATGGGAGGGGAGGTCCACAAACCCATTAAATCCAGATAATGAGGGTAGCCTCAGGACCCCTGCTAGCCCCCATGTCAACATTCCCCATAATAATTTCCATCGCTGAGGCTATCTGTCACCCAGCTGTACCCTTACGCTACCTCCCTTTTCTAAAGCTTCAGCCATAAAAAACCCATTGCCATGCCATGTAACACAATCTTTAAGATTATCAACTCTGGAAACTAGAACCAAACTCCTGGGATGTCGGAGTGCTTTGGAACACTCCGGGTTGAGCTTTGGGTCCCCAGATGCTAGCATACACATGGTGTGTGCACACACAGACACACACACACACACACACACACACACCTGTCTCCCCCCCCCCCTCCAAACACACACATACATTTATTTGGCAGTACAGTAGGCCTCCCTCTAGTAGCCTAGTGATTGGAGGGGAGGATGGTGGTGTGTGCAGGAGCAGCAGTGCTGTCTGTGTTGATCTCCGCTGTAAATCTTCCTCTGCTCCCTGACTCGTCACTAATTGGAACAATCTTTCCCATGTCTCACCGCCAGATAAATAAGGCCCTCTGCCTGGGTGTCTGTGGAGAGGCCTGCTCCAAAGATGGAGATGGCTGTGTGGTGATTGGAGGGTGGCTAGATGGATGAAGGGGGGGTTCTTGCGCGTGTGTGATGTGTTAGAAATATGAATGCAGTGGCGGTCCTTCTATATTTTTTTTGTGGTACAGCTGTTTTGAGTTTGGGATTCCAACAGCAGCGACTCTGTCTTGGATTGGGTCTCAGGCAGCTTTGCCAGTTTTTTTTCACCCACTGAAAACCTCAGTCAAGTTCCTCGTCTGTTTGGCAAGTAGCTTGGCTGCTGGCTGTTACTGTGTAGGCCAGGCGAGACTCTTTACTATTGATGGGCGTAAACAGCAGACGTCCCTTTAACTGACTCTATACCAGCGCATTGAATTTTCTGCCCCCGTAATTCAAAATATTTACATTACGACATTCGATTTCAGGCCGCATCGACCCACATGTTTAAAGTACATTAATAGAAATGCAGACAATAGACAGGAAATCAGGGCCACAGGCAGCCCGGCTGCAGCCCAGTGCACAGTGGACCCCAGGGTGTAAAGCACTGTGTCACTTCGCCCCTTCTAATGCTAGCACTCTCCAGAGCTCACACGATATGGGCCAGACATATGTAAAAGTGAAGCTAAAGGCGGACTGCTGTACCTGTTGCCGTTGACCTGTCCACTGTTGCACTCCATCTTGATGGTGACGCGGGCGGGCGGCTGGGACAGCCAGTCCTGCTGGTGCACCCTGGGGCTCATCTTGGCCGTCTGGCAGTACTCGCTGGCCGCCGCCGCCGCCGCCATCTCAGCCTTGGCGTGGTGGGGCGTTCCGTAGGAGCACTCGAACAGCGACTGGTCCTCACTCACCACCGACAATGCTTCCTGTACGCAGAAAGAAAGCGCAAAGACATATCCCTCTTAGATTTCTATTACAATCAAAGCTCCATTCACTTGGTTTACAATCAACTGGTTCAGATTCATTAAGTGTGGATTTTGGCATGAACCGAGTATGATTGATTTGTGATCCATGGGGCTCTGCTCAAATTGCAGGTAATTTGGGACCGGTCCGTGATTTAAACCCTAAGCTCTATGCACATATGTGGTGGATATAACATTAGATTGCAGTCTGATGAATACCTCCTTGTGCACTCATTGTTTTGTGGGTAAAATGGCAGACAGAATGACCCCTGGAAAACTCACCTGAAAACCAGGCCCCCTCATTATAGAGGGATTACCATGGCCAGTAAAAGTGCTCCAGTTTCATTCACTTCTACCTGGGTTGAATTAGAGCACAGAAGTATACGCTATGATTAAACCAGCAGGGTGTCTACCAGGCTCTATATAAAATATATAAAGACCTCATTATACATGAATAATATCCACATATGATCGACAACATGGGCAAAGAGTACCAATATTAACCAACCTGACCCTCTAAACTACCACACACCCTCTTGATCATTAACGTTTCACAGTCATTTTGTCCAACTTTTTGTCTTCCTCACAGGACAATCGCTATATCCTGGCATCACAGGTCTGAGGTAAGTTCATCCGGTGCCATCTAGATGGGATAGGATGGGATAGGCCTCCTAAAGAGTCTGGGTTACTTCCTGTAATTTTTTGGGATGTTTTCCCCTTTTTTTTCTTAGTTTCCCCCTCTATTTATACAGGTTATTCTCATTGAAATTAAATATATTTTACATGAGAAATCTGTTAGGTTCCCCTGCTAGCCACTGTCGCCCAAAGCCTGCTTTAGGGGGTTTACACTTTTGATTTCTAATTAAATACTCTGTGCCAATGGCATCAAAAAGTCCCAAATCAACAAACATTTCATTAAATGTTTTAGACTTTCTCAACTGTTCAGTATCTCCCTATCCCAACACCCCCAATTTAGCTGTAGAAAGACCTGAGAGTTTTTTTTATTTCCAGGTATTCTTTAGGTTATTGGGTTAGGTCAAGGCATTCTAAGCATATTCAGTCATTCTTGGGGGAAATGGAAATTGAGACTCTACTTCAACTTTCATTCCAACATCCATTTGTTGTGATGTCAGGAGACCACAGTGCAGACCACACTCATGATTATCTCATCACTGGGTATACTCCCTGAAACCACAAGGTCCCCATGTGACCCCACAAGGTCCCCAAGGTCAGGTCCCCATGTGTCCTTCATCCAAGAAAGATGGAATCATATACAATACAAAACGCTTTTAGGATTTGTACATTTAAAGATTAAATGCATGTTCTAGCCAAGGAATTCATTAAATCTTGATTAGTCTAGTGTTTATCCTTCATTTATTTCAAAGCCATTCCTGTCTCCTCCCATCAACCTCAAATGAATGGGATCCAACAGTAAAAATCCATTCAACACCAATGACTAACACAAACACATATTTTCCCACAAATGCCATGACATGGCAACCTGTCTCTAATTTTCCCAGTATTGTTCATAAAATCTCTTAGCCAAATCCTGTATTGCTACATATACCTTAGAGGGCTTCCATCTGAGTCAAACACCAACCCTTCTCTTCTCTCTTTACTCTGAGTTCATCAGCCCTCCTCAACCTGCCCTCCTCTCTCTCTCTCTCGTGAAAGGAGTGCCCCTCCAACATCTCGGTGTAAGTGACCCACCCTGATCTCAAATCACTTAGGAGGAAAAGGAAGCTGTGTCGGAAAGCAGATTAATCTAGTGGGGACTGGTCCTCCCTGATATGTCAGCTGCAAACCACATTACAGAGCAGGCTCGGCACATTGACCGTCATCTGAGAGAAAGGGGGGGGGGGGGGGGGAGAAGAGCGGGTCCAGGGGTTAGAGATAGGGGAGAGCAGAGCATAATATACACGAGGTGACCCCAGCCAGCATGAATAAGGGGCACACACACACAGCTTTTGTTCACCCAATGCAAACAAAACAAAACCACATCCATTCACAGCTAATGTTCAGCCACACAGCTCCATACTTCCTGAGCTTTGATCCTATGGAAAAGACCATAAAGCCAGGAACTGACCAAAAAACAACCAAAAGATAGGCCACAGAGAGATCCGTCATCAATCACAGCTGGGATTTTTGATAGATGTGTAGCCATCGTGTGCCATTTTAATGCAGTCTGTTTACATTGTGTCTGGGAACAACTTACAGATTTAGGATTTTAATGTGATCACCCTGTTGCAGGAGAACTTGCCTGAAATGTAGAAAAGGCTAAACTTGTACTGTATTTTAGGTTTAAAAATGCTTTAGAAGTTTGTAATTTCCACTATGAAAATTCAGAGTTGATTTTCCTTATGAAAAATGTATCAACCCCTACAAAAATGTCCACTAATTATAATCCACATAATAATTCACATTTCTTGTTGCTGCAGGACTATTATTTTCCTGCTGTAGCAAACTGGATTAATTTAAGATCCTACAACTGTAAACACTGGAAACCAGTTATTATAAAATATTTGGCCATCCTGAAGCCAACAGAAATATGTGACAAAATAACATGACACTAAGTACTAGATTTGGCGATCACAACATAGAGAAGATTCAGATATTCCATAAACACCAAGACAAAATGAAGCAAACATAATTCGCCTTTAGATTTAAACTAAACTAGCTTAGATCACAACAACACAGTCTGGCCAGGTCTCCATCTTGCCCCAAACTCAGTACAGTGCATTCCTCTATGGTCCATTATTCCTCTTCTAAGGAAAGTGAGAGATTTTTTCACAACCTTAGTGTCATGGTCAAAGAAAATGAACACAGAATTAGGCAGGGAAGAATGAGGCTGTGCTGAGCCCAGTTTTCCTACCGAACAGTGTCCACCATAGAATAACTCATATAATGTAGACATTCAGGGAGGTCCTCTATGGGAGCGTGTAGTGGAGTTCCAGGGGCTGCAGCATGGCCGTCTGGGTAGGGAAATGAACTGCTGACCAGAGGGCAGCTGGTTCAAATCAGAACTTGAGCCGCTCTGAGGCAGTATAGTAAATTACCCTCCATAAATATTGAGCTTTATAAGTGGAAATTGGTATAGTACACTTAATTTCACCTCATATAATGTTGTCTATATCACATTTAATAACAGTCAAAATCATGTTAGCCTGAGCTGGTTTACAGTACTTTATGGTGGACATTTTGTCCTAAAACATTTATTCCTAAACCTGCTCCAGTGTCATTCTGACATTATAAAGTGACATAGAGAGCCATATTCACAGTGTATGAGTATCTCTAGTCCTGTACTCCCTCTCAATGGAGCCATTGGACCGATTCATGGAGAATGTCCCAGGCAGCCTTCCCAATGAGACATGGTGTGGTGTGGCTGAAGACAGGAAGCTCCCCTTCTCCCAGCATTTCCTGCGTTTAAAGTTCCTGATAGTGGGGGAGGGATATCGGGAGGTGGGGAGGTGGGGAGCGCAAAACAGGAAGTGCTCATCGTTGGCATTTTGATTGTGGCTGAGATTTGGAACACTAATGGAGTTGATGGCCGGATTTAGAGAGGGAGAAATAGAAAGAGAAAGAGAGGGAGTGGGAGGAAGTTCGCCCTGCAATTTCTATACAGCAGGCCATTGGGCAGTTCACCGCAGGTTGACGTTTATTTTAGTCTTGTCCTGGAGGCAGAACTGAGCAATTTCCCCTTAGATAGGCCAGCTGCAACATTGGCAATTGTAATAATTTGCTTTTTGGTCTAAAGGGTTAGGGTTAAGGTTAGGTTAGAAAATCAGATGTCATGGCTTTGTGGCTATGCTATCTAGTGACCACTTTGCAGGGCTGCCTCCAGAACAAAATGCAGTAACATCAGTAGTGCAGGTTATGGCCTTCAATCGGGGGCAACCATTCTGGATGTTGTTTTAGCAGCTCCCTCCCTGATTCCACCAATTATGACTACCTTAATTGTCATCTGGTCAGACAGGCAATATTGGGGTATCCTACTATGAATTGACAGAGACAAACCTTCCCAGTCCAAAACACAAGATCTGTTATTTTTCAAACAGGAAGAACACCTGTGTTACGTTTCCACGAAAGCCATTTTGTTAGCATTGAAAAGCAGTCTGATTTGTACATGACTGCTGGAAAACATGTTTTGTTTTGCAATTGAACACCACAGAGAGAATGTTTTTGCCTCGTAGAGATCCTATGATGAATAACTTCCAGGGGCCTTGATTTGGCAGTAACACGTGTTATGGAGAAAGAGACGGAGCTGTTGCACTTATGTGTGAAACTATAGTACAGGATGAAACTTGGAACGTCAAAAGCCTGGAGAGTTTCAATTTGAAAAGTTATGGGTGTTTTTATTTCCATAGGTCAGTGACAAAGATTGGCCAGAGCCTCAGACCTCACAAAGACACAGAGGTTGGTTGGCCACAACTTCCTGGATCCCCCTCTGGTAGGTGCATTACACACACATATACACACACTATCTGCATTGTTTGTCTCAGTTCTGTCCATAGGCGGGCATGATAAAATGTTTTTGTTTGTGTCCTGATATTCTGATGTGGTTGACTCAATGAACTGAATGCCACACTCTTCATAGTGTAATTAATTGTACATTGTATTAAGTGTATTTATTTTTTACACATTTAGGACTAAAGAAGTGGCTATGGACCAGCAAAGATAACAGGTTGATCTACCAGTGAACATTTATGATTGGTAAGGGATGAGATCTGTTCTTGGATTTTTTTTCTCCCTTATGTTCTATGAACATTGCTTTCTAGGTGTGTACTAGATACTAGAGGACCCAACTCATGACCCTAGGTGAACTGTCTAAGACGATAGACTGTCCACTGGTGCCATAATGTGTCTTCAAGCTGAGAATTGTGTGACTAGTGTGACACTATCAAAACAACATGACGCAGCTTTTCAGTCATGTTGCGTAATGCCCATTTCAGTAAAACTATTCCACGATTGTCTTGTGCTATTGTGACAGAGAGTATCTATGTCAGTTGTTTAGAATATTGATTAAAGTCATCCATAATAATCTCAATCAGGTGCAATGAAGTTCACCACCACCAAACCTGTTCCACAAAAAGCCAGCCAGTGCATCGAGAAGGTGTTTATAAACAGCGGTCACTCTCCTCTCTGCCTGGGACTTCAACTCAACCACGGTCCCAGTGCCACAATATCACTGGTCACAAAGGAGCAAGCTCCCTCTCCAAACATTTGGGTTCTACTTCCATACTGTACCTGTTTACATTGAATACCAGCAAGACAGCTGATTATGTAATTATGGCTTCCCTGCTTTTGGATTATTGCTCACACTGTGATTTGGCTGTAAACATCTTGTGCTGCCACTGGCAGACGCAGAGGGTGGCAATATTAGACGCCATGTTGAATTAGGTTTGCAGGTGACTGACTCCCTAGCAGGACTCTAAATTAAAACATGTAATGCGTAGCACTGGAGCTCCCAACTTTAAAGTTAGGAGCACAACATAAAATGTAGGAGCACCAGAAAATATATATTTATATATTGATTGAGATATAGCCTATGAGTTCCAGCTACTTCTGAAGCACGTTGTGCCCTAGATTATTTGATTCTTGTAAAAAGCAAAAAATGCTTTCCTCCTCTGTCCATTGTCTAATAGGTGTTGTTACAGTAACTACACAAGGGTAATTACTTGATAGACTAACACTAGGAAAGCCATGTCAAAGTATTAACTATTTACTACTACTATTTACCATTCATTTTGATTATGATGTTAACATAGGCATTAATGCAACAATAACAATAGCATGATAAAATGTCTTCAGAGAATTTAAACCTCCCACTATTTCAGTTCCTTCAGCACAGGATTGCATTTTTCATTTCAAAGTATAATTTTCGCAGATGGTTCTTTGACAAATACCTAAGACTCCACCCCCCCCCCCCCAAAAAAAAATACCAATACATAAGAATGCAATTTTTTTGTAAAGGTAAAAATCAAAAACATAATAAATGTTAAAATTGGTGCCTCTCCATAATGAATAAAATGTTCAAGAAATGTAAATTCCGGTTTGTTTTATTTGTTTGTAAGACAAGCCAGGTCAAATCACTTCAGCGTCCGAAAGAACGAAATCTCAGATTTTGTTATTAACCCAAAGATTTTTGAAACCGTACAGCCCATCCGCATAGGAAAAAGGAAATTTGCAAGGAAATCTTGTCGCACCTCTATGGCAGAAGGGTGTTACCCTTCGCCTGCTTGGTCAGTGTTTCTTTAAAGTGCCACGAAAACTAAAACAATGCCCAAGCACTACGGAAAATAACCAATAAAAAGCCAAAACAATAAATAAAAATGTACTTACCTTAATGGTGCTGGCCATATTTGTTCAGGACCTCTCAGTCCTGGTAAAACACACTGGTATAAATTTGAATATAATTTTTTTCTGGTCAGCAAGCTAGTTGAGGTTCCACTAAGCGGTGTTTGGAGCGGATGAGATTGTGCTAACGTTGGGAAGTGAAGTCAGCCAATAGCAGGAAGAGGTTTCTATTGGTTCTGGCCACCGCAACTCGAAGAAACAGGATATTTGGGAGAGAGGAGATAAGAAGGGCTAAAAACAATGTTGTTATTCTTGATGATGTGTGTTAGAAGTTTTTATTTTTAAGTAAGGAGGGGTAAGGTTGTAGAGGGGAGACTAACTAAAGGCTGATCTGAGAGTAGGTTCTCTACTGAGGCAGGCAGATGTGAAGTGTGTGTGTGTGTGTGTCACACACATAAACCGGTGACAGGATGCAAATGTCTGATCATACGATCCATACTTGATACGCTTGCCTGTCATGTGCCTCTATAGAGGGCTAACAGTCGAGGATGGCTACAGTGAGTACAGCACCAACCTCTCTTGCACAGAGCACTCAACACTGTTGCGAAGATCATTTCACCACTTTTGAACAAGGGGCATTTCAACATTACTACACTTAAACCATTTTTTAAAATCAGGTTTAAGTATATTCCAGTAGAAATGAACCTTTATAAACTCACTTAAATAACAGGTCACATGTATGCCTCAATTTAGTAGGCTACCTACATAATAAACAGAAAAACTGAATGTCCACACAATGAATTAATATTCATTGAATTGATAATGAGATGTGAGCGGCCCGGCCCTCCTTTCTTCAGGGGGGTCTGGTTGGGTCTGGAGACTAGAGGTGAGAAAGCAGCAAACCTGAGCAGGCCTGATAAGGAGGTGAAGTCAAGGAGAAAGTCAAGGAGAAAGTAAGAGAGGAAATCAGAGCGCAGCCTGACATCCTGCTGCCGACCTCTGTCAAAACACACCCGTGACTGACCACCCCTGGTCCTGGACGTTGATTACACACACACATACAAACACAAACAGGCGAGGGCAGACCCACTACACTGTGACCTCTGACCTGTGACCACTCTCAGGTGTACAGTTGAACCACAGTTCAGACCAGAAAGCCCTCGAGGTAGTACTCCATTCAACTGACCACTGTGAGGCTCAGGGCCATAGCCATAGCCAGGGTCTGAGTTATATGTAGCTACAGCCATAGTGAGGTTCACAGCATTTGTAAACCGATCGTGGCGTGGCATCATATCATTTACAAAAAGGAATTCTTTTCCAAGAAGGCGTAGTAGTAGGACGTGTGTGTTTGTCTTTGTCTTATCCCGTGTCTTATGCCGTGTAAATAGCCAGACTTTTTCGTATATATCTTAATCTCACTTTCTATCTACGAACTAAATATACTTTCCTGCAACCCGCCTCACCCAATGTGGTACGGATCAGCCTCACCCAGAGCATATCAGACTGCTTCTCTCTACCACATCACCGGATTCCTGCCACCCTGGATCATTACACAGGATCATCACAGCTAGCTAGCTGCAAACGAGTGGCTACTGTTAGCTAACGCCTCTGTCCCGAAGCAAGCACCAGCTAGCCTTGAGCTAGCCTCGAGCTAGGCCCATATACCAGCTAATTCTAGGGCTACAATACCTCCTTTGCCAATTGGCCTGGACCCTTTATTGTCGACACGGAACCCCGCCGATCCATCACGACCGGACTGCCGACGTGATTGCCCGATGTGGTCTCAACAGGCTATTCCGTTACGATGTTGCCGAAAAACCATCTACTAGCCCCGGCCCGCTAGCTTTTCTGAACGCTGTGTCCCCTGCTTGCCTAGTGTAGTAGTGACTACCGAATGGCACCCTGACTCACCTATTGCTGCTCTTTTGACCCTATGATCACTCAGCTACACAGCTGATGCCCCCTGGACTGTTTCAATAACAAGGTACCTCATTTTGTTTACCTGTCGGCCCCAGCCTCGAACTCAGGTCCTGTATGTACCTAACTGACCCGCTCTGCCCATTCATCGCCATTTACCCGTTGTTGTCTTAGCTCTCCTGATCAACACCTGTGATTGCTTTATGCCTCTCTCTAATGTCAATATGCCTTGTCTACTGCTGTCTTGGCTAGTTCTTATTGTTTTATTTCACTGTAGAGCCCTCAGTCCCGCTCAAAATGTCTTAGATAGCTCTTTTGTCCCACCCCACACACATGCGGAGACCTCACCTGGCTTAACTGGTGCCTCTAGAGACGAAACCTCTCTCATCGTCACTCAACGCCTAGGTTTACCTCCACTGTACTCACATCCTACCATAACATTGTCTGTACATTATGCCCTGAATCTATTCTACAACGCCCAGAAATCTGCTCCTTCTATTCTCTGTCCCCAACGCACTAGACGACCAGTTCTTATAGCCTTTAATCGTACCCTTATCCTACTCCTCCTCTGTTCCTCTGGTGATGTAGAGGTTAACCCAGGCCCTGTAGCGCCCAGTTCCACTCCTATTCCCCAGGCGCTATCATTTGTTGACTTCTGTAACCGTAAAAGCCTTGGTTTCATGCATGTTAACATCAGAAGCCTCCTCCCTAAGTTTGTTTTATTCACTGCTTTAGCACACTCCGCCAACCCTGATGTCCTCGCCGTGTCTGAATCCTGGCTTAGGACTGCCACCGAAAATTCTGAAATTTCCATCCCCAACTACAACATTTTCCACTAAGATAGAACTGCCAAATAGGGTGGAGTTGCAATCTTCTGCAGAGATAGCCTGCAGAGTTCTGTCATGCTATCCAGGTCTGTGCCCAAACAGCTTGAGCTTCTACTTTTAAAAATCCACCTTTCCAGAAATTAGTCTCTCACTGTTGCCGCTTGTTATAGACCCTCAGCCCCCAGCTGTGCCCTGGACACCATATGTGAATTAATTGCCCCCATTTATCTTCAGAGTTTGTACTGTTAGGTGACCTAAACTGGGATATGCTTAACACCCCGACCGTCCTACAATCTAAGCTAGATGCCCTCAATCTCACCCAAAGTATCAAGGAACCTGCCAGGTACAACCCTAAATCCGTAAACACTGGCACCCTCATAGATATCATCCTGACCAAACTGCCCTCTAAATACACCTCTGCTGTCTTCAACTAGGATCTCAGCGATCACTGCCTCATTGCCTGAGTCCGTAATGGGTCCGCGGTCAAATGACCACCCCTCATCACTGTCAAACGCTCCCTAAAACACTTCAGAAGCAGGCCTTTCTAATCGACCTGGCCCGGGTATCCTGGAAGGATAATGACCTCATTCCGTCATTAGAGGATGCCTGGTTGTTCTTTAAAAGTGCTTTCCTCACCATCTTAAATATGCATGACCCATTCAAAAAATAAATATGAATTAAGAACAGATATAGCCCTTGGTTCACTCCAGACTTGACTGCCCTTGACCAGCACAAAAACATCCTGTGGCGTACTGCATTAGCAGTGAATAGCTCCCGCGATATGCAACTTTTCAGGGAACTTTTTCAGGGAAGTTAGGAACCAACATACACAGGCAGTTAGGAAAGCAAAGGCTAGCTTTTTCAAACATAAATTTGCATCCTGTAGCACAAATTCCAAAACGTTCTGGGACACATTAAAGTCCATGGAGAATAAGAGCACCTCCTCCCAGATGCTCACTGCACTGAGGCTATGAAACACTGTCACCACCGATAAATCTACAATAATCGAGAATTTCAATAAGCATTTTTCTACAGCTGGCCATGCTTTCCACCTGGCTACGGCTTCCACCTGGCTACGGCTTCCACCCGCCCGCTCGTCTAGCATTACTACTCTGGACAGTTCTGACTTAGAATATGTGGACAACTACAAATACCTAGGTGTCTGGTTAGACTGTAAACTCTCCTTCCAGACTCACATTAAGCATCTCCAATCCAAAATTAAATCTAGAATCAGCTTCCTATTTCGCAACAAAGCATCCTTTACTCATGCTGCCAAACATACCCTCGTAAAACTGACTATCCTACCGATCCTTGACTTCGGCGATGTCATTTACAAAATAGCCTCCAACACTCTACTCAGCAAATTGGATGTAGTCTATCACAGTGCCATCCGTTTTGTCACCAAAGTCCCATATACTACCCACCACTGCGACCTGTATGCTCTCGTTGGCTGGCCCTCGCTTCATATTCGTTGCCAAACCCACTGGCTCCAGGTCACCTATAAGTCTTTGCTAGGTAAAGCCCTGCCTTATCTCAGCTCACTGGCCACCATAGCAGCACCCACCTGTAGAGTGCGCTCCAGCAGGTATATTTCACTGGTCATCCCCAAAGCCAACTTTGGCTGCCTTTCCTTCCAGTTCTCTGCTGCCAATGACTGGAACAAACTCTAAAAATCAATGAAGCTGGAGTCTTATATCTGCCTCACTAACTTTAAGCATCAGCTGTCAGAGCAGCTTACTGATCATTGCACCTGTACACAGCCCATCTGTAAATAGTCCACCCAACTACCGCATCCCCATGTTGTTGTTTTTTTCTCCTTTGCACCCCAGTATCTCTACTTGCATATTCATCTTCTGCACATCTACCACTCCAGTGTTTAATTGCTAAATTGTAATTATTTCGCTACTATGGCCTATTTATTGCCTTACCTCCTAATCTTACTACATTTGCACACACTGTATATAGATTTTTCTATTGTGTTATTGACTGTACGTTTGTTTATCCCATGTGTAACTCTGTGTTGTTTGTGTCGCACTGCTTTGCTTTATCTTGGACAGGTCGCAGTTGTAAATGAGAACTTGTTCTCAACTGGCCTACCTGGTTAAATAAAGGTGAAATGAAATAAAAATAAAACAAAGAAGAGGCTGTGAGAAGAACAGTGTTTTCTCTATTTTGAAAGGAATTGAGTAATGTACCACCTGTTGACAGTTGTTTTTTCAACTTTCAACAAATTTAATTTGGGAGGGGGCAAAATATAGTACATGTAGTATTTTGTACCAAAACCAACAAACATATGATAGCACTTTTAACGTGTGTTACAAGTATTATTGGTGGGTGTGCATTTTTGGAAATGTCTTTTTTACGGTCTATGGGTACATTTTGTAAGACTGAAATGTTGCAATTATTTTGGGTATTGTCTTTCAACAGATGATCACAAGATGTACCCAAATAGCATTAAGAAAAATAGGAGGATGTTGTGTTGCTCAAATTGTGCTGGTTTTCACAAGTTTCTGCTGTTTGTTGTTGCATCACCAAATGAAGAAATACTATGAGGTGTGTGAGAATCTCCAACAGCCAAATTAGGCCTACATCTTTCATTTTATTACAGTTTTCAGTCTATCTCACTCTCTTTCTCTCTCTTTCTCTCTCTTTCTCCCTCCTCCCCCATCCATCTCTCCTGTTGTCTGACTGGTTTTATGGCCTCCTGCAGGAAGTCTGTAGGATGTGACCCCTGTTCTCCTCTCACACCAAATCTAGGCCACCCAACAATGCTGACACACACACATGTACACACGCACACACACACACCTCAACCATCCCAACCCTCCACCTCACCAAATCCCACCCATCCTACCTCTATTACCCGTCACCCAATACCACCATACCCCCTCACTCCCCTCTGCCATATTCATCTCCACCTTATCTCCAGCTAAGCACACCAAAAACGGCATTAATGATAAGTAATCAAATAAAGACAGCACTTCTAAAAGCCTATTTCACACCATAGTCTGCTGAATTTGAAAGATCCATTTTCTTTCTTTTAGATTTCTCACCCCATCTCCAGCCTACTCTCCAGCCCCCCCTAGTCCTGTACCATCCACCCCATTTTCGGCATACCCCCAGTCACCCCCCTACTCTTGTACCATCCACCCCATCACCAGCAGTTCTGACCTGGAAGTGCTACCTCCACAGGGGGCTGGGAAGCCATGCTTCTCCCTCTCGTAAGAATGTCTTGTACTATATGCTCACAGACACACACACCTTTCTCTGGGACCATCTATAAATACAGCAGCCTCCGACTGTGCTGGGCTTCACCCCCTCTAGCCCTGCTCCCCACAACACATCCTCTACTTCAGAGGATCCGGAGGAGGAAGCTTCAGTACAGACTTGTGTGCGTAAAGAGACAGATTGATGGTCTTGGAAAAATGCTTGATGTCACAAGTGAATGTCTTGTTGTATGGGGGTTAGTGTGGTGGCAGCTGAACAATAGAGGAAGAGGGTGAGGTGCTTGGTCACATGCTGGGTATTTGTGGATTGTGGAGCACTTGGGCACAGGGCTAGTGCATAATCCCCTATTAACAGCTCCATCTACAGGCAGCTTGGCGAAACAGCACCCAGTACACAGGCAGGGTTCCTAAGATGTGTCTCAATCACAGGAGGTTGGTGGCACCTTAATTGGGGAGGACGGGCTCATGGTAATGGCTGGAGCAGAATCAGTGGAATGGTATCAAACACATGGTTTCTATGTGTTGCTCTGTTTCAGCCATTATTATGAGCCATCCTCCCCTCAGCAGCCTTCACTAGTCTCAATGGTATGCGTCTCTGAAAAGTCGTCCATGCAAGTAGGTGAGGTAAAAGTGTAGCCTGAGAGAAACATATTTACATATCAGGCCGTGTTAAGGCTCTAACGATCTACCTTTCTCTCTTTCTCCCTTTATCAATGAATGACTCCCACTCTGCATCTAGCTACATCATTTATTCTCTGTTTACCTCCTACTGGAGATCAATAGGGCTTCTCCTTCGAACCTCATCTGATGTAAACTACTGTAAACAGTGGAAGGTTGCTCTCTAACGTTCAACCTAATGGCCAGGTATGTGTGCCTCCTTTGGCACAGGGATCATAAACTCCATTAACAGTTGGCTGGCTCCTAGAGCGCCACCATCACCGTCTGGGAGCGAAGGGTTGAACAGATCCCAGTCTGTGTGCTGGTAGTCTGCCTGGTGGTCTAGCTGTGATAGCCCTGTGGGGAGGAAGGTTGGTCACGAGAGAGAGAGCAGGAAACCAGCATCCCTCCACCCTCCGACGTACACTACATGCCCGGCGGCCACCGGCTTTTATGGAGATACCTACAGCGTGGGTAGTAGTACACCCATTGTGATGCTTTATAAGCGTCTTTATGACCTATCGTTAACAATTAGTAAGGCTCCTAAGTGGCGTAACGAATTGTGCATAAAAAATTTGCAGGTTAGATTACAGTTCATGCCAAGTATTATAATTCTGGAACGGCCGACAGAGTTAATGGCTATATCATGCTAGTCTGCATTGGTTTTCCTATTTACTGTCAGTATTACTTCAGCAGCAATCACAAGGATCTAAATAAACAACATTTCAGAGAATGTGCATCAAATTTAAGAGCAGCTCTTGACTCTCGAAAGCCAATGTGTGAGAGCTTTGAGCTCAATGCATGAAATGCACTGTAAAATAAAGTTATCAATATGATTTGCTATTAATATATAAAACAAAACTGATGGGCATGTATCATTTCCATTTAAGAACAGTATCATATACACAATAAAATATGATGACAAATGAATTCTAACCTTTGGTTTCCCTCAGCCCAGCTCTTTCTCGGTTCTTAACCGCAGTAAAACGCTGACTGAGCACGGTCATCCCGCCAGCCCAGAAGTGTTCCTTTTGAAGCTGAAGGAGTGAAAGGGGACATTTAAGGATCACTTACATCTAAACACAGCCTAGCAGTATCCTGCAGCAGCACTGCACAGATGCTCATTTAGCATTCCACAGCCTCCTGTAGCGTTGCCTTCATACAGGGGGAGGGAGGGAGAGAGAGAGGAGAAAACACCATATGATTTGAATTAATCACCGTGGCCAGACAGTTATATTAAAAATAACATTTTTTCCCCCTGCTTTCGGTCACAATGGCTCGTCTGTTGCTTGACAAAACACTGGCCTGAAGCTGACGGTATAATGGGCTATGGGCGCTCTCTGTTTTTTTCTGGCAACTCACACAACCGTCATGCGTTTTCTATTTGACAGGATTGGACGACACAGGGAACCAGTCACAGCAGAGGCTGTATGGACCCTGCCCCTGAAGTGATAGGATAAGGTTTTAGACAGAATACCTTGCAACTCATTCCTAATACAAACAAGGTTTTGTACACAGTATGTTTGATTGACTGATAATACAACCTTGCATGTGTCCTTCCACCTACATTGATTTAATAGGAGATATTAAACCATGGCTATTTCAAAATAAGCACAGATCAGGCTTTTCTATGTATACCCCATAAAAAGTGTCCCAAATATGGCCTTACAGGTCACAGTGTAGGCCTGATGTGTGCAGTCGAGGAGTAATCTCACCGTAGATGTGCGGGCAAACCAGGAAGTGGTAAACCACACGACCTGCCTCTGCAGAGTCCAGGAAGAGAGAGGGTTGAGAGCTGGAGAACGTTAACTTGGTGCCATGGACCCTGTCCTCGGATTTCAAGGCCGCTTGAGATAATGACGTATCAGTGACCCAAGCCCTGCTCAGATAATCAGTGGTTTAAAAAGTACAAAATTGTTATACTTGAGTAAAAGTAAAGATAGCTTAATAGAAAAGGACTCAAGTAAAAGTCAACCAGTATAAAACTACTTGAGCAAAAGTCTAAAAGTATTTGGTTTTAAATATACTTAAGTATCAAAAGTAAATGGAATTGCTAAAATATACTTAAGTATCAAAAGTAAAAGTATAAATCATTTAAATTCCTTATATTAAGCAAACCAGATGGCAAAATGTTTGTATTAAATATATTTGTATTTATTTACGAATAGCCAGGGGCACACTCCAACACTCAGACGTTATTTACAAATGAAGCATTTGTGTTTAGTGATTCTGCCAGATCAGCGCAGTAGGGATGACCAGGGATGTTCTGTCGATAAGTGCGTGAATTGGACCATTTTCCTATCAAAATTTATGATGGAGGGAGCATCATGGTTTGGGGCTGCTTTGCTGCCTCAGGGCCTGGACAGCTTGCTATCATCAACGGAAAAATGTATTCCCAATCTTATGAAGACATTTTGCAGGAGAATGTAAGGCTATCCGTCCGCCAATTGAAACTCACCAGAAGTTAAGTGATGCAACAGGACAACGACCCAAAACACAGAAGTAAATCAACAACAGAAAGGCTTCAACAGAAGAAAATACACCTTCTGGAATGGCCCAGTCAGAGTCCTGACCTCAACCCGATTGAGATGCTGTGGCATGACCTCAAGAGAGCAGTTCACACCAGACATCCCAAGAATATTACTGAACTGAAACAGTTTTGTAAAGAGGAATGGTCCAAAATTCCTCCTGACCGTCGTGCAGGTCTGATCCGCAACTACAGAAAATGTTTGGTTGAGGTTATTGCTGCCAAAGGAGGGTCAACCAGTTATTAAATCCAAGGGTTCACATACTTTTCCCACCCTGCACTGTGAATGTTTACACAGTGTGTTCAATAAAGAAATGAAAACATATACTTGCTGGTGTGCTATTAGTTTAAGCAGACTGTGTTTGTCTATGGTTGTGACTTAGATGAAGATCAGATCAAATTTGATGACCAATTTTTGCAGAAATCCAGGTAATTCCAAAGGGTTCACATACTTTTTCTTGACACTTTACATATGAGATGAGTAATGCGAGATGTGCAAACATTCTTAAAGTAGCTTTATTAAAGTGACTAATGTTCCATTTATTAAAGTGGCCAATGACATCAAGTCTGTAGGTAGGCAGCTGCCTCTCTGTGCTAGTGGTGGCTGTTTAACAATCTGATGGCCTTGAGATATAGCTCTGTCCCAGCTTTGAAGCACCTATACTGACCTCGTCTTCTGGATGGAAGTGGGGTGAACAGGCAGCGGCTCGGGTGGTTATTGTTCTTGATGATCTTTTTGCCTTCCTGTGACATCAGGTATTGTTGTAGATGATTTGGAGGGCAGGTAGTTTGCCCCCGGTGATGCATTTTGCAGACTGCACAACCTCTGGAGAGCCTTGCAGTTGTGGGCGGTGTAGTTACCGTACCATGCGGTGATACACCTCGACAGGATGCTGTCAATTGTGCACCTGTAAAAGTTAGTGAGGGTTTTTGGTGACAAGCCACATTTTTTTCAGCCTCCTGAGGTTGAAGAGGCACTGTTGCGCCTTCTTCACCACACTGTGTGCATGGACCATTTCAGTTTGTTGGTGATATGTACACAGAGGAACTTAAAATGTTCCACCTTCTCCACTGCTGTACCGTCGATGTGGATAGGGGGGTGCTCCCTCTGCTGTTTCCTGAAGTCCACGAGGTTATTTTCCTGACACCACACTCCGAGGGCCCTCACCTCCTCCTGTAGGCTGTCTCGTCGTTGTTGGTAATCAAGCCTACCACTGTTGTGTCGTCTGCGAACTTGATGATTGAGTTGGAAGCGTGCATGCGCCACAGGGTCGTCTGCATCGTCTGTGGACCTATTGGGGGGGTAAGCAAATTGAAGTGGGTCTAGGGTCGCAGGTAGGGTGGAGGTGATATGATGGTCAGATGTACCAAAAGGAGGGCGGGGGAGGGCCTTGTATGCATCGCAGAAGTTAGAGTAGCAATGGTCGAGCGTGTTACTCGCTCGTGTACAGCAATCGATATGCTGATAGAATTAAGGTAGCCTTGTTCTCAAATTAGCTTTGTTAAAATCCTCAGCTACAATAAATGCAGCCTCAGGATATACGGTTTCCAGTTTTCATAAAGTCCAGTGAAGTTCCTTGATGGCCGTCTTGGTATTCGCTTTCGGGGGATATACATGGCTGTGATGATAACCGAGGAGAGTTCTCTTGGGAGATAATATGGTCGGCATTTGATTGTGAGGAATTCTAGGTCAGGTGAACAAAAGGACTTGAGTTCCTGTATGTAATTACAATGAGTCGTTAATGACGAAACATACACCCCCGCCCTTCTTTCTTACCGGCGAGATGTTTATTCCTGTCGGCGCGATGCACTGAAAATCCCGTTGGCTGTGTGGACTCCAACAGTATGTCGCCAGCTAGCCATGTTTTCGTGAAACAGAGTATGTTACAATCCCAGATATCTCTTTAGAAAGCAACTCTTGCCCTGATTTCGGCGACTTTGTTAACTAGGGACTGGACATTAGCAAGTAATATACTCTGAAGTGGTGCGTGGTGTGCTTGCATCCGAAGACTCACTAGAAGACCGCTCCAGCACCCTCTACTCTGGCGGCATTGTTTTGGTTCAAATGCCCTGGGAGGTACAGACAAAGGATTCGCTTTGGGAAAGTCGTATTCCTGGTCGTAGTGCTGGTTGTGCTGGTAAAGTGACGTCTCTCTGATATCCAATAGTTCTTCCCGGTTGTATGTAATACCACTTAAGGTGCTCTGGGCTAACATGTTAATCATGTGCCTATGAACCTGAGTTGTGCCTATGAACCTGAGTTATACTGTTTTGCCCTAGCAGGAAGCCCACTGTGAGCAGTTCATCTTCAGCTCAAATATAAATATCGCTGTCCTGTTTACCTCTGATAAGCCTCCCAGTAAAGCAATAAAAACAATCAAGAATCCCAGGAAAACACTAAAAATACCCCACATTAACATGTGTAGCCTAAGAAACAAGGTTCATGAAATCGATAAAATAGCAAAGCACCCTTTAACGCAACAGGCATCATCAAAGTGCACAACAGAACAGTGTACTGGCTACACTCGGTTTGTTGTTTTTATGAAATAGTTTTCATTAAATTGTGTTTAATCATAGCTAAAGTTTATATTGCTATGGGTTCCGCGACGCGGTCAGCCTTTACGGCTGGGACCGCAAGTTTGTGTCCCAGATTCCTGTTAAGTAACAGTTAGCTGCTGCCATCATGGAAACGCAGCAGGCTAACGCTAGCAGTGCTAGCCCAACGGTGTTTATATCCACGCCTGGGAACAAATGCTTCAGGTGTGAGATGATTTCCACACAATAAAAAGATGAAGATAAGGTGGAACTGGAAAATGGACAGGGATTTGTCTGCCCTAAATGCATCACCATCAAGCAGCTGTCGTGTTTTTGGCTATGCCGGATTAAGTGATATGACATGCTATTCTATAAAATCCTTTCTCCGTAATAACTATTACCTGATTGAGCTAATCATGTAAATGTAATTAACTAGAAAGTCGGGGCACCACGAAAAAATATTTATAGAGCTGTTATCTTCCGAATAAACTCTTAAAGACCTAGTAATATTTTACATCAATAGCAGTCAATATTAATCGTCACCTTAATTCAGTCTCATCTGAAAGTTGTAAATTCTTGGATATCTTCACGAACCCTGGCTAACAAGTTGAATCAGCAATACAAAATTGGGTTTAATTATTTATTTACTAAATACCTAACTAATCACACAGAATTACATATACACAGAATGAATCATACCTTGATTACAAATTACGTCATAAAGGAAAACGTCCCTAGCGGGCGGAACAGATATGACAGCTGGTTACACAAAAGAAAAGGGGGCTGGGTTTGAGTGAAAGAGCGGGAAGACTTGAGGAACCAAGGGAGAAGCCATGCTATCGTAAATACAGTATCTTATGCATTCTAAATTACCGCCCATTTGGAAAAGGAAAATGCAATAAATATTTACTCTGAGCTGCGCTTCGGTAGGTTGGTGGTAGATGGAAGGCCGTGTTGCCCAACCGAGTCCTTTGAAGAATGTCTCTGCTGGTAAATTGGATACGTTGTAGTAACGTCGTTGTGTGGTAGACGGGATACTCTGTTCTTTCCTAATTTACGTTTGCAGCTGCTATTGCTAACTCAACGTCTAGGCGGTATCACTTCTGTAGTGAATAAAAGTTCAAAGTTCATACCATTCTCAACCAAAGCTCACGCTGATGTTGGCTTAGTTCTGTAGTTGACATGTTAGTCCTTTTTAACGTAGGGACCGTCGTCCTCACATCCTCGGAACAGGAGGTTTCATTTTCGTCAAGGGCTTATACTGTATAGTGGAGGGAGAAAAGGGGTGTGTTTCATAATTTTCAACCTATGTCTCTTCACGTGGGAGGGCCACTAAGTCAGGCCTAATTCACTCATGAAAACCCAATTCTCACATTTCAGAAGCTAAAATCACATTTCATCCCATCACGAATAATTTCATATTCAAACATTTAAATTGAACAACAATTCCATGTGAATCCGATAACTCTGATGTGTAGACTTTCCACTGTAGAGTTTATGTCATTCTATCATTGATGAGAATGTGCCAGATGACAACCGAACTGACATAATATACATTAAGTACCACCGCATATGTTCAATTGGTCGGATTACCAGAATATAGTTCATTTCCCCCCACCTTTCTGATGTTCCCAGAATCTCTATGTTAACAAAGGGGTTTTCAAATTTCACATCAGTAGGGTAGAGAGAGGGAAAAAGGGGGGAAGAGGTATTTATGACTGTCATAAACCTACCCCCAGGCCAACATCATGACACAGCTTAGGGAAGAGATCCTCCGGCTGTTAGCTCGGCTGGGAGAAAAGGATAAACTGCTTTCTAAGTACACCGACCATGCTGTAACCCAGGCAAACCGAATCTCAGTTTTAAATGTCTTCTATAGCAAAGCTGTCGATCTGTTCCAATCCAACGGACCGATGTTAAGATCAACGGCGCGGCTCATGGGAGACTGGACACTTGCAAGGTATAGGAGATCAGGGAGGCAGTCTGGCCACCCATCATCTATCCAAGAAGATCCAATTCAGCTATCAAACAGCTTTGCCCCGCTTGAGACGGTCCTACCAGCCACAGGAGTCAGCATGGATAATGGGTGTATACAGTGCCTTCGGAAAGTGTTCAGACCCCTTGACTTTTTCCACATTTTGTTTAGTTAGAGCCTTATTCTAAAATTGATTAAATAAATACAAAATTCCCATCAATCTACACACAATATCCCATACATTTTTGCAAATGTACTAAATATAAAAAACAGAAATACCTTTACATAAGTATTCAGACCCTTTGCTATGAGACTCGAAATTGAGCTCATGTGCATTCTGTTTCCATTGATCATCCTTGAGATGTTTCTACAACTTGACTGGAGTCCACCTGTGGTAAATTAAATTAATTGGACATGATTTGGAAAGGCACACACCTGTCTATTTTTTTTTTAACCAGGTAGGCTAGTTGAGAACAAGTTCTCATTTGCAACTGCGACCTGGCCAAGATAGAGCATAGCAGGTCGACACATACAACAACACAGAGTTACACATGGAATAAACAAACATACAGTCAATAATACAGTAGAAAAAGTCTATATACAGTATGTGCAAATGAGGTAGGATAAGGGAGGTAAGGTAATAAATAGGCCATGATGGCGAAGTAATTTCAATATAGCAATTAAACACTGGATGTTAGATGTGCAGAATATATGCAGAATATATATATATATATATGCAGAATATATATATGTATATATATATATATATACATATACACATATATTATGACTTCCCGGGTGGCGCAGTGGTCTAGGGCACTGCATTGCAGTGCTAGCTGCGCCACCAGAGTCTCTGGGTTCACGCCCAGGCTCTGTCGCAGCCGGCCGCAACCGGGAGGTCCGTCGGGCGATGCACAATTGGCATAGCGTCGTCCGGGTTAGGGAGGGTTTGGCCGGTAGGGATATCCTTGTCTCAGTATGTAAAATGTATGCACTCTACTGTAAGTCGCTCTGGATAAGAGCGTCTGCTAAATGACTTAAATGTAAATGTAAATATATACAGTGGGGAGAACAAGTATTTGATACACTGCCGATTTTGCAGGTTTTCCTACTTACAAAGCATGTAGAGGTCTGTAATTTTTATCATAGGTACACTTCAACTGTGAGAGACGGAATTTAAAACAAAAATCCAGAAAATCACATTGTATGATTTTTAAGTAATTAATTCGCATTTTATTGCATGACATAAGTATTTGATCACCTACCAACCAGTAAGAATTCCGGCTCTCACAGACCTGTTAGTTTTTCTTTAAGAAGCCCTCCTGTTCTCCACTCATTACCTGTATTAACTGCACCTGTTTGAACTCGTTACCTGTATAAAAGACACCTGTCCACCCACTCAATCAAACAGACTCCAACCTCTCCACAATGGCCAAGACCAGAGAGCTGTGTAAGGACATCAGGGATAAAATTGTAGACCTGCACAAGGCTGGGATGGGCTACAGGACAATAGGTAAGCAGCTTGGTGAGAAGGCAACAACTGTTGGCTCAATTATTAGAAAATGGAAGAAGTTCAAGATGACGGTCAATCACCCTCGGTCTGGGGCTCCATGCAAGATCTCACCTCGTGGGGCATCAATGATCATGAGGAAGGTGAGGGATCAGCCCAGAACTACACGGCAGGACCTGGTTAATGACCTGAAGAGAGCTGGGACCACAGTCTCAAAGAAAACCATTAGTAACACACTACGCCGTCATGGATTAAAATCCTGCAGCGCACGCAAGGTCCCCCTGCTCAAGCCAGTGCATGTCCAGGCCCGTCTGAAGTTTGCCAATGACCATCTGGATGATCCAGAGGAGGAATTGGAGAAGGTCATGTGGTCTGATGAGACAAAAATAGAGCTTTTTGGTCTAAACTCCACTCGCCGTGTTTGGAGGAAGAAGAAGGATTAGTACAACCCCAAGAACACCATCCTAACCGTGAAGCTTGGAGGTGGAAACATCATTCTTTGGGGATGCTTTTCTGCAAAGGGGACAGGACGACTGCACCGTATTGAGAGGAGGATGGATGGGGCCATGCATCGCGAGATCTTGGCCAACAACCTCCTTCCCTCAGTAAGAGCATTGAAGATAGGTCGTGGCTGGGTCTTCCAGCATGACAACGACCCGAAACACACAGCCAGGGCAACTAAGGAGTGGCTCCGTAAGAAGCATCTCAAGGTCCTGGAGTGGCCTAGCCAGTCTCCAGACCTGAACCCAATAGAAAATCTTTGGAGGGAGCTGAAAGTCCGTATTGCCCAGCGACAGCCCCGAAACCTGAAGGATCTGGAGAAGGTCTGTATGGAGGAGTGGGCCAAAATCCCTGCTGCAGTGTGTGCAAACCTGGTCAAGAACTACAGGAAACGTATGATCTCTGTAATTGCAAACAAAGGTTTCTGTACCAAATATTAAGTTCTGCTTTTCTGATGTATCAAATACTTATGTCATGCAATAAAATGCAAATGAATTACTTAAAAATCATACAATGTGATTTTCTGGATTTTTGTTTTAGATTCCGTCTCTCACAGTTGAAGTGTACCTGTGATAAAAATTACAGACCTCTACATGCTTTGTAAGTAGGAAAACCTGCAAAATCGGCAGTGTATCAAATACTTGTTCTCCCCACTGTATATATATATATATATATATATGGAGACTCAGGCTGTAAAGTAACAAAATGTGGAAAAGGGGAAAGGATCTGAATACTTTCCGAATGCACTGTACCAACAGCCGGCGGCCGTCCAGTGGCACCCTCCCTCACGGCCACCGCAGTTCAGCAGGTAGCTTCCTCATCGGATGCCATCATGACCACCATCATTG
The DNA here is from genome assembly GCF_045679555.1 of Salvelinus alpinus. Taxonomy (NCBI): domain Eukaryota; kingdom Metazoa; phylum Chordata; class Actinopteri; order Salmoniformes; family Salmonidae; genus Salvelinus; species Salvelinus alpinus. The sequence goes on along the minus strand of NC_092098.1, from coordinate 30,793,149 downwards.
TGGGCAGCTGGTGAGAGATTGTGGCCTGCCTACGATCTGTGGACCAACCAAGGTCCACTGTCAACCAGGAGCCCGTGTCCATGACATCAACTCTCTCCTGCCCACGGTTCTGGCCAACTACTCCAATATTGACCTTCGTTTTAGGAAATCTGAGGAACTGAGGGAGTACTACAAAAATGTTTTAAACACCCTCGCTAGCACAGGAAAGAGAATAATTTTCTATGGCCTCCTCCCGTGCTACCGAAGGGGTTAGGAACGTTTTATCAGACTCTTTGCCCCGAACGAGTACCTGAAGAAATGACAGGAATGTCTCTTTTTGTAACAACTTTGATTTACTGTGGGAGCAACCAGCACTTTTTAAAAGAGACGGGATTCACCCTAATCACAGGGGTTCCAGGATTATTTCCAGCAACATCGCAAACTGTTTTCGAGACTGACGGACAGGGTCTGGTAGTGCTAGTCTAGTTCTCCCTGTCAGAATATGCAACTGAAGACTTGGAAAGCATATCAACTCCTGTAGAAATGGCACTACGGTTATTGTGAGTAACCTAATTTATGTTCCTTTAACTCCGCCTTCTAGTGAGTTTATACAAACTTTCATCTCCTACCATTCTATTAGATTGGAGACTGTCAGAAAATGTGGTTGTAACATTAATAATTTGGTTGTTATTCCATTGGTTACCTCGAGGCAGATGCCCCAGCGGAAGAGTGGCCCACACTCATTGAATATGGCGCTTTTAAATGTTAGCGCAATCACTAGTAAAACTGTTTTCATGAAAGACCCCATTACTGAGCGCAAAGTTGATTGCATGTTTCTCACTGAAACATGGCTGTCATCAGACTATAGTGCCACTCTTATTGTAGCCTCCCCCCCGGACTACAGCTTTTCATACTGAGAGCATTTTTACTAATGCTCTCAACTGTAAGGACATTTCGTTTGGAAACTTTGGGTCTTTTGAGCATCATGCTATACTTTTTAAATGTCAGGCACCAGTGCTGGCCATAACCCTGTATAGGCCACCAAAGCACTGTCCCATTTTTTAAACTGATTTATCTTAACTATTGTCTATTGTCCTTGAGAACTATGATAAAATCATTGTGTTGGGCAATTTTAATATTCATGTTGACAAAGAGACTGACTCCAAGGCCATTGCATTTATGAATCTTTTGAGCTCTATGGACTCTATCCAACATGTTACTGGGCCCACCCATAACCGCGGCCATTCTCTGGACCTGGTTATTACCAAGGGACTTTCTAGTGACATATCGTTTATTGTTGGCGTTGCTTTTTCTTATCACCACTGTGTATTTTTTACTACCTTGCTACCCATAGCACAGGGTAATACTGAATGCATTATTAAGAAATGCTATCTTACCTCTGAAGTTGCTACAGATTTCATTGAGTGTATGAACAATACTCCACCACCTATTCTGCCTGCCTCTTGTATTGATTTATTTGATAACTTTAATAGCAAAATAAGGTCAACCATTGATGCCATAGCTCCAGTAAAGTTGTAAAAGGCCACATCCAAACGGAGGATGAGTGTCACGGCCGTTAAAAGAAGAGGACCAAGGTGCAGCGTGGTGAGCGTACATTTTCCTTTTATTAATAAAAATGACGCCGAACAAAACAATAAACACTACAAAAACAAACCGTGAAGCTAAAGGCTATGTGCCCTAAACGAAGTCAACTTCCCACAAAGACAGGTGGAAAAAAGGGCTACCTAAGTATGGTTCTCAATCAGAGACAACGATAGACAGCTGCCTCTGATTGAGAACCACACCCGGCCAAACACAAAGAAATAGAAAACATAGAAATAAAGAAACTAGAATGCCCACCCTAGTCACACCCTAGCCTAACCAAAATAGAGAATAAAAGCCTCTCTATGGCCAGGGCGTGACAATGAGTGAGGAAACTAATCAATTAAAAAGAAATTGCAGAAAGGCAGAGTGGAAGTGTAGAAAGTCAAAGTTCCAGGTTCCAGGTATGATATTCTGAGAGAGCAACTTGGCATATATAACAAGACAATTAGAAATGCCAGACGGGCTCATTTTTCTAACTTGATCACTACTAATCAGAATAATGAGAGAGTGCTCTTCTTGACCATTGACGGCCTGATAAATCCTACCCCCTCAAACCTATGTGAACTTTCCTCCACGTCTAAATGTGATGAGTTTGTGGCATATTTCAGAGATAAGATAACCAACCAATTCGGCTGGGTATGAGTCAAGGAAGACCTGATGACGAGTTTAATGATATGTGCACTAGTCCACCACGCAAAGGCATTATGGATTTATTGTCCTTTTTTCACCATAGTGAAAAAGTGGAGTGGGGAAGTGCAGTGGGGAACAGGGAGTGATTAACAACAGCTTGCACTTCTTCAGATATGCAATTAAAAACCGTTAGGAAGAAGGTGGTGAGGATATGATGGAGAAGGCAGGTAGAAGGTTTAAGTTGTGATATCACTTTCCTGAGCAAAGTATTAAATAGAGCCATGACTAAATGGAACTCTGCCACCCCAGGTAACTCAAGCGAGCATTAAAACCAGAGTTTCAAAAACTGATAAAAGAACATCTTACAGCACATTTTGTATTGTATTTTGCATTGTATTATGTATTGTATTATGTATGTGAAATGTGGTTGATACGACTGTGATATTATGTGGTTGTCTCGCAAAGATGAATGTTGTAAAAATTGTAATTGTAGAAATTGTATTCACCCACAACCTTAAATACCATGAAAAATTCAAAAGTATTAAAAATTCAAAAGTATTAAAATATACATTTAAAGAAATCTAGAAGCCGCTGTTGAAGGATTCCCATAATTCATGCTTATTCCATCCTGATTCCAGGAATCTTCCAAAAGCAATTTATTTCTGTCAAACTGTGGGTTGCTCTGGATGGGAGTACCTGCTGAATGGCTAAATTGTAATGTAAATGTAGTGCTATGTATGTATATTATGTATTTGATTTGTTGTGTTGTTTCCTGTTTGGACCCCAGGAAGAGTAGCCGTTGCCTTGGCAGCAGCTAATTGGGGATCCTAATAAATACTAAAATACGAAAATGATTTTTTTATGCGCTACATGCTTCAGCACTCGAGGGGTCACATTCTGTGAGTTTGTGTAGCCTACCACTTTGTGGCTGAGCCGTTGTTGCTCCTAGACATTTCCACTTCACAATAACAGCACTTACAGTTGACCGGGGCAGCTCTAGCAAGACAGAAATTTGACGAACTGACTTGTTGGAAAGGTGGCATTCTATGATGGTGCCACGTTGAAAGTCACTGAGCTCTTCAATACGGGCCAATTTACTGTCAATGTCTGTCTATGGAGATTGCATGGCACTGTGCTTGATTTTATACACCGGGTGTGGCTGAAATAGCCAAATCCACTAATTTGAAGGGGTGTCCACATACTTTTGTAGTGTAGATTCTTGAAAGGGAAACATTCTTCTCTACTGGCCAGTCTGGAGTAGATACCTATAAGTCTACCTGTGTTATCACAAGGGCAGAGACCCAGGCAGACTGCCTGCCACTCTGTGATATATTTCATTTGGCCACACCCAGACCACTGGCACGCTAGCCCTCCATGAGTCACGCCACAAGACTTTCGGGGTCAAGCCACAGAGCAGGAAATCACCGCCAGAAAGAATTTCCATGGCCAGGAGGGGAGAGGGACAGGATTCCTGCCTTCTCACGTCACTGTGCCAATTTATACTACATACTCAGCCAGGACCAAGTCAACAATAAACAACGGATTTAGTCCTGTATTGCGCTGAGCAGGTTATGAAGTATGATATTATGAATATGGTATGATGATGAAAGCATCAATGGTCCATTGTCATGTATCCATAGATACTTTTATATTCTGTGGCAACCTACGCATAAGCCAAATGTGCAAACAGACAATCACGTCACCAATACCAAAAGGTTCAATACATTTTGCATGTCAGAAATTATTTCTTTATAATTGTGATTTATTATTTTAAGAAATACAATTCATAAAGACTATACATGTTTATTAACCCAATATAGACCATACCTTAACAGTAAATGTAACCAAGACATAAGTATTGAGGGTATGATTTGACGTTGAAGATCACACTGTAAAAAGCTCCAGCATAGGGTGGTGAGCCCTCAAACAAACAATCCATGCTAAAAGACAAGCAGCAACATAGTGTATCGGCCACAACAAAAAGCCCTTCTTCCCAACCCCAACCAAACCCAACCAGTGGGATTTCCCAGAACCTCCAGTCCAGGCTATCCCTCTAGCTGTCTGCCGGGACACTACCAGACACTCCAATAGTAATTTGGCGTGCTGCAACAAGTGGTGCCTTTGAGTGCAACCTGCTGCAGGCTGGCTTCCAGACAGGGCCTCTGCCTTGGTCCATCGCGCCATGCCAGGAATGAAGCACTTAATGGTTTTTAGCTGATTGGGGCCGGCGGGGCCCTGAGACACTATACACAGTGTGCTGAGCACTTGGACCCCTAAGTGGGACAGCATCAGTCATCCTGATTGTGGAAATAAACAATAATTCCTGACTGCTGCTGTTGTTGCTTCTGGTCCTAACAGACTGGCCCAGCCTGTGCTTGTGCCTATGCCTGAGCCTAGACCCAGAGCCTGCACACTGATCCTAGAGAGACTCTGATGTTTATTTATGCTCTTCGCATCCATGAAACCAGAAGTTTATGCTGCCAATTAGGTAGAAAATGACTGGGAAATACTATTGTATGGAGGATGGAATAGCTACATCTAGTTGTTAACGTATATGATTGTAGTTTATGGTCTAGTTATTCCACTGTGATTGGACAGGACTGCGTAATAAATGGAGAATCCTAACTTGAGGCTCACAAATCTCCCATTGACATCAATGAATGATATCCACAAAATGTGAGTTACTCAAGCATATCTCACACTAGGATCTATCCCTGTCTACATTTATTATCATGATAACAACTTTTTCCATCCATTGACACAAAAACATTCACAGCTACACTGCCTATGCATGCATGTCTTAGTACAGGCACATGATAGGATCTATTTCAGATAAAAAATAATTAGCTCACTGAAGAACTGTGGCATTAATTTGAGACCTTTTATATAGGCGACTGAAAATATCACAGGAAGCCAGAGATCTGTCTAACAGACCAGAGACTGCCTTCCAGGTCTCCCTCCGTCTCACACAGGAACAGATAAAGCAACCTGTGTTCTCTAACCCAGTGCCTTACACAGGACACACAGACTGAGAACCTTGCATGCTTGTATTGATAATGGAGAAGCCAACGAGTCAGAGAAACAAACAGGGTGAGAGACAAAAGATGAGAGAAGAATAAGAAGAGAGATCAGAGAGGAGAAACTGGGAAGCAACTGGGAAGAGGACATGAGGAACAGGACAAGACATGAGAGAAGAAGAAGAAAAATACATGAGAGAGGAAATAATGAGAGTGGGAACAACAAAGTAAACAGGGGAGATTAGTCGAGAGAGCAGAGAAGAGATAAAAAAACAAATCTAAGAGAGGAGGAGTGTGGGATCGGTTACCTCTGTGTGCTGCGAAGCCCTGTCTGTTTCTCTCTCTCTCTGTCTCCAGCTGCCACGCTGAGCAGCACATCTGGCCTGGCTGCCTTGCTGCCTGCAGCCGGGGCTGTGTACACATGTGAGTGCGTGTGTCAGCGCCTCAGTCACAACTTGGCAACCACTCCGGCCCCGCGCCGAGGCTGCCGGGTAACAAATGACTGAAATATCTACCCAGCTTTGCTCCACATGCCTGGCCTGCACAGAATTTAAACGAACGTGACCAGACCACAAGTTTGCCTCTACCCTATACTCCCCCTCCTCAGACTTAAACAACACACACGACTGAAAAATCCAAATACAGAAAAAAAGAGAGAGAGAGAGAGAAAGAGAAAAGGGCTATGGTCGGATCTCCGCAAAAATACAATTCCTGAATGCCAGATTTCTTGGAACGGCTGGTGTGGCTTCTGGCCCGCTCCTCTTTGTCGGAGAGTTTGAGTCCCTGCAAAACACAGGATCAACCTTTCATACAGTCAGTGTCTATGGTCTCAACAAGCTAGCAGTCCATTCAACTCAATGGAAACTGCAGATAGGCCCTGTAAATGTGTACCCTGTTCCCATGTAGAATATAGTTAGTTCCACAGAGGGAGCAGATCACCTGAAGAGAAAAGAGTGGTGGAGGTGTGAGCCACACAGATCACTGGGCCTCTGTATCCACAGTCTGTCCCAGTCTGTCCCCTACTCCCACAACTCACCAGTCCTCCACTCAAACACAGACTTTGAGGTCTTTCACAGTGATATTAGACCATAGGGACCAATTGTCTCAGTCAGAGCATGTGGTGGATGAAACATTAAATGTCCAGTGAGTCACAGGCTATGAATCAGTACTATTATGGGGTCTGGAATACACTTGAACAGGCCAAAGATTCTACTGAAATAACCTAATATGTGTTTATGACAACTAACCTACACCCTTAAAAATAAAGGTGCAAGTTGGAACTGAGTAAAGTTATTGAGATCGATGCCATAGGGCAATAATTTTAGGGTCTCTGAAGAACCATAAATTAGTTGATTCTTTGAAGAACCACAAAAATCCAAAACCAGAAATGTTTCGGCCCTGCAGGACTGGTGTGGTGATACTGATGATTTGTCTCCACAAATGGTTTGTTTGGTTTGTTTACATTTGTTCACAGGTTAGGATAAGTAACGTGGTAGGTTAGGATAATTAACATGGCAGGTTAGGAACACTAATACAGCAGGTTATCAGGTTAGGAGAATGAGGTTAAGGTTAGGAAAAGGCTTAGGTTTAGGCTTAGCTACAATGCTACATCTAGCAACGATGGTAGAAACGTTAACAATCTGTGACGGACAAATCATCAGTATCATAACACCGGAATTGAATAGCCTTGCTGTAGGGTTTTAAGCCTTATTTGCATATTTCCTAGGGTGCCATTTGAGTGAATTCTAGAGTTACCAGTATCACACATGACTGTTTGCTAGTGACAGAGAAATGATTGTTGCATTCATTTTCAGTCCTGTGGCCTTCACCAAGTGAGATCCTAAGTGGTATTCATTTGGAAAGTTTTCAGACCCCTTGACTTTTTCCACAATTTGTTACGTTACAGCCTTATTCTAAAATAGATTCAATAAAAAAAATCCTCATCAATCTACACACAATACCCCATAATGACAAAGTGAAAACAGTTTTTTTTTTTTTATCTTTGCAAATTTATAAAAAAATATAAAACAGAAATACATTATTTACATAAGTATTCAGACCCTTTGCTATGAGACTCGAAATTGAGCCTAATACAGTGGCCTGAAACGCATAGTTTACAGGTCACATCAGGCCTGCAAGTCACATTATGCTGGCTTGCAAAGTCATGTATAATTCCTATTGGATTCCAGCAAGAGTGGGGATACCCAACAATTAGAAATTGTATTCACCCACAACCTTAATTCAGAATGACTGCCAGGGTTGGGAAGACTTAAGATATCAAATCGAATCAAAGGGTATTGGTCACATACAGTTTATCAGCTGTTATAGCGGTGCAGCGAAATGCTTTGTTACTAGCGCCTAACAATGCAGTCAAATGTCAAACAATAACAATTTTAAGAAAAATACAATAAAAAGGCAAGAAATCAATGACGGAGGGACTAATCCAATTAACAACCCAAATAACACTGTAGCAGTATCAAAATGCAATCAATACATACAGTACCAGTCAAAAGTTTGGACACCTACTCACTCAAGGGTTTTTCTTTATTTTTACTATTTTCTACATTGTAGAATAATAGTTAAGACATTAAAACTATGAAATAACACATACGGAATAATGTAGTAGCCAAAAAGTGTATTTTAGATTTTCAAAGTAGCCACTTTGCACGCTCTTGGCATTCTCTCAACCAGCTTCACCTGGAATGCTTTTCCATCAGTCTTGAAGGAGTTCCCACATATGCTGAGCACTTGTTGGCTGCTTTTCCTTTACTCTGCAGTTCAACTCATCCCAAACCGTCTCAATTAGCTTGAGGTCGGGTGATTGTGGAGGCCAGGTCATCTGATGCAGCACTCCATCACTCTCCTTCATGGTAAAATAGCCCTTACAAAGCCTTGAGGTGTGTTAGGTCATGTCCTGTGGAAAAACAAATGATAGTCCCACTAAGCGCAAACCAGATGGGATGGCGTATCACTGCAGAATACTGTGGTAGCCATGCTGGTTAAGTGTGCATTGAATTCTAAATATATCACTGAGTGTCACCAGCAAAGCACCCCCACACCTCCTCCTCCATGCTTCACGGTGGGAATCACACATGCGGAGATCATCCGTTCACCTACTCTGCATCTTACAAAGACACGGCGGTTGGACAGGCTGACCAAAAGACAGATTTCCACCGGTCTAATGTCCATTGCTCATGTTTCTTGGCCCAAGCAAGTGTCTTCTTCTTGATGTCCTTTAGTAGTGGTTTCTTTGCAGCAATTCAACAATGATTCACTAAGGCCTGATTCACGCAGTCTCCTCTGAACAGTTGATGTTGAGATGTGTCTGTTACTTGAACTCTGTGAAGCATTGACTTGGGCTGCAATTTCTGAAACTGGTAACTAACTTATCCTCTGCAGAGGTAACACTGGGTCTTCCTTTCCTTTGGCAGTCCTCATGAGACAGTTTCATCATAGTGCTTGATGGTTTTTGGAACTGCACATGAAGAAACTTTCAAAGTTCTTGAAATTTTCCAGATTGACTGACCTTCATGTCTTAAAGTAATGGACTGTCATTTCTCTTTGCTTATTTGAGCTGCTCTTGCCATAATATGGACTTGGTCTTTTACTAAATAGGGCAATCTTCTGTATACCAACCCTACCTTGTCACAACACAACTGATTGGCTCAAATGCATTGAGGAAAGAAATTCCACAAATTAACTTTTAACAAGGCACACCTGTTAATTGAAATGCATTCCA